>NC_083778.1:10767079-10784579 GCF_963514075.1 Conger conger
AAATGAATCACGGCTGGTTTTTCGGAGACGTCGTGCTCCCTGCCCGCCGAATAAGACGTACTTCACTCGGGGAAAGGGGATAATTGTGTGTTGTTCTAACATTTACCGCGGTTCCGCTGACACGTTAAACGTGTGCGTTTTTTACTATTCTAAGGAACCGGACTGAAACATTTGCGAGGCTGATGAGAAGACGGCCGCCCTCGTTAATTCGCGGAATTCGTTTTGCGGCCGGGGCGTTCCAGCCCGTGATGAAAGCGGCTCTTTCACAGGAACAAAATGGAGGCGTCCCAAATGACCAATCCTGTTCTTTGAAGGAGAGTCAAGTCCTTTTTTAAAAAAAAAATTACAATTTCATTAAGTTCGGCATGAGTCTTGCTGGAGATGAATTGTCGTCCACTGACGCTATCGAGAGGCAAATGCGCTTTTATGTGAAATAAAACGTCGAGGAGCTTAGCCAGGGGGTGCTAACGTTAATGCCTGCCGTTACAGTGGATGCAGAACACATAAAACTGTCCATTAGAAAGGCTAGTGGAGTAATTAAGAAGAGGTGTACCAGATGTCGGCTATAAGAACGTGCTTCTGTGGTTAAACCTGTCTGGCTATTCTAAACCAGGTGCACTGCTCAACACAGTAGACCAGTGCTGTAGGTGAGAGAGCGTAACTTGCTTCAGATGTAGGTGTGGTGGGCCTACTACGAGTAGCTATATAATGTGCGTGGTTCTTTAGAGTAACATTCATGCCTGAAAACCGCCATGCAATAATGTTTTCTTGAATAAAGCTGGATTAAGTAAAAGTATCCACCGCATTTTAATAAAAGCTCAGTTCAGTAATGAAAATGGTGTGAGGTTCCCCTTTTTGCCTGGAGTAAGTGCTTTTGTGGGTCCTGTTTATTGTGGGTTTTGCTTTGCTGTTTCTTGAGTGTTTTTCCCAATAAAAAAAACATTGTAAAAGAATGTATGTGGTCAGCTCAAAAAGTGAGCTGGAGAATTATCAAACTGCTTAGAAGGGCTACAGAATGTAGGCAGATCACATACGCGTGTCAGAGAGCTGTTATAGTCACACCTCTGGGAAAGTCTCACCACCTTTCCTTCCTGAACACTCACCTCCCTCTCCTTACTGAACACACTCACCTCCCTCTCCTTCCTGAACACTCACCTCCCTCTCCTTCCTGAACACTCACCTCCCTCTCCTTACTGAACACACTCACCTCCCTCTCCTTACTGAACACACTCACCCCCTCTCCTTACTGAACACACTCACCCCCTCTCCTTCCTGAACACTCACCTCCCTCTCCTTACTGAACACACTCACCTCCCTCTCCTTCCTGAACACTCACCTCCCTCTCCTTCCTGAACACTCACCTCCCTCTCCTTACTGAACACACTCACCCCCTGTCCTTACTGAACACTCACCTCCCTCTCCTTACTGAACACACTCACCCCCTCTCCTTACTGAACACTCACCTCACCTCCCTCTCCTTCCTGAACACTCACCTCCCTCTCCTTACTGAACACACTCACCTCCCTCTCCTTACTGAACACTGACCTCCCTCTCCTTACTGAACACACTCACCTCCCTCTCCTTACTGAACACACTCACCCCCTCTCCTAACTGAACACTCACCTCACCTCCCTCTCCTCACTGAACACACTCACCCCCCTCTCCTTACTGAACACTCACCTCACCTCCCTCTCCTTACTGAACACACTCACCTCCCTCTCCTTACTGAACACACTCACCCCCTCTCCTTACTGAACACACTCACCCCCTCTCCTTACTGAACACTCACCTCACCTCCCTCTCCTTCCTGAACACTCACCTCCCTCTCCTTACTGAACACACTCACCCCCCTCTCCTTACTGAACACTCACCTCACCTCCCTCTCCTTCCTGAACACTCACCTCCCTCTCCTTACTGAACACTCACCTCCCTCTCCTTACTGAACACTCACCTCACCTCCCTCTCCTTACTGAACACACTCACCCCCCTCTCCTTACTGAACACACTCACCTCCCTCTCCTTACTGAACACTCACCTCCCTCTCCTTACTGAACACTCACCTCCCTCTCCTTACTGAACACACTCACCTGCCTCTCTTTACTGAACACACACCTCACCCCCCTCTCCTTACTGAACACACTCACCTCCCTCTCCTTACTGAACACTCACCTCACCTCCCTCTCCTTACTGAACACTCACCTCACCTCCCTCTCCTTACTGAACACACTCACCCCCCTCTCCTTACTGAACACACTCACCTCCCTCTCCTTACTGAACACTCACCTCCCTCTCCTTACTGAACACACTCACCTGCCTCTATTTACTGAACACACACCTCACCCCCCTCTCCTTACTGAACACACTCACCTCCCTCTCCTTAATGAACACTCACCTCCCTCTCCTTACTGAACACACTCACCTGCCTCTCTTTACTGAACACACACCTCACCCCCCTCTCCTTACTGAACACACTCACCTCCCTCTCCTTACTGAACACTCACCTCCCTCTCCTTACTGAACACTCACCTCACCTCCCTCTCCTTACTGAACACACTCACCCCCCTCTCCTTACTGAACACACTCACCTCCCTCTCCTTACTGAACACTCACCTCCCTCTCCTTACTGAACACTCACCTCCCTCTCCTTACTGAACACTCACCTCCCTCTCCTTACTGAACACACTCACCTGCCTCTCTTTACTGAACACACACCTCACCCCCCTCTCCTTACTGAACACTCTCACCTCCCTCTCCTTACTGAACACACTCACCTCCCTCTCCTTACTGAACACACTCACCCCCTCTCCTTACTGAACACACTCACCCCCCTCTCCTTACTGAATGGGTGAATGAGAAGCATCAGTTGTACAGCACTTTGGATAAAGGCGCTATATAAACGCCGACCACTTACCACACACGGTAGTTTCTCCGTTCCCAAAGGCGGAGGATGAAGGGCTCGCCCTGTGCAGAGGCCGGGTTACTCGGCAGAGTAAGTCGATACGCGGGGCCGCACGGCGTGTGACCGGCGCGCGGTGTGTGCCGCGTGTGTGGGCGAGTGTGTCGGCACGGCGGCCCCCTGTGGACAGGCGCGCGGGGCCCCGCCGGGCGCTACGCGGCCCCTGGCCGCGCGGCGGAAAGGGCCGGATTAAGAGCGGCCCTCCCCCCCGGCTCCGGGGCTGCGATTGGCCCGCGCTCCGTGGCTCCGAGACTCCGAGGCGCTATAATCCTCAGGTCGGCTCTGGAGGAGGGGGGGGGGGGTTAAAGCCCTGTACAAAAAGGTGCATTCAGCGCACTTTGTCTCCCTGACCTGTGTCACGCAGTGGGGCTCCCCCACACTCCGGGGCCCCCCGGGCCAAGTCCTGCCCCGGCCCAAAGAGCTTTATTTTGGGTTAATTAAAACATCCCCGCGCCGCACGGACCTGTTTGCTCTCGGCCATTTTTCTCCCCGCTTAATGCAATTATGCGGCCGCGCGTCGGGCTGGAGTTGTGACCGCACAGCGTCTGCGTCCCGCTCCGTGGGTCACAGTCTGCACCGCACACTGCCGTGCGAGCAGGCTTCAGTGTTACTGACGCCACCTTTATACGGTAGGAGCTTGAATTGAAGGAGTTAGTAGGAGAGTATGTCTGATACTGGCACTGGGTACAGGACTAACGGACCATTGGCAGCCTGTTATAGTTTCTCTTTTTCCTAATTCAATTTTGCCATCGCAGTTTTGTCCAATCGGAATACAGTAAATAGATACGGCGCTTCTCATTTGTCGGCTTGCCGTTTTTCATTTTTCGTAAGCAGGCGGTGGACTGGCTATGCAAAGGAGTGAGGATATAACAGCAAGTATTTACGACTGATCTTTCAAAACGTTCAAACCTATTTAAATGAATGTCATATTGCAAATATTAATGGGGAATAGTAGGTTGATGCACAGTCACAATGTTTACGTCGAAGAGAGTTTGCTACAAACTGCATGTAAGCACAATTTTCTTTATAAAAATACAGACTGTACTTACTTTCGTAATTAGTTAAAAAATGAAACTTTACGTGGGTATCAGCAATGAGGACAGAGTAGCCCTCCGCGGAAAGTTCCGGGCCAGCAGCTAATTTAGCGGAACTGGAAGCTGAAGCCTGTTAGGATAATTTCCCCCCCCCCTGAAAGCCAAGCACAATGGCCATAAATGTGTGTATCTGAAATCAGCTCTTGACAAAGGTACAGTATTGTGCGTTAGCGGGCTGCCTGGATGCAATTTAAAGCTGCCTGCCCGAGGTTGTGCAGTTTCGCAGGGCAGGGAAGGCAGAGGAGGCTCCTCGTCTCAGTGGCACAAGCATCCGGCGTCGGTTCGGGTGCCCCCCAGCCATGGGGTAAGCGGATCCCAAACACCCCCCCCCGCCCCCACCACCGCCCCCCATCCCAGCGACACGTTCCGGGCCATGATGTCATCGCAGCCCGGGCCCTTTCGGGGAGGTGGTGGGGGGGGTGGGCGGAAGCCTGAAGTTTGGCGCGCGGTTTTGGCAGCATCCGGACCCCGACGTGCGCCGCTCTGCGGGGGTAGAGCCCTCTCGCGCCCCAGGTGCGCCTCACCCAGACGTACGGACGGCGGGGAGCGCTGGTGACACTGCTCACGCTTCACCTTCATTTCTCCGCGTGCTGCAGTGACGGATCGCTGGGCCGCTGCCAATGGGGGTTTTGGGCATTAGGCAATCACGAGATTATGAAGTGTACGGACTGTAATGATGCAATCCTGCATTCTATTCCATATTGTGCACGTGAAATAACTCAATTTAAACGGTATGATTATCCTGCACCTTTGGGACATTAGGGACACCAATATTCTTTATCAGATGTTTCACGAAGCTGGAAAGACCTGCAAATGAGAGAAGTTTTTTTTACAAATTGCAGAAGCGAAAGCACTTTGCCGTCTGAAGCAATGGGCATTATCGACTCGAAACTCTGAAAACCTGGCTGTCGGTAACAGGCGATAAGACGACCCTCGTCTTTGTTAAGTCACGCGCGCTGTCGAAAATATTTTCGGATGCATTCCAGCCGCGGCGTACCAGGGATAAAAGCCGCGAGTGACAGAGCGGTGAAGAAATGTGAAATGAATCAAAAGCGGAGAGATTGGGCTCCAGCGCGGACTCCCCTGCCCTTGACACCGCGTTCCAGCGAGAGCGGTGGTGCTTAGCCGCGCCGAGATAAAGCCCCTTTATCCGCGCCCAACCGGCGGACGGGGGGGGGAACCCTCTTCTCGCTGTCTCTGGCGTTTCGGTGCGGTGACGGGCGCCGGGAGGGTCCGTGTTTAAACGGAGAGCCTGGCGGTTTGACAGGCGAGAGGGGGAGGCGGGCGGGTTGGGGGGGGTATATATATATATATACGGCCGCCATTCAGGCTCTCCTCTGTTCCCCTGCCAGGGCCTTTAATTGGGCGGAGGGAGGAGGGGGGAAACGCACCTTTATTCCGCTGCCTTTCTCCCCCTTTTAAGTCGGCGGAGAGGTTGTGAGGGCCAGTCAGAGCGGGCGGCGCGGGTTTGAAGCGCCGCGGGCCCCGGAGTGATGAACGGCCGGGGCCGGGGGCCGGGGCCGTTTTGGCGCTGTTTCGCCGGGGCCCTTTTGTGGCGACCGGCCCCGTTCGGAGCGGAGGCCCTGAATGGCAGTGGTGAAATGGCTGTGTACACAAGGTGACTGCTAAAGCTCTCCGTGCTGAATGGAGCTTTTAATCCCGGGCCATTATCTACTGTCTGAAGAAAGGAGGGGAGGAGGGGGGGTGGATTTTCGGGAGGGAGGAGGGGGGAGGGGGGGGGCTTTTTAGAAGGAGGAAAAAAAAAAACATTTAGCGGCCGTGTTTAGTGATTAATGAGCTACATCGACGCTCGGGCCCCGGGTGAATCGCTGAAACAGTTTTCGGGATTTACCGGCGCCTCACAAAATGTCGTTTAATTGCTGAAAGGGGGCTGGATATGCGGCTGAAAGGGATTTTGAGTGAAGTTTTTAAAAAGATCTCCACGGTAGCCCCACTTTTTCCCAGTTTTTTGTCTCTCTCCGGGCTCTGGCCGGTCGCCTCAGAAGGGGGAATTGTGAAGCGCGTGTCTATAGAAAGGGGGGTAGACCCCTCCCGTTTTTTCTCCTCTTTTACCCCCCCCCCCCTCTCTCTGAAGGGACGCTGAATGCAACAGAATGTGCCAATCTGCTTTTGTTCCCCTCGGCTCTGAGAACCCCGGCACAACTGTTTCGGGAATTCCGGGGTAACTCCGGAACGGCACCGTCGGACTTTTAAATATCGGAGCCGGGAACGCTGCCCTTTTTTTTCCCCCTGTTTTTAATATACGGGGCCCAATTTTCACGCGGGTGTCAAAATCATTTCGCTTCATTATCAGACTCTCTTTAAGCGAATTCCAAGGAGGGAGAGGGGAGGGGGGGTGAAAATTAAGGATTTCCATTGTGACGAAAACGAGCCCGACTTTTAATTGCAGAAATTCGGCGGGACCAGATAATTAGGAAGTGTTTTTGCAGCTGCGGTGGAGTTGTCGGCACCGGTCCCTCATTGAAATGAAAGCATGAATCAGAGGAGGGGGGAACCATTCAGTGGCACAGCCCTTAAAGAGGGCACCTATCATTCCGGGGGTTTGGGGGTGGGGGGTGGGGGGGATCTGGCAGGCTCTTCAAACACACAGCAGCCTCCTTCATTAATGCTTCTTCAGGTAGTGGCCTGTGAGTGGGGAACGCCTGACAGCTTGCGAATGGGCCCGTTGGAGGGAGGGAGGGGGGGGGGAGAGGGGTGGGCCCTGGCCCCTCTGCACTACAGCGCTGATGAATCGCAGAGTGATTGTGCGTCCTGCCGCTCCAGGTGAGAGGGGGGGGGCCTGTTTATCTTTCTGGGAGAAGCTCTCTCTCTGTGTGCGGTGAGGTGCAGCCCCGTTGTTTTGTTGTTTCGCCCCTGTTAAGTTTACCGTCTCGTTAAGGCGGTATTTTTGGTGTGTTTATCTAGGCCTTTGTGTGTGTGCGTACACACCACATGCATACACATACCACACATTACATTACATTACATTACATTATTGGCATTTGGCAGACGCTCTTATCCAGAGCGACGTACAACAAAGTGCATACCCATAACCAGGGATAAGTTCGCTGAAAGACCCTAGAGGTAAGTACAATTTCAACTGCTACCTGTACAACAGAGATAAGGACAAGGGCCATTTTTTTTTTTTTTTTTTTTTTTTTTTTTTTGAACAAACAAACAAACAGAGCAAAAGTCACCAAAGTTAACTATCCAAACACTGCTTACCTAGCCAACTAAAATACTGATACACAAGTCACAGAGACAACAATTAAGGTTCACAGGGAGGTAGGGACATGCACACACACACCCCTTACACTCACACACACATATACATACACACCCCAGACACACACACACACACAATACTCCCTGAAAGACTGTTGAAGAGGAACAACACTTTCCCACTTTGGGATGAGCTACTCTGCTCAGTTACAACCCTACTCCTGTCTCCTTCCTGTAGTGTATAGGGTGCTTAATGAAAGTGTAGATGGAAAACTTGACTGCAACACGATCAAAGGAAACTTTGAAGAAAAAGTGGCATAACGTTTAGTCACATAATGCAGCCCTGCGCAGGGAGTGGCTGGAGATGAGCTGATCGCGGATTACACACAGGGGTGCCCTGACCTGCAGCCCGAAACCTGCCGTCTCTGCGCGTCCAAGTCTGCAACACTGTACACACAGACTGAAAATAAGCTTAAATCAGGCTCAGTCTTATTTCTGTTACATGTTCTGCTAAATGAGCCAAGAATACCGGGGTGAGACAGTTCAACCAGGTGAGACAGTCGAAGCCCAATTCAAGGTTTGCCAGTTAGGTTAAACATTTTCATGCGTCAACTTGAGAGAAAAAAAAATTAAGTCTCATTCTAAGACTAAAGCTTGCGAAGACAGACTTTTTTTTTTTCCAGTGTAAACTGCTGTCGATGAGTGCCTCACCTGGCGATCCCAATGATCAACTCTGACTCTGACTGATACTCTGAGACCAGTGTGGGTTAAGGTTTGGGTTCACTTTCTTTTACGAAAACAGCTTTTGCTGCGTGTACACAGCCGCCCAGTTTAAGCAAAGCAGTTTTCACGAAAGGACTGACCTGTAAACGGGAGAGACCGGGGTATTTAAAGACGATTAAAACGCGCTTTTCAGCGGAGCACATCTTCGCGGCTTTACATAACCGATTCAATTAGCGGGTGGGAAGCGGGACAATGCGAAATCACGCTTTGATTGTGGTATGTTTTGATTGCGGTTTTTCCGCCTTCGCGCTCATCGCCGCGTTCTTCCTGTTTGCACAGCCGACGACGGCACATTCAATGGGTCTCCAATCAGTATAAACTTTTTTTTCTCTCCTATCTGCAGCGCTTGTCCAAAAAATTCCTGTTTTTCAAAATAAGATCGCAATCAGCTCGCTCGCACGGGCACGGGCTGCACACGCAGTGTAATCGGTCAAAATAGCCTGTGCTGTTATCGGAAAAGACGCGAGTACGCGAGTCAGTTTATTACTTAATAAAGCGGCGTCGCTGCCCTTTGATGCTTCGTTGTGGTGCGTATAAAAACACCGTGTGTCTGTCGTCTGAGGGAGAGACGCTGAGAGGCGATAGGCCGGCACAAACTCCGTGTGTGTCCCCCGCATGTGAGGTAATGGGCTAATCTCGCGCAATCACAATATTTCTTTCAAGGTGGCCTTATCTGAAGGAAAGTGCAAAAACAAAAAATCCTGACAAATGTTTTCTTCCTTTTTCCCTTGAAAGAAAGCTCCCGGGTTAAAAATAGAACTCACGTAGGGCAGAGACAGAGGGAGAGAGAGAGAGAGAGAGAGAGAGAGAGGAGGAAAAAAACAGCTATAACCCAGATTTATGTGAATGCCTTAATGTTGGCATTGAAAGATTACGTTGCCTGGGGGCTTTTCAGATGTTGGTGATTTGGTTGGTGTTCCTTTCAAAGTGAAGGCAGATGATTCTTGGAAATAAGGAAAGAAGGTTCCCCCCGTTTGTGATAGACGATTAATCTGCGCGGTGGGAAATAAAATCAAAGAAAAAAAAAAAAAGATCGCCCTTCTTAAGGGTCAAGTTTGCCCTTTTCTGCGAAAGGCCCATAAAAGTTTTCCTGTTTTGATAACGTTCTTAGGACTGCGTATGATGGAATTGGAATTTTCACGGAATTACCCATGTGACGGAATGCCAAATAGCCGAATAACCCTGGAGTGAGATTCTGTCTTAAGCCTGCTGCCTCAAGCTCACAGCAAAGGCGGTTTGAGAATGGGACCTAAGTATAAAATACCTGTTGTGAGGTAACGCTGCGCTTACAAGAGCTCTCCCCCGGAGCGGAACAAGCACTCTCCGCGACGCAGGAATGTCCTCTCCGCACTCGTCCTGGAGGAAGGGGGGGGGGGGGGGTTTAACCTTTTAGGACGGGTCTCGCCGAAGTCTCCCGATCGCACCCCGCCTATCCTGTCCTGACTCCACCGCTGGAGGAGTGGCCGTGTTTACGGGCGTGGCGCAGTGTGTTGGGAGCGTGAGGGGTGTGAACGCGCTCGCTCGCCGCGGGCTGTGGGGACGCACTTTGCCTCGCCGTGTCTGCCGCAGGGAGCCGGGCGGAGGAGCCTGGTCGCTCATTAACGCGCGGTCAAGGCAGGTTGTGATTATTCTTCACCTCGGGGCGACGCGGCTCAGGCGGTAAGAGCAGTCGTCCCATTGGCTCAGGCGGTAAGAGCAGTCGTCCCATTGGCTCAGGCAGTAAGAGCAGTCGTCTCATTGGCTCAGGCAGTAAGAGCAGTCGTCCCATTGGCTCAGGCAGTAAGAGCAGTCGTCCCATTGGCTCAGGCAGTAAGAGCAGTCGTCCCATTGGCTCAGGCGGTAAGAGCAGTCGTCCCATTGGCTCAGGCGGTAAGAGCAGTCGTCTGGCAGTCGGAGGGTTGCCGGTTCGATCCCCCGCCCGGGCTGTGTCAAAGTGTCCCTGAGCAAGACACCTAACCCCCAAATGCTCCTGACGAGCTGGTCGGGGCCTTGCATGGCAGCCAATCGCCGTCGGTGTGTGAATATGTGTATGAATGGGTGAATGAGAAGCATCAATTGTACAGCGCTTTGGATAAAGGCGCTATATAAATGCCAACCATTTGCCTCTGGTCCCACTCAGGAGCGCAGCGCCCTCTGAGTTTCGACAGTCGAGACGGCGAAACTGAGACAGAGAGACGGTTCACAAGACCGATTCGAGGTTTGCCGATTGTGTTCGAGAATTTCACGTCGACTTGAGAGAGAAAAGGCGCGGTAGGACTGGGACCTGGAAGGTTGGTGTATCGCAAATAAGGCCTCGCTCAAGGGCCCGAAATCTGTGCAATAAGATCTGCACAGATTTTGGGCCCTTAACTCCACATTGCTCCGGAGGCGACTGTCTCCTGCTTAGTCTAATCAACTGTAAGTCACTTTGGATAAAAGTGTCAGCTAAATAACAAAAGTAAATGATAAATGAAAGAAGAAAAAAGTATCATTAACAAAACACTTGTTTTGCAGTGTAGTCCAGTGTAGGACACAGCACCGATCAATACACGGGCGCCTCACCTGGCGTTCACAATGATTAACAGGGCAGACTCATTAATGTTTGGGTCAAAGCGCTGTGTTGGCAGTCTGCGGAGAACGTTCCGGAAGTGAAGTGCGCACTGGGGCGTGTGTAAAGAGCGGGGGGGAGATGACAGCGTGTGGGGGGGCCTCTTCACTTTTCATTTCTCTCCCCCTAATCGTCTGCCTCGGTCGCTGATGCCGAAACGGCTTCCCGACCCAATCCCTGTATCTCCCCCTCGACAAGCGTTCACTTGCGAAACCCCCGGCCGTCGTCAGGCCCTGAAAGCGGCGTCGGGGTGTGAATAATTACGGCGGGATCGTTCGTGGCGGGGGGAACTGATAGCGATGCGGTTTCCTCTACGCTGCGGAATCGGAGTATTGTCGAGTGATTGCTTTCATCGCGTTCCGTTCTCCCGCTCGCAGCCCAGTGGTAAATCGAGACAGGGCTACGTGCCCTGGATACAGCGCCCCGGTATTCCTGAGGAAAAACATGTTTTTAAACAGATATTGTAGTTTCCGCCGCTTTCACCTGATGCGTAACTGAGGCTTGCAGCGGTTTGGACCGCAGAGTAAACAGAGATGAGGTGATTCACCGTCTCTTTCCAAACATGAATGCATACTTGGCCGCTCTATCTCCTTACGCCGAGATACCTAGCCACCTTAAAACACCTAGACATTCCTAAAATACCGAGGGACGTCAACACATTCCGTGGACCCGGACACCGGATTATTTACGACAGGCCCCTGCTGTTTTGAGCAAACCGAGGAACTTTTCCAATGCTACAATGGTTACGTCTAGCCTCCAGACGTCTCGGGTATTTTTAACTTCATCAGGAAGTTATAAAAAAACATGTTTAACAATTGAAAATCAAACAGTGTCAATATAAAAAAAGGGTTAACTGGTTTTGAAGAAATTTCAAACACCGAACAGGATCAGATTGACCTCAAACATAACAGGAGGGTTAACAATGTCTTGTGTCCTTGACTCAACTCATCGACGCTGTGAAAGTTGATGATTGAACTCTTTACTATTCTGTTACTTATCAACTCCCCCCCAGCCCGGCGGCCTCTGCCATTGGGCCCAGACGTGTCACAAGACCTCACCGGAGCCAATAGGATCAGCCGCCTGTCCTTTCCCCTCCCAGTCAGGCGGAGAGTTTAAACGTTTTGCGGCGGGGTGGGAATGGTTAACCGGGGCCGTGGCCGCTGGGGGGTGTTGAGCCGTGTGGTCACCTGGCAGATCTGCGCTGTCTCTGGGCCGTGTAACGTTAGGGGCTCAGCAGAGACTGTAGGTCTTTGATCAGGCCTTTGAAGGAGTCCCCCCTGCTGCCAATCATCCATCAGCTGACAAGATTCCCAGCAGATCCCTCCCCCCCTCCCCCTGCGAACCCTGACAGGCTCAGGGCTGCTCTGTGTTTGGACCAGACGGCCGAAATCTGGCTTCTTTTTTGAAGCCCGTTTCCTGGTCACGCTGAGAGATGGTGTGGTTGGCTCCACTATTAGTCATTCAGACCCGTTTTCAATGCAAAGTCAATGGTACAATTTTCCCCACGAGTAGTCGCAATCTGTGTTCCTCATGTGCCTCATTTCATTCAAGTTATTGTGTTATTAGGACAATACATTAATACTTTGTGGACGAATCAGGGACAGATTACGTCACTCTCTCACACACGCTTAGTGCAGTTTCCCTACTCCACAGTCCCTGGCTCCCAATTGTACAACATGACGGCGCTGTTAAACTAAGACTTCCTGGGCTTTCAATACACATTAAAGTAAATTTAAATGTAAAACATAACATTGAATGTAGAACAAACGGCGACACCCGTTTGCTTATTATCAAATTTTCTCAATTAAATATAACGCGTATCACTGTAATGTCAAATCCAAATGAGTAACGCCATTTCACCAATTAAACTGCTCACCCCTCATACTCTTCCCCAAACTGAAGAACGATGACACGTCACGCGGTACCGCACTGCACAACAAACAGAGGAAACCCTGCATCGGTACTGCGCGGCAGCGGCATGCTGTGTCAGGTTTCCCAGCGGCGCGATCGCTGTCACAGAGCTGTCTGTTTACTGTATAAATATAAAAGTGTTACGGCTGTCCTGGGACACGACGCAGACGCGCTCCTGCCCTGCAGAACCTCTTTAGGGTCAGATCAGTCAGAGAGGGATGGGGGTGGGGGGTGGGGGTGGGGGGGGTCCCGTGGAGAAGCAGCTGTCCAGAGGGGGCCTTTTCACGTGTCAGGCTCTAAGCCTGGAGCTTATCCACAGGGCCCGCTTTTAAATCTGCCCCCCCGTCCCCCCTGGGAGTCTGCGGCCTGATGTCTTTATTTTCCGAGCTTTAAATGTTTGCTCTGTCTTTCTCTCCCCCTCCCTCTCTCCCTCTCTCTCTCTCACTCTCTCTTTCTCTCCCTCTGTTTCTCTCTCCCCCTCTCTCTTCGTTTCTCCCTCCCATTCTCTCTCCTTTCTCTCTCCCTCCATCTCTATTTCTCTCCCTCTCTTTCCTTCTTTTCTTTATCTCTCCCTCTCTCCCTCTCTCACTTTCTCTCCCTCTGCCTCTCTCTTTCTCTCTCCTTTTCTTTCTCTCCCTTTCCTTCTCTTTCTTTCTCCCTCCATCGTTCTTTCTCTTTCCTTTATCTCTCCCTCTATCTCTTTCTCTCCCTCTCTATTTCTTGCCCTCTCTCACTTTCTCTCCCTCTCTTTCCTTCTCTCTCTCTCTCACAGCAGCAGTTAGAGATTCCCAGAGGCAGTCCCCATCCCTCCATCTCTATTTCTCTCCCTCTCTCTCTTTCTTTCTCCCTTTCTCTTCCTCTCCTTCTGTAATTCCTTTACAGTATCTCTCCCTGTCCATTTCTCTCCCTCTCTATTTCTACCTTTATATCTCTTCTCTATTTCACTCTCTCTCCTTCTCTCCATTTCTCTCCCTCTCTCTCTCCTTCTCTCCATTTCTCTCCCTCTCTCTCTCTCTCCTTCTCTCCAATTCTCTCCCTCCTTCTCTCCATTTCTCTCCCTCTCTCCTTCTCTCTATTTCTCTCCCTCTCTCTCTCCTTCTCTCCCTCTCTCTCTCTCTCTCTCTCCCTCTCTCTCTCTCTCTCTCTCTCTCTCTCACACACAGCAGCAGTGAGAGATTCCCATAGACCGTGGCCGTGTGCGTCAGGGCCCTGCGTCTCCCCGCTGTCCCGATGCGGTGGGGAGAGGCAGAGACACAAGGCAGGCCCGTGCCCTGTCTGTGCCTTCTCCCCGCCTGAGGGGACTCAGCTATGCTGGGAATCCCCAGCGCCCGCATCCTCCGGCCGCTTCTCCCGCGTCCCGCTCGCTCTCCCCCCCAAAAATAGCCTCCCGCTGAGACCGGCGCGCACGTAGCCTGACACGAAGCAGGGCCGCTTCGCTCCGGACCGCCCAGACGTTTCCCACAGCCGCTCCTCGGAGGCGGCGTGGGCTTGGAGGCCCGTCTCCCTGCCCAAAGCTGACTGCAGGTCGGTCCACACGGCGGGGAGGCCCGTCTCCCTGCCCAAAGCTGACTGCAGGTCGGTCCACACGGCAGGGAGGCCCGTCTCCCTGCCCAAAGCTGACTGCAGGTCGGTCCACGCGGCGGGGAGGCCCGTCTCCCTGCCCAAAGCTGACTGCAGGTCGGTCCACACGGCGGGGAGGCCTGTCTCCCTGCCCAAAGCTGACTGCAGGTCGGTCCACACGGCGGGGAGGCCCGTCTCCCTGCCCAAAGCTGACTGCAGGTCGGTCCACGCGGCGGGGAGGCCCGTCTCCCTGCCCAAAGCTGACTGCAGGTCGGTCCACACGGCGGGGAGGCCCGTCTCCCTGCCCAAAGCTGACTGCAGGTCGGTCCACGCAGTGCTGCTCCCCGCCCTCGTCCCTGCCGTCCGGTTCTGTTAGACAGCTTAGAGCGGCCGTGTGGAGTCGGCCCCGCCGTCGGCCTAATGACTCTAGCAGCCTAACGACGCGCGGCGCTCCTCCTGTTTGTGTTCGATCCGTTACAGTCGCTGTTTGGCCCCCGGCCCGGAGCGGTCTGAAAGGCGCTCGGGAGCGTTCCCCCCCGAATCGGACCCGACCACGGCGCGCTGGAGACCGGGGGCTGTTACACGGGGGCTGAGAGGTCCATTCACAAACGCGCTGGGGGGATACCGTTAGCCCGACTGCTAACGACGACGTGCGTACGCGTTTGTGTTCGCGCTAGCGTTCGTACGCACGCCGTTGCCACGGCGAGTACACACGCTGCTCACGCACATTCCTTGTCTGTGAAGGACGTGATGTTCTGGAGTAAGCTGATAAGTTGATAAGTTCATGTGTTCTTCAAGGGCTCAAGTTGTATCTGTGTGATCGCGCTCAGAACCGTACTGACCTCTCGGGTCCTCGACGCGCTTGGCCCTGGGTTTGACCTGCGCTCCGTCGTCCGTCGCTCGGGGTAAGAGCGTCCGCTAAATGCCTGTAATGCGATGTCACGTGACGTGAAGAGAACGCCCCGTTTTCGTTCGGAAGGACATTGCTTTCGAGGGCGAAAGAAAGGCTCTGGAAGCTTCCGGGCCTGCTGAACGGTCTGGTGGTTCACCTCGGAAAAGCCTCTGGCGCTGAGGAAGTCTCAACGCCGCGCCAAAGAAAGAATTTCATTCATTCTCTCCGGTCCCAGACACAACCTGGGCAGGTGGATAAATAAACCGGTCCCCAAGGTGCTTGGCTGCGCTCGTGTGTGGAATTTAACCCCCGTGTCAGATTAAATCATTGCGACTGGAAATGTTTTGCCTGCAGAGCTCAAAATGAGCCGTGAAATATGTGTCCTGACAGACGACAGAGACGAACGGCCCCGGTTTGAATACAAGTGTGGCAACGCATTAGAGGGGGCTGTTTTTTTTTGTGTCTTTTTTTTTTTTTTCAGCAATGGAAAACTTTTTTTGTCTGGACTGACTCGTGAAACGGATTTTTGTTCAGGATGGAACATTAATTGCAGTCGGGTGCTTAAGTTTTATTATCCAAACAAGAGCTGCATATATAAGTACATACCGAAACACAAAGGCACGCACAGAGCCAGAAGTAATGTGTAATTCATAAATCAATTCCAAGCACTTTTTTTAAATTTTTTTTATCAAACTGCCCCGTTTTTGTTTATTTATTTTAGTTGTCTTTTCAAACCAGTTGTAAAGTGAGTCATTTATTGCGCCATTAAGTTGGAAGCATGTCGGTGGAAATTTCTCACACTGAAAGACATACAGTATGCATTCATTCAGTCATTTGTTATTTCTCTCCCGTGAACCGCACAGCGAGAGGATTCAAATGTTGTTTTGGGTTTGCTGGTATAATTCCATCTCTGACTCAAAAAAGAGTCTGCAGTGGAAGCAGAAAACAGATGCTTTAATGGAATGTGCTGCGAGTTGTTCCTTATTTATATGTGTGTGAATATTTACTATTTATGACAGTATGTACACGCATACACTGTATATAATAAATATATTGAATTATTTGAATAAATTAGCAGATGGGTTCCCCACACACATCCACAAATGATGGCTCAGGAAAGAAAATACAGTAAATACATTGTAATACCTCTACTGTCATTTTCGGCCTGTTTGTGTTAATTGTGTTTATGTTCGTATTGATTGTATAGGCATGTGTGCTAATTGTAGGGACATTTATATTGATTGTATGGGCATTTGATGGGTGTTGATTCTGGGGGTGATTGTGTTGTTTGTACGGGCACTTGTGTTGCCATTTGTGTTGACAATATGGGCACGTGTGTTGATTGCATAAGCATGTTTGTTGACTATGGACATGTGTGTTGATTGTACAATAGTGTGTGCTGATTGTAGGGATGTTTGTTTTGACTGTATAATAGTGTGTGTTGATTGAAGGGATCTTCGTGTTGACTGTATAATAGTGTGTGCTGATTGAAGGGATGGTTGTGTTGACTGTATAATAGTGTGTGTTGTTTGTAGGGATGTTTGTGTTGACTGTATAATAATGTGTTGATTGAAGGGATGTTTGTGTTGACTGTATAAAAGTGTGTTGATTGTGGGGATGTTTATGTTGACCGTATAATAGTGTGTAGATTGTGGGGATGTTTATGTTGACCGTATAATAGTGTGTAGATTGTGGGGATGTTTGTGTTGACTGTATAATAGTGTACTGATTGTGGGGATGTTTGTGTTGACCGTATTATAGTGTGTAGATTGTGGGGATGTTTGTTTTGACTGTATAATAGTGTGTTGATTGTGGGGATCTTCGTGTTGACTGTATAATAGTGTGTGCTGATTGAAGGGATGTTTGTGTTGACTGTATAATAGTGTGTGTTGTTTGTAGGGATGTTTGTGTTGACTGTATAATAATGTGTTGATTGAAGGGATGTTTGTGTGGATTGTATAATAGTGTGTGCTGATTGAAGGGATATTTGTGTTGACTGTATAATAGTGTGCTGATTGTGGGGATGTTTGTGTTGACCGTATAATAGTGTGTAGATTGTGGGAATGTTTGTGTTGACTGTATAATAGTGTGTTGATTGTGGGGATGTTTGTGTGGACTGTATAATAGTGTGTAGATTGTGGGGATTGCAGGCTGTGTTCTGCGCTCTCTCTGCAGTGTGGTTCTCAGTGGGGCGCCCGCGTGCCCGTGCAGCCGTACGGCGTAACGCGACACCCATCACTGGCTGGCCGGCCGCCACCAGTCCCCACCGCCAGAGCGGGGCCCGTTAAAGAGCAGAGGGGCGGGCGCGGGCCCCCTCTCCGTGTGCGGTGAATTTTGGCGGGCCGGTGGCGTTGGGGGGGGGGTGCCTGGCCCCCTGGCTGCCGCTCCGGTGCGGGCGCGTGGGGGGGGTTTATATGCCAGATGTTGTGATACAGAAGTAAAGGTCCAGCAGGTGCGGACTGCCCCGCCGCGATGACAAAGAGAAACCCGACGCG
>NC_083778.1:10789579-10804579 GCF_963514075.1 Conger conger
TGGGGGTGGGCAGGGGGGCCTTGGTGCTGGTGTTTCTGCAAGCACTATGGCGTGGGACTCCGCCCCCGCACCCCTTGCACGGCGTGGGGTGTAACGCAGTGCCCCTGACGGGCAGGGAGCCAAACGCACTAAAAAGTGTTAAAATTAGACCGGGCTGCCTTTATTCTCCCCCCGCCCCGCCCTTTGTGGGAGTGGTGGAACGGAAGGCCGGGACGTTAAGGCTGGGGGGGGCATTGTGCTGGGACGCGGGGCGCTCTGTAATCACGGCCTGCAGGGGTGGATCCTGAGGAGGTGGCAACAGGACTAATGCACCTCTCTGGGGGAGTGGAGGTGGGGCGGGGGGGGGGAGGGAACCGAATCCATAGTATTTAACAGCAGCTTTCTGTCGGTCGACTGCGTTTGGACTCATGCTGAGTTACTTCTCATACTGAGATGAGTACACACACACACACGCACGTACACACACTCCCCCACGCACACATATGCACACACACACCCGCTCAAACACACTCACACCCACACACACACACACTCCTGCACACACACATACACACACCCACACCCACACACACACTCACACTCCCCCATACACACACTCACATTACATTACATTACATTATGTGGCATTTAGCAGACGCTCTTATCCAGAGCGACGTACAACAAAGTGCACAAGAACACGTGCAAAAGTGGACCTGAGAGGACAGTACAGTTTCAAGTCCTAGTGTAAACATACAGGAATTCAGAACCCTTGAAGAGTACAATCAACATTTCAAACTAGCGCACCAGTTGGCACACGCTCATACACACTCACACTCACACACACACCCACACACACACACACACCTACACCCACACTCACACACACACACACACACCCACACCCACACACACACACACACACACATACCTACACCCACACTCACACACACACACACACACACACACTCACACACACACACTCACACACACACACACACACAGAACTGCTAAGTGCAGAGCAGCCCAGCGGAGCTTCAACACACCCTAGACCCCTGCAGGTGGAGATAGGAACTGGAGGAGGTGGCAGATGAAGGCCGGGCGAGACGGTTTATGTTTACATTACTCCTCGCCGGCTTCGGCGATAGCGTGTGATAAGTCTGGGCCCTGCTCCAGGGCGAGCTGTCAGCGCTTGTCTTGGCTCAGACTTTGTGTCACTATCTCTGTTAAAGGGAGATACTGTCTGTGCTGTAGGGCTTTCACACTCCACAATAACGTCTTTTCAGCGCTGGCGCGCTGTGTAGCTTTTCGTCGAAACGTGCCGGCCTGGATCGGGATGCCTGTAATAATAATGATAATAATAGCTTTCTCACCAGCCGCCAACTCAAAGCGCTTTACAGTGATGAGGGCACTCACCTGTGTGATGCAACGGCAGCCATTTTGGCACCAGAACGCTCACCGCGCACCAGCTGAGGCGGAGAGGGAGAGAACAGTGTTCCTGCCAATTAAATCAGGGGACGATTAGGTGGCAGGTTGAGTGAGCCGGGTCGGGAATCTAGCCAGGAACCTTCTTTGCAAAGAGTGTCAAGATCACAGTGAGTCAGGACCTCGGTTTAAGGTCTCATTCCGAAAGTGCCCTCCTACAGCACAGTGTCCCCATCACTGCACGGGGGTGCTGGGACTCTGCGGGGCGTGGGTACGGCTCCGGGCTGGGAGTTCGGCGCGGCGCAAGGCCTCCCGGCATCAGCTGCGGTCGCCGAGTCCCTAACGCCGGAGTGGAGGAGCGAGACGCCTCATTCCTGCGCCCAAACTATGTAAATAACGCGGCGCGGGTAACTGAAGCGCATGTTTACGCGCGTAGCGAACGGAAAAGAGCGCTGTTATTTATTTCTCTTTCCGCGGCCGGGCCGGGGCGTTCGGGGTGTCGCCCAGTAATCGCCGTGGAGACGGTTGCCGGGCAGCTGTTTTTGACGGACGCGTCGGACGTGTCGGCCGTCGGCGGGGACTCCGCTCGTGGGATAGCGCCCCGGTGCATTGTGGGAGGGGCCCGGTTACATAAAGCCCCCCGCCCCGGGACCCCTGACATTACGCCCGCGCGGGAGAGAGAGCGCGGTGACCGGGAGGTATGGGGAGGTGAGGAATATTTGGTTTCCTTCCAGGCAGCTGAAGTGGAGCGGTGTCCTACATTCCCCCTTGTTTTCCACAGCAGCTCACCGCAAACAGGACGGCCCAGTTCCTTTAGTGTTAAAACACGGCCGTACCAGAGAGGGGAATACGTGTAACACTTTACAATAAGGCTCCAGGAATTGGCGTGAACTAATGTAGTTGTTAACTAACTACTACTGAGAAGTCAATCCGTTAATGCATTTGTACGTCATTAATTAGCAACTACATTCATTATTGCTAATTCATATTAGAATGAATAAGTCAGTTCATGTATTACGTTAATGGTGAACTAATTATAAGTGCATCCAATGGTTTGCTACTGTATAAATATAATGTAAGAAATACGTTTGTCAGTTAGTTGTTAACAAATGCATGAACTAAAAGTTCATTAACTGAAACGTTTATTTCATGCTGAACTCATGTATTTGTCCATCATTACTTGGTGAGTTAATGGCAGTTTGCGACCCTTCCTGTAAAGCGTGACTGTGGGATATTCATACATACACGCTCACATGACAGAGCAGGTGAGAGCCGGCTGGAACGTACAGCACGCAGCCGTTCACAACGACGCTCACGTTCTTCAACCTGCGGCGTTAATAAAGTTTCAGGTGTTGAATGCGGAGGCATGCACGCCCCCATATGGAACCGCTTTCTCGCCTCATCAAACTCGGCAGATCCGTCTCGACAGTCGCCCCCGCTGATTACACGATCTAATAACCTCCTTTATTTACTCATTTCCGAAAAAAAACAACAAACAGAGAATGCGCATCTCGCGTTTCCTGCGGTCGGCTCGTTACTGCGTCTGAAACATCGTCCGGTGTTAAAGCCCTACAGACACGACTGGGGATGATCTCACGTGGCGGCCATTTTGTCCTGACCGCTGACATCACCGCGGCTGCTTGAACAGCCACACATTAACTCACTGTCTGCAGCCAAAACTGCTGTTATCTGGGCGGTGTGAGATCGCCGATCGCTCCATCCGCGTGTGCAGCTCCAGCTGAATTATATCAAAGTGTATTTATTAAAGTTTTGTACGTTTATGTAAAGCGGGCCGTTTTCAAGGGACGTCTGCATGTAATGTATCTTGTGTGTCCCGGCATGTGTGAGAGATCCCATCCCCCCGTCACAATATTGCAGACATGCACAATCGTTCCTTTACATTATATTACATTCGTCATTTGGCGGACGCTCTTATCCAGAGCGACGTGCAACAAAGTGCAAATCAGAACCAGAGCCAAGAGCGCTGGACACCCCAGAGTGAAGTAGGGTCCCAAGTGTTTTTTATTACTGCTGGGAAGATGTCATTGTACTCCCGATAAAACAGACCTTGTTGGCGATGATTTATTAAGACACATTGTGTGGCAGTACTGTTACTCCCCCTTTTACCGAGACCTCAGGCAGAGGACTGCCGGGCCACTGGTGAGAGATCTGGGAATAAGCTGGGAAAATAAGAATTTCTGTTACATTACATTTAGCGAACGCGGCTACGCGTAGGCTACGCCGTAGCCTCTGTGTAGATTCGACACAGACGTATAAATCAGGCTCAATGCAGCGTCCCCTGTCCAAAGACACCCAGAGCTTCACACCGAGAGTCCCCTCCCTCCGATGGCCAGGATGAACAAGCCCGCAGGGTAACAGCAGCAGTGGCCCTGGTCCTGGAGCCCCGCCCCGCCCCGCTGGCCGTTTGCAGGCGGGTGATATTCGGCAGCGAGGTGCCACAAACGGCACGTCTCCGGCAGAGCGCCGGAGGACACCGCGGCGGTTTGGGGATCGGCGGCCTCCCCCTGTCCCCCGTTCACACCGGGGCGTAGAATTTAGCGCCGCGCGGCCCTTGTCTCCCCGGAGGGCCCGCTCAGGGGCCCCGTCCTGTGGGAGACTGAGGCCCGGGAGGAATTCGGGGGGCCCCCCCCCTGGAAGACTATAGCTCTGGGCCCCCCCCCCCCCGTCCTAATGGAATTTTTGCGGATCCTCTGTAGCCCCGGGCCCCCCCAAGCTGTGGGCCCCTGGCATCGTCACCACCTTTCACCCCTGGCTAAAGCAGAGGTAGAGGTCATTCGCTCTGTGCGGGCTAGCTGCTGGGCGTACCTCTGAACTCAGCACCGGTCGCTGGTTGCGTTAGCCTCACGTGTGCGATGAAGCTTGTTTGAGTTTTTTTTGGCGAAGCAGCTGAGGTTTTGGCAGTGTGCCTTCTAGCGCTTTCCCCCCGTTCTCCAAGTCCGGTACCCCATCCAGTCCAGTGCACCACTCCACTGCAGCGAGCACAGCTAGGCTAATGCTAACGCCCAGCACACCACTCCACTGCAGCGAGCACAGCTCGGCTAATGCTAACGCCCTGCACACCACTCCACTGCAGCGAGCACAGCTCGGCTAATGCTAACGCCCAGCACACCACTCCACTGCAGCAAGCACAGCTAGGCTAATGCTAACGCCTTGCACACCACTCCACTGCAGCGAGCACAGCTGGGCTAATGCTAACGCCCAGCACACCACTCCACTGCAGCAAGCACAGCTAGGCTAATGCTAACGCCTTGCACACCACTCCACTGCAGTGAGCACAGCTAGGCTAATGCTAACGCCCAGCACACCACTCCACTGCAGCAAGCACAGCTAGGCTAATGCTAACGCCTTGCACACCACTCCACTGCAGCGAGCACAGCTAGGCTAATGCTAACGTCCTGCCCGCTTGCAGGCAACATCGTTATTTCAGATTCAGCGTATCAACGTGAACACTCCTTGGGGGCAAACAAACTTCCCTCGAAAGTTTCGCCACGTTGCAGTGATTTTTGCTGTAACCGTTGCCACCTGTCTTTTGCCAGGCAATATTTCACGAGGATTTGTATTTGAAGCTATTCCATGGAAAAGTACTGGGTCCCTCAAAAATATATATTCAAGAAACATAACATCAGAACATTTACCCGTGTTCTGTAATCTCTGAATTAAAAGCTCACTATCCACATGTAAATATTGAAATTATTTTTTTGAATACTTTTACAATGTGACATTACATTATTTATTTAGTTCCAGCCCTATTTACTGTTCTTATGACCCGTGTGTACAACAGGATATACTGATTAAATACTGGAAAAAAAACAGCACTGGCCCCACCTGGACTGCGATTTGGGATATATATGTTGTTCAAACACATATTCCCTGTATGCAATCTATATACCATGGATCAGAAAAAACAAATTAAAGCTGTAGAAAGGTTCTCTTCTACATCTACTGGCACCTTTCATAAAGGCATATTTGCTTCAGCTCCCAGGTAAATGAACTCCACATGACAAAATATGTTTTTTTTTTACTCTTCTTCTTCTCTCTTCTTCCCCCTGTGCAGGCGTCTGGCAGGAAACGACCTGACCCACATCCCTAAAGGGGCTTTCTCTGGGCTTTTCAATCTCAAAGTGCTGTAAGTATATCCTCCATTGTTGCCCCCCTCCCCCACCTCGTTCTTCCCTGCCTCGCTCGACGCCAGGGAGAGAGAGAGAGAGAGAGAGGCGGTTAGGCTAGTTTGTTCCACGTTTGCTAAAGGTGCCTTCTGGGGGTCGTGGGTCAAAGCTACGGAAGAAAAAATATATAAACCTTGGATGGAGATTACATTACATTACATTACATTATTGCCATTTGGCATTATCCAGAGCGACGTACAGTTGATTAGACTAAGCAGGAGACAATCCTTCCCTGGAGCAATGCAGGGTTAAGGGCCTTGCTCAAGGGCCCAACGGCTGTGCGGATGTTATTGTGGCTACACCGGGATTAGAACCACCGACTTTGTGTATGCCAGTCATTTACCTTAACCACTACGCTACAGGCCGCCCTAGCAGATGGTTCAATGAGTTCAATCTCCCTTTTGGGAAAGTGTTGTCCGTTTTGAACCGAAATTGCTGTTAAAAGGGGGAAGTTTCATTCACGGATGGTTCTGGAAAGCGAAATTATCGCAGGGCTTTATTTCGACGGCGGGGATAATGGGATGTGGTCAAAGAGCAGAGGCCGTCCTTGCCCTGCGCTGGGTGACCCGACCCAACACTCACGGGTCCAGGCCCAGTCAGAACCAGACGGTGAGGACCCTGTGTTTGTTTACTGAGCGCCGTGATGGTGTTAAGTGGACCTGCTCAAGGACAGCGCCGCATGAGCAGATGTTTGCCAGGCCGGGTTTCTGGGCTCATTAGACATCTACTGAGAGCACAAGTGCACAAGTTTCACCGACAGTACAAACCACCCGGCAGTCAGACCAGGGAGCTGGGTTTAATCAACGTCGGAAAACGAGAACCGACGTTTTTCTGCACACCTTGGGAATGAACGTTTGAGGTGCCGATTCGGGGGTATCGGTGAACTCTTTAACTGGTTGTTTCCTCTCATTTTCGAACTACGTCTAAAACTAAACCGGGACACATTCACGCTGCTGGGTCCTGTATGAAATGTGTACATTGTGTTCTAGGTTTCATAGATCGACTGAGCTCATCAAGAACTGTCGGGGGGGGGGGGGGGGGTTTGAATTGGCTGGTGTTGACTCTTCCATCAAAATGACCGAGGACTTTGATTAGCGTGAAAAAATACGAATACGCAGTTTGCTCCGGAGTCCCCGCATTTTTAATAAAGAAGCCTCTTTGATACGAACGACGGAGAGTAATCGCTTGCAGTTCCGTACTCGAACGCACATGTTAAGACTACAGGCATGTTTTAATTTATTACCCCCGTGCAGAAACATCTGGCTTTCCCGTACCGCAACTCATAAAAGTAAATAAAAACCTGTTTGTGATGTACTAAACAAACGTTGAAGAAATTGTGCTGTATAAAACTCAATTCCCTGTGAAATAACCTTTCAAAGAGAACGGGCAGCCACAAGGCCATTGAGGAATTACGGGCGGTTTTGTCGTCTGTCACAATACGCAAGGTTATCCATGTGGAAATCATTGCTGTGTCTTTCCACCCCCTGTACTGGGCTGTGCTTTCGGTTTTCACCACTAGGACTCCTAGTTTTAGTTTTTTTGTTTTTTTAAATCATTGTTTCCAGAGAGAACTTTGCACTCTTTGGTTTGTGCATGACAGAGGGTGCGGCAAGTGAGAACCCACCTCATTGACTGCAAAGAAAAAAGCCTATGAAACTTACAATTATTATAATAAGTAAAAAATATAAGCTTATTGGAAGTTACTTTTTTCTTGATTTTATTTTTAATTTAAATGGTACCCCATTGGAAAATTCTGAAATGTAAGACTTCAGAAAGAGTAAAACTTTTAACTTACAAAAAAAGTTAAAGAGCAAAAAAAAAAACTCAAAATGGAAATAAAATGTTAAGTCTAAATATAAGACTAAAATGCTTGTCTTATCTTTTGGTTTCTGCTGTGTGTCTGTCACACAGTCAGACTTAGAGCGACATTATTTTCAAAATACGGTTGAAAATACATTCACAGTACATTTTCCCGGTTAGATTACCGGCTTAATCCTGCTGTCCTCAATACGCTGCCGCCAGGAAGAGCTCGACTGTGTCTCTGGGTGTGGCGGTCAGCAGTACAGTCACGATACATTACATTTCACTCAGCGGATGCCTTTATCCAAAGTGACGTACAAAAGAGTGCATATCAAGGGCGTGCAACAAACAGCCAAACACGTCTGGCCACAAAATCTTTATTTGTTTGTGTTCACCGTTCAGAGTCTGCAGCGCACTGGCTCCAAGAGTCCATCCTGCTCCGTCGTCTAAACTACAATCCCACACCCCCCCCCCCGGATCACATTTCTTTCATTAAAAGAATGTGTTGTGTCGGCTGCAGGTTCCAGCTCGGTCAACATATACAAGGAAATGTCTACTCGAAAATACTTCGCTCTTGGAAGAAAAAGAGAAGAGAAATGCTTCAGACGTACACTTACAAACATATAAACCGTTTTACCATTCCCTTTGAAATGCGCTGCGATTTTCATCCGGAATGTTCCCTTTGCGTATTTTATGTAATCCTCGCGGTTTAGTGCCTTCATTGGCGGAGACATTCTCGCTGCGTTGCGAGGGAGTCGCAGGGGCGCGAGGCACCGCTAAAGACGCTGGAACAGAATAACGGACGGGCGGATTGTCCGGAGAACAAAACATTAAAGGGGGAGCGAGGGACTCGGCGAACAATTAGCGGAGGACGGAGAGGAGGCCGGGTAATGAGGGCGACGCATGGGGCCGCTGATGTGTCTCCGTACATTACCCTTCTGCCTGGAGTCTCAACTCCACTGATGTGTCTCCATACATTACCCTTCTGCCTGGAGTCTCAACTCCACTGATGTGTCTCCATACATTACCCTTCTGCCTGGAGTCTCAACTCCACTGATGTGTCTCCGTACATTACCCTTCTGCCTGGCGTCTCAACTCCACTGATGTGTCCTTCTGCCTGGCGTCTCAACTCCACTGATGTGTCCTTCTGCCTCGCGTCTCAACTCCACTCATGTGTCTCCATACATTACCCTTCTGCCTGGAGTCTCAACTCCACTCATGTGTCTCCATACATTACCCTTCTGCCTGGAGTCTCAACTCCACTGATGTGTCTCCGTACATTACCCTTCTGCCTGGCGTCAGACTGAGCCGGCCCTGAAACTCCATGACACGGCCGTGGGCCACACCGCTGTTACTGCGGGGGAAACAACCAGGGCCACGCACCTCTCCCTCTCTCTCTCTCTCTCTCTCTCAACCTATCCCCCTCTCGTTTCCTCTCTCACTCCCTCTCTCTCTTTGGGCATACTGTGGTCAAAATGATTGTCGGGCGATGATAGTAGTCAAGTTTTCACCTCTCCCTGCCAACTCACGGCTGCTGTGTTAGACTAAGCAGGAGACAATCCTCCCCTGGAGCAATGCGGGGTTAAGGGCCTTGCTCAAGGGCCCAACGGCTGTGCGGATCTTATTGTGGCTACACCGGGATTAGAACCTCCGACCTTGTGTGTCCCAGTCATTTACCTTAACCACTACGCTACAGGCCGCCGCTAATGCTTGTTGTTGGGGTGTACCCTATAGGTGCATAAAGTACCCCCCTAGCCAGCAAAAAATCATTAATTTGTCCCTTTTTCACTTGGAAAGCGTACTCATTTGTACCCAAAGAGAACATTGTACAGTACTGCGCAAAAATGTCTCTGTAAAATGAAATCTTTTGGAAAATGAATATTTGGAAATCTCAAATGTGTTCTTTTATACTATATGTATAATTAAGTCTAGGGTGCCTAAGACTTCTGCACAGTACTGCATATGAATTGTTAAACTGACCCAGATTCAAAGAGGCCAGTTATCTCTTCCAAGTGTACAACAGAAATCCTATCACTAAAATGCTTTTAATCCTGCTATATGTGTTATGCAAGAGCTGCATTTTTTGTTGGGATAGCCTGAGCATTACATCAAAATGTATTCCACTCCTTATGTTTTGTCGCTAAAAGCAAACCATTAAGCAGTTGTTTTCATTCTGGCAGACAAAGACAGAACGTTGGGCAGAATGTCCCATCATAGTACACGTGATTTTAGGCTCCAGGACCTACTCTAAAAGGATGGCCACGTTTAAAAAGATCAAAAAGCCTAATCTGTCCGATAGAGGATAAGAGCAGAGAGTGCTTTCTGACAGTTGTTTTCATCCCTAACAGGAACTCCCAGGATGCCCTGAGCATCTCAGGTTGAAGGCCTTGCATAATAGGCTGGTCCATGAAACTATCGGAAGACTTATATTTGAGTGAACACCTGAAGCTATATTATGGACTCCAATTGGGCTTTAGTGGCTGTCACTTGCATTTTTAGACACATATAAACACATGTAGGGCTGGGATATTACAACACAGTTGGCCAGGAATCAGAGCATTGCCAAGGTCTGTAGTGGATGGTAACATTTTAGCAGTCGCAGTGCTGTTTGTCTCCTCCGAGTTGCCGTACGGAACGTTAACACTTTAGCGTTAATGTGTTGTTTGTCTCCTCTGTGTTGCTGTACAGGATGGCAACAGCGCTGTTTGTCTCCTCTGTGTTGCCATACAGAGTGGTAACATTTTCGCGGTAATGGTGCTGTTTGTCTCCTCTGTGTTTCCGTATAGAAGGGTAACATTTTAGTGGTAATGGTGCTGTCTGTCTCCTCTGTGTTGCCGTACAGAATGGTAACGGTGCCGTTTGTCTCCTCTGTGTTGCCGTACAGAATGGTAACGGTGCCGTTTGTCTCCTCTGTGTTGCCGTTCAGGATGGTAACGGTCCTGTTTATGTTGCCGTACAGAAGGGTAACGGCGCCGTTTGTCTCCTCTGTGTTGCCGTACAGGATGCTGCAGAACAACCAGCTGCTCCAGGTCCCCGGGGAGGCCCTGCAGAACCTGCGGAACCTGCAGTCCCTGTGAGTCGGCTGAAACCCGAACCCCGCCGGCCCCCTTCTCAGCTCCGCGCACAAAGAGCGCGACAGCCGCTGTCTCCGTCCTTTCTCTCCCCCTCTAAAGGAATCCCCGAGCCACGGGGGCCTATCACAATCGCCCGCCCCCGTTTATCAGCTACGGCCCTCTAAGTGCCCGGCCCTTTCATTAAGGGAGGGGTGTGGGGATCCGCAGTGGGGGCGGGGGGTGGAAATGGAGTCCAAATCAATTTGGCCCCCAAAGAAAGCTTACCTTTGATGGAGGGAGAGGAAAAAGAAGAGGAGGAGAGATAAGGAGGCTGAATGCAGATTGCCTTTCAGTGGAGCCGGGCTGGAATCTGTCCTCTCTCTCTCTCTCTCTCTCTTCCCCCCTCTCCCTTTCTCTCTCTCCCCCTCTGTTTTTGTTCAAACGCAGAATATCGGAGTAAGATCACATTATTCCATATGCACTCTGTCCTTAGGTAGGTCGGGTTGAACAGACCGTCCATTGTAGTGGCTTCGCATTCAAACTCAACGCTGTACAGGGCTTCTTCAGTGCCATGACAGTTTCTTTTTTTTTTTTTGGCTGGGGGGGGCGGGTGGGAGGGGAGTGCTTTGTTTCCTAAATGCTCCCTCTATGAATGAGGAGGGGGGGTGGGGGTGGGACAGGGCCTTAACGTGAAGGAGGGGAGAGGGGTGGTGTCCGGTGACCGTTAATTAGGGTGAAAGCAGGAACAGAGGTGCCGTCAGGAGCACAGGGAAGGTAATGCGTTTTGATGTTAACGAGACCCCACTCTCACTTTCCTCCTGCCAGCTAATGAAAGAAAAAAGTAAAAAAAAAAAATTCAAATGGCTGTCAGTCAATCAAAAACCAAACCACTCCTTTTCTGGTGATCAGTTCACGGAGATTTTACATTCTATAAATTCACCAGCGACGTGTCTTTCCAAACACAACGCCTCAGTTACTCGCGAACGTCAACAGAGCTTGAAAAATGCACGTTTTAATCCCGAGCTATTTCCCTCCATTGCCGGGACTCACCGACTGTGTCCGCGCGCACCAGGATGTGTATTTTTTGATATGGAAGCCAAGCACAGCAAACGGCTGGCTCAAACACCGATCGAAAGCATTGACACTTCGCCCCAGCTTGTTGCTGCGCCTCGGTGGAAACTTCTGCTTGCGCGTCCGCAGCCGGTGGGAGAGGGTTTCCAGTAAAGGGGCTGAGTTGGATCGTTCTCTGCTAAAACAGAGTTTTCCAGAGTGCAAACAAGCCGGGGACGTCGCGGGTCTGGTTTAGTGCCAGGAGTCCGAGCCCCAGAGCGCTTGTGTTGGTCCTCCTGCGGAGCGCAGAGAGGAGGCGGGGAGAGGAGGCCGGACTGCGTCTCCTCATCCGCACGTCTCTGCCGTGGCCTTGGCCTCTCCCCATCCCCCTGAAGGGAAAACGGCCTCCATATTGAGACAGAAACGTGTCCGCACACCCCCAGCGTCGCCCCTGCGCTGACTGACCTGAGAGCCTGCCCCACTAACACCCCAGCACAGAGCCCCACTAACACCCCAGCACAGAGCCCCACTAACACCCCAGCACAGAGCCCCACTAACACCCCAGCACAGAGCCCCACTAACACCCCAGCACAGAGCCCCACTAACACCCCAGCACAGAGCCCCACTAACACCCCAGCACAGACACCACTAACACCCCAGCACAGACACCACTAACGCCCCAGCACAGAGCCCCACTAACACCCCAGCACAGAGCCCCACTAACACCCCAGCACAGAGCCCCACTAACACCCCAGCACAGACACCACTAACACCCCAGCACAGAGCCCCACTAACACCCCAGCACAGAGCCCCACTAACACCCCAGCACAGAGCCCCACTAACACCCCAGCACAGAGCCCCACTAACACCCCAGCACAGACCCCCACTAACGCCCCAGCACAGACACCACTAACACCCCAGCACAGAGCCCCACTAACACCCCAGCACAGAGCCCCACTAACACCCCAGCACAGACCCCCACTAACGCCCCAGCACAGACACCACTAACACCCCAGCACAGAGCCCCACTAACACCCCAGCACAGACCCCCACTAACACCCCAGCACAGACACCACTAACACCCCAGCACAGAGCCCCACTAACGCCCCAGCACAGAGCCCCACTAACACCCCAGCACAGAGCCCCACTAACGCCCCAGCACAGAGCCCCACTAACACCCCAGCACAGACACCACTAACACCCCAGCACAGAGCCCCACTAACACCCCAGCACAGAGCCCCACTAACACCCCAGCACAGACACCACTAACGCCCCAGCACAGAGCCCCACTAACACCCCAGCACAGACACCACTAACACCCCAGCACAGAGCCCCACTAACACCCCAGCACAGAGCCCCACTAACACCCCAGCACAGAGCCCCACTAACACCCCAGCACAGAGCCCCACTAACACCCCAGCACAGACCCCCACTAACGCCCCAGCACAGACACCACTAACACCCCAGCACAGAGCCCCACTAACACCCCAGCACAGAGCCCCACTAACACCCCAGCACAGACCCCCACTAACGCCCCAGCACAGACACCACTAACACCCCAGCACAGAGCCCCACTAACACCCCAGCACAGACCCCCACTAACACCCCAGCACAGACACCACTAACACCCCAGCACAGAGCCCCACTAACGCCCCAGCACAGAGCCCCACTAACACCCCAGCACAGAGCCCCACTAACGCCCCAGCACAGAGCCCCACTAACACCCCAGCACAGAGCCCCACTAACACCCCAGCACAGAGCCCCACTAACACCCCAGCACAGAGCCCCACTAACGCCCCAGCACAGAGCCCCACTAACACCCCAGCACAGAGCCCCACTAACACCCCAGCACAGAGCCCCACTAACGCCCCAGCACAGAGCCCCACTAACACCCCAGCACAGAGCCCCACTAACACCCCAGCACAGAGCCCCACTAACACCCCAGCACAGAGCCCCACTAACGCCCCAGCACAGAGCCCCACTAACACCCCAGCACAGAGCCCCACTAACGCCCCAGCACAGAGCCCCACTAACACCCCAGCACAGAGCCCCACTAACACCCCAGCACAGAGCCCCACTAACACCCCAGCACAGAGCCCCACTAACACCCCAGCACAGAGCCCCACTAACGCCCCAGCACAGAGCCTGCCCCACTAACACCCCAGCACAGAGAGCAGAGGACTCAACCTTCATCAGATTCAAGGGCTCCCCTTTGGCCATGCCACACACGCACTCTGCCCTCCACTCTGTCTTACAGTCCAGGGCTGTTCTGCACTGCAATAAAGTCAGTCTTAACAAGCGCTTGAGTCTTGTAATGAGACTTAAGAATGTGTTTTCTTTCAAGAGGAAAATATTCATTTTTTTTAACGTTTTTTTCCTCTTGACAAGTGAAAGTGGCAAATCTTGAAATGAAACTCTCTCAACTCAGTTGGCAATCTTTTCACACGAAAACCCCAATATAAATAAGATGTCTAAATATAAGACTAAACTACTTCTTTCTATTACAACTACACCCTGCTGAACACAAAAACAGCTCAAGCTATGTTTTGAAACAGCCGGTTGCCGTTTGACCAGCTACCGGCTCAGACAAGCTACCAGCACAAGCTAACTGGTCGACCATCACACCCCCAGCTTGACCGGCTCAATTTTCGTAGGCGTAGCTGGATCTCACAGCAGGGAAAACGACTGGAGGCCCCAAACATGAATCACCGGTCTACCCGTGGGGGTCGGCTCTCGCCCCCCTCTCCAGGCAGTGTAACGTGGCGGTGCTTTGCGTACGTGCGGAGTGCAGGTGCTCCCTGTCTGCGGGACGGCCGCACGCAGCCCGGGGCGAGAGCCAAGCTGACGTCCGCACATCGGACGGGAGCCCGAAAACACCCCCCCCCCCCCCCCCACCGCCCGCGCCTCGCGTCAGACGGCCCTGTCCCTGCAGCAAATGTCAACAGCGCAAATTGAGGAAATTGCTACCATGCCGAGCAGGAATGCCCAGACCTCCCTGCTCGTCTGAAGACGTCCGTCCGGCGACGGGCTGCGGGAACCGTCAGGAAGGGCCGGGGCCTCGTAATCTGTGCTGGGTTCATTCCAGCAGGCCGCTTGGCCGCGTCGCCGGCGTGGGCTGGAGGTCTGGATGCGCTGCTGTTGTGAGCGCGTAATCGGGCGGCTGACGCTGGGGGACCTTGAGGGGGCTGCGCTCCCGACGGCGTCCTGTGTGGTCCACAGCTACGGCTACGGGTACTGCTACGGCTACTGCTACGACTACCGCTACCGCTACGGCTACTGCTACGGCTACCACTACGGCTACTGCTACGGCTACAGCCACGCTGCTGCTACGGCTGCGGCTACGGCTACGGCTATGGCTACGCCTACTGCTACAGCTACTGCTATGGCTACTGCTACGGCTATGGCTATGGCTACTCTGCTGCTACGGCTACGGCAACTGCTACAGCTACTGCTACTGCCATGGCTACGGCGCTCACTGCTGCTACAGCATGGGCTGAGGTGACACACAA
>NC_083778.1:10809579-10852079 GCF_963514075.1 Conger conger
AGTATCTGTGTGCTTGTGTTGCCAGGCGACTAGCTCTGACAGTATCTGTGTGCTTGTGTTGCCAGGCGACTGGACGCGAACCACATCTACAGCGTGCCGCGCGGCTGCTTCGACGGCCTGGCCTCGCTGCGGCACCTGTGGCTGGACGACAACGCGCTGAGCGAGGTCCCCGTGCAGGCCCTGGGGGGCCTCTCCGCCCTGCAGGCCATGACCCTCGCCCTCAACAAGATCGCCCGCATCCCCGACCTCGCCTTCGCCAACCTCACCAGCCTGGTCGTGCTGTGAGTACCCTTACCGGAGTCAGCTACACGCAGTCCTGCTGTTAGCGTAACTAAAATTCAGCAATACGGCCAGTCCTGCTGTTAGCATTACTAAAATTCAGCAATACGGACAGTCCTGTTGTGAGAATTACTCAAATTCAGCAATACGGAAAGTCCTATTGTAAGAATTACTCAAATTCAGCAATACGGCCAGTCCTGCTGTTAGCATTACTAAAATTCAGCAATACGGACAGTCCTGTTGTGAGAATTACTCAAATTCAGCAATACGGAAAGTCCTATTGTAAGAATTACTCAAATTCAGCAATACGGACAGTCCTGTTGTGAGAATTACTCAAATTCAGCAATGCGGACAGTCCTGTTGTGAGAATTACTCAAATTCAGCAATACGGACAGTCCTGTTGATAGCATTACTAAAATTCAGCAATACGGAAAGTCCTGTTGTAAGAATTCCTCAAATTCAGCAATACGGACAGTCCTGTTGTGAGAATTACTCAAATTCAGCAATACGGACAGTCACCCTGTTCACATTACTAAAATGATTCTTATCGTCAGTGAAACGCAGCAATGGGCCAGTCCCGTTATATTAGTTAAAATAGCAACAGTTTAGTGCTTGGGGAGCCGTGGCGCTTAAAGCAGGAGCGCACATTGCCTGGATTTAATTACTGCATTGTGCTTTTTAGATTCCATTCATTAATCAAATCAAAATCCGGGAATAATTTCAAAAGCCCCTTTCTGCCGGGGTGTTATGCGTGGCACATTTTGTGCCATTGAGCTTATTCTAATCTATGTTAATATGATTATGCGGGGGCCGGGTCGACAATGGCCGGGTGTTTGGTTGGAAAATCCTTCTCACCAGACTGTCCGTAATGCGTGCAGAACGGGGGGGTGGGGGGGGGGAATGTGCCTCTTTTCTGCTTCTTTCTTCAACTTTTCTGATGCGGACGCGTCGGGTACAGTGGTGATTAGCATGTAATGAGCATGCCCGAGCTGTGTCTCTCTCTCTCTCTCTCTCTCTCTCTCTTTCTCTCGTTCTCTCTTTTCTCTGGCGTCGGCCAATGGGGAGAGTCCGCCGGGGCCCTCCGGGCTGCATTGTGTCTCTCTGACTGTTTTCCTCCCTGTCCCTCCTCAGACATCTCCATAACAATAGAATCCGGTTCCTGGGAAAGAGAAGCTTTGATGGGCTCCAGAGTCTGGAGACTTTGTGAGTTGACCTCTGACTTGTTTAAATTTGAAAAGTTTTCATTAAAATGCAGAAAGTGGCCTAAAATGTTACCTTAGGACACACACACACACATACAGACATACAGACATACAGACACACACACACACACAAGGGATTCCTTCAGTGCCTCTCCCGAAACAGCGCGGGGCTAACCCTGGCCCTGAGGCCGGTGCAGGATCCGTGGGGTGCGTGCGGTCGAGCCAAACATCTTTTATTTCCAGCCGCCAGGCCGTTGAAGCACGGCTGTGTCCATTTTTGTGTGCCCTCCGGAGTGGCTTTTACGGGATTTAGGACTTCTGACCGGTCGATGCCGTGTGTCAGGCTGCGCATTTCAGTTAAGAGCTCCCTATCACACGGGCTTTGTTTTAAAAGACACAGTTCACATTAGAAACAATTTAAGTGCGTATGTAGTGTATTAGCACTGCTTTTGACTCTCCGCTTGACACTATTATTACTGTCAAATTATTTCTTTCAATGGTACAATTCATGGAAGTTAAAGGAAAAACTGCTAACTCTTTGAAATGAAAATATATATATATAGTTGCACTACATTTCGAGACCTTAGAATCATAAGGTTCGAACTGACGTTTTTGACAAAAAGTACGCTGTTTATAGCACACTAAATGTATGTTAATATATAAATTTTACACCAAAATACTGTTTAAAAGTATGAAAAAAATGCTAAATGTGAAAGTATCTGCTTGGAGCCCATTCACAGCTCAACATCTCAAAACCGCTCAGAAAACAGACAGAGCCTTTTAATTCCAAAGTCAACAATTTGTCACACCACTGTTAAAATCTTTGTTTGAAATGTAAATTGTAAAATGAATGGAAGATAAGCAAAATAAAGTGTTAGCTTCTTAAAAATGACAAATAAGAATTTGTAAGTGCCAAGTAAGCCTGCATAGTGTGGAGCTTTTAAGAGCAGTGCAGGGGGAAAGGGGGAGATCTGTTGCCCTATTCAGTTGCACTCAGGAGGCAGATGACTGAACACAGACAACATATTCATCACAGGGAGGGGACGTGCCACAGCCCAGTGGGGGGTGGACACACACACACACAGGCACACATGCACGCACACACACACACACACACACACGCACGCACACACACACGCACGCACACACACACGCACACACATGTGCGCACACACACACACACACACATGCACGCACACACACACAGACACACACACACACACACACACACGCACACATTTGCGCACACACACACAGACACACACACTCTCTCTCTCACACACACACACACACACACAGACACACACACACGCTGAACAGCTCTCTTTCATAACGTCACAACAAGTCCAAAAACACTGCCAATGATTTTACTTGTGTTTCACTCATTTTCTTTAGAAAAAAAAAAAAAAAGCCAAAGCAATATAGACTGACTCGATTGAAGAAACGTTTGTATCCTTTCTAAATTCCTTGTTTATTCTGGTCTTGTGAAATGTGTCCAAACACGACTGTGCTATAGTACAGGCGTCAGAGCTATGAGGACACCAAAAAAAGCACTGCGCTTCAGCTGGCAATTTGATGTGAAGTCCATGAAGTAATCTGTTTAATAAAAGGCAACACAAGTTTGCCAGAATTCACATGACAGATGGCCGTGTAAGAAGCAACACGAAGTGCTTTATATTTCCCAACTGAACCGCTAACGCACTTTGAACGGGCAAGGAGTTGGTCGTTTGGAAACGTTGCGTTCCTGCAACGTTGGGAGGCCGTTCCTCCGACGTTTGCATCCGCGTGTGGGCGCAGCTTCCGAATAATTACAGTCGAGACACCGGGCAGACGTTTCCCAAACGTTTTCAGCGTAACGGTGAAACGGCCCTCCGGCAACGCTTCAACGGGGCGCTGCAGCAGTGAGCCAGCGGGGTTTTAAAAATACTCAAACGTCCGCGAAACCCCAAGAACACCGCCAAGGCCGGCTTCCCTTTCATCTCCGGTGTGACCGTGTCCTCAAAGCCCACTCACAACCCCTGCGCAATATTTATCTTCCAACAACACAAGCGTTCTTTCTGGGGTTTTTAAAAAACGCAAACAGCTCTCAAATCATGTTAACACCACCGACCTCCCCCCCTACCCCCTCCCGCCCCCACCTTCCCCACCATATCCTGGGCCCCAGATTGAAATAATTTTAATTTAATGGTATTTTCACAATCCGTATAAGCTCGTTCCACCGTGTTGACGTTGGGGGGGGAGTTTCGAATGCGTGTGGCGGCGGAGGGGATGGCTGCTGCAGCAGAGAGCCACCTGTGCCTGAGCGAAGGGTCACTGCCAGTAATCGCTCCCATGTGAGGACCTGGAGCCCAATCTAGCGATGAGGAGGAGGAGGGAGAGCGAGCCCCTTACGCCCTGTGTAGAAAGCTCTGCCAGGCTTTCTTTAACGCCCCCCCCCCCCCCTAAAACGGGGGTCTTTACACAGCCCTACAGAAGGAGGTTTTCAATCACCGTGATTTAGCCTCTCCCTCCCTCCCCTTTCAAACTTGATTCCTAAGCAAACACGTCTGTTGACTCTGGGCCCTTTAGCGCGACGTCTTTCGTTTCGTTTTGGGGAGGGGTTTTAAGGCCCACTCTGGGCCGTTCTCACACTCCTCGCCCGCTTGAAGGCAGGAAGGAGCCCAACCCCCCCCCCCCTCTTGTTTTCGACCGTTCCGTAAAAAGCAGGGGGGGGGTTTTTTCCGGGCGACACGACGACGCTCCGGAGCAGGAAAAGGACAGGTTCCTAGGACGTGGACCAAACCCGGATAGGCCTCATCAAAGCCGGGCCAGATATTTACAAACAGGAAGGCCCCGTTGTGAGAACCTCCGTTGTTTACCGGGCCGCGGCGGGGAGAGGGCGGGTCTGCGTGCGGGCGGGGGGGCCGGGGGGCCCGGGCCGCCCCCGCGGGCTCCTCCGGAGGAAGGCGACGGGGTCGGCAGGGCCCTCTCAGAGCCCTTCCTGTTCTCAGGGGGCCAGGCCTCCGGCGACAGGCCCGTGTCTGACGGCGGCGGCGTCTGGTCTCGCGGGGACTCGGCCGCAGGACCGACATCAGACGCCGTCGGTCGTCCCGCCGGTCGGGGTGAAGAGAGAGTCCTCTCGGGGGACTGCGACCGCACACTGCGGCACGCCGCACGCATATCGGCTCAAGTCCCGCGCGGTTCCGCTGCAATGAGCTATTCCAGTCTGTAATGAGGTATTAGTGCGGTTCATCCGTTTTGCCGTGCCTTACAGAGACAAGGCGCGATTTGTAGGCGAGAGAAATGGCAGGAGTTTCAGGGAACGCTGAAACATTTTATCTGAAAAACACACACACAATCACACATTCTACGATCCAATATTTGAAAAGAGTCTATTTCAAAGGAGTGGTTGAAAGCTCACTGCATAGGCTACATTTTCAGAATTGTCTGGCGAGACACTGTATGAAAGTTAATTCATTACTCCTCTTTCCTCCGTCCCCAGAGATCTGAACTACAACAATTTGGACGAGTTTCCCATGGCCATCAAAGCGCTCACCAACCTGAAGGAGCTGTAAGTTCACGTGCCGCTAATGCTAATGCTAACCCCAATGGTAATGCTAACGCTAATGGTAACTTTGATGTTTACGCTAATGCTAACGCTAACGATGCCCCTGCCTGCTGCTGTTGCTGCCTGTTGCCTGCTTTGGACCCAACCAACCCTGCGTCTCTAATATTCCCTCTCCAGGGGCTTTCACAGCAACAACATCAGGTCCATCCCAGAGCATGCCTTCATTGGAAACCCGTCTCTACTGACAATGTAGGTCATCCTTTAACGGAATACGTTCAAGTTCAATTCAGTTTTATGTGTGTTGCGCTTTTAACAGCAGACTGTCCCAACGATGCTTTACAGAGTTACAGAAGGGAAGAAAAAATAGGAATACAAACAGCACATGCGGTAAAGAACTCCCTAGTGGGAGAACAACCGTCAAACAGGGGCCAGAGACTCCCAGATAGGAAGAAATCTTGAGAGGAACCTGGCTATATGGGGATGCCCATCCTCCGCTGGCCTGTAGGTTAAGACGGTAACAGTTGAGGTATTAAACTTGCAGGTGAACCACAAAGTCCACATGGATGTAAAGTATGCGGTTCAGAGGGGTGAATCCGTAGCTCCAAATGTCACGGCAAAGTCACAAAAAACTACTGCGAAGCACTCATGTTACATTCTGTTTCCATATGCACCGTATCTGCCTCGCCCAGGTGCCTCTGCGCCACAGACTGACCCCTTTAGATTTATCGTCCTCTCGTAAGGGAGAGAGTTTTCTCGGGCGCGGATTCGGTTTCTTGACCAGAAGCGCCGCCCGTTCCCGTAACCCCTTCGCGCCGGCCGGTCACGTTCGCCTCGTCGTAACTTAGAAAACGACGGAGCGTGGAACGTTCAGACCGGCGTAACGTAGGCGGTAAATTCTATGCAGAACAGAAAAAAGAGCCACAGACAGTATATGTGATAAAGGCTGAGAGAACCTTTTCCCTTGATTTACTGCTATTGAAACATCTCAGGAGAGCATACCTTCAGAGCATGCTTGGGCTCGGGGTTCGCGCCTGCTTGAAAGTGTGCCGAACGTGCGCTTTCAAAACTAATAACGTCTGGGACGAGTTGTGTGTTAACCCCCCTATACGTGTGCGGTGGCCTTCTTCCCGGTCTTGGCGTGAAGTTTGGCGTGATTTGGGATGTCCCTGCCGCTAATGTAAATAGAGGGAACGGACGGGGGCAGGCCGTCTTTAAACAGAAACATTCCGGATCATTTTCATGAGCGCCTGCATCCTCCGTCTTGCCTTTTGTGAGGTCGGGCTGATGCGTGTCTTTAGGGAGGAGGTCTCCCATAGTCGGCCGGTCTTTGGGCCGGTGTGGGTGCGGGTTTTTTGTTTTAGTACTCAGCACTACAACACCTGAGGTGCGTTCAAGATGGCGAACGTTCGCTAACGTTAGCTAATGTTGGTGTCGAATGGAAAAAAGTTGTCACTAACGTTGCTGAACGTTAGCTAACGTTTTCGGTCTTGATTTAACCGTTTATCTAATCACGGTCTTCGATCAAAACCGTGATTGAATCAACTCGGGCATCTTCGTGGTGGACTAAATCCAAAAACCTGCACTCCTCCAACCCTTTTCACATTGTACAACCGTGCTACCGGTGATAATATCTAAACGTTTTTAGCTCCCAGTCAGGGGAGGACGGTGTGTTTTCAGAGCTGGGCCATTGAGCACAGGGAATGCGCACAGGGAGACGGTCCAGAGCTATGACACATTGGCTTCGCTCCCCGAAAAGAAGCAGCGTGAAGATGTGCCCGTTTCACGCGCCTGCAGAGAGGGCGATGCGTTTCGCCTTTCGGTCCCTTTGCCCCCCTGCGACACGTCCCGACGCACCTGAGAACAGTGCTCGGGCCAGCGGGAAGCGACCTTAACGAGCGTCTGTCTGAAGCCCGTCTGTCGTTTTTCGAAACAGATTCTTCTACGACAACCCCATCCAGTTTGTGGCCAAGTCCGCCTTCCAGCACCTTCCGGAGCTGCGCACTCTGTGAGTACCTCGGAGCCTTCCGTTACCGTTTAAAATGGCGGCTGTTGTTCCGGGGGTCTCGTCTCACCGCCTCTCTGTGTCCCTCCCTGTGCCCAGGTCGCTCAACGGAGCCACTGAAATCACCGAGTTTCCTGACCTGACCGGCACCAGGAGCCTGCAGAGCCTGTGAGTTTACAATGCGCTCTCAAAACCGAAACCCCTCGCCTGTATGAAGTAAATCAGCTTCATAGCTGCTGTAATCTGCAGTGCACATGGCCGCAGGGATATAGTTACAGAACCCGAGAATATGACTCCCATGTCAGCTAATCAGACCTGGGCGAAATACGTCATTGTTTTGGATTCAAACACTTTCAAATTCCTCTACACTTTACTGAGCTTGCCTGGTGCACTAGAACCTATGAAATGCTCTCGAAAAAGTGCCAACCCCCCGCTTTATGGTCCTTTATGGTTGGCTCAGTCGCACCACGCGAGATCAAATCGAGCGCAGCGACGTATTTGAATCCAAAAACAATGACGTGTTTGACCCAGGGTCTGACTAGCTAACGCCGAGCCAGGCCCGAATCCCGGCAAGGAGCGGTCAGCGGTTGCGCTGGTTTAGCGTTCCCGGTTTAAAGAAAGACCCCAGTATTCCTGGTAACGGGCGAAAACATGAATAGACCCATTCACACTCGACACAGGCGGCTCCCACAGTTCTAATGACCCCGTCTGATCCCTGACTAGGACCATCACCGGAGCCCGAATCACGTCGCTGCCTGGTGCCGTGTGTGACCAGCTACCCAACCTGCAAGTGCTGTGAGTCCCCGCATGACATCACCGTCTGCCCCTTCACATGAACATTTCTGTTTCCATCTTCCACTGCAGTTGCAAAAACTCAGCGACTTGGGAGGTGGGTTTTTTTTTTTTTTGCACCGTGACCAATAGCATGAGGTCAAGAGGGATAATTATTCCAGTCAGGAAGGGAACGAGTGCCAGAAAAACTACATGATGTACTCGGCGCTGTTTGTGTACTTTCTCGGGAGTGAAAACACGGCCCGGCTTTTCTGACTCATCTGTCGTTCATTTGGTTTCTTCAAAAGACGAGAGAGGTCGTCGGCGACGTTCCCTCAACACTCTGCGCCCGTGATTACAGGGGGGGGGGGGGGGGGGGGAGCCTGGGTGTTTGTATGTAGTAGACACGGGCCGTGTGACGTGATGAATAGCACATGTATGACCGTGGACACGCGTGTGTCTTGCAGGGACCTCTCCTACAACCTGATCCAGCATCTCCCAAGCTTCAACGGCTGTGAGAGGATCCAGCGGATGTGAGTGTCCGTCTTAACAAGCGTTTTTCAGTCTTAAGGTCAGACTTTTTTGTGTCTCATTTAGAAATATTAGCTTGTCTCAAGTTACTGTTTGCTTGACAACTGAAATGTTCTTCTTGGAAAATCGTGAAATGTCTTACCTCACTGCCAATATTTTTGTCTTTTGTAGCAAAAAATAAAAAGAAATAAGAGCAATCTCAATTTTGGCACTAAAATACTTGTTGAGATTTACTTTTGTTCTTTCCAGCACAAAATATCACAACTATTTTGGTCCTTTATTAGAACAAGAAATAAATCAAGGGCTGGCTTCACAGACACAGATTAAGCTTAGTCCTGGACTAAATTCTATTTTGAATGGAGCTTTTTTTCCATACAAAACTAAATTTAGTCCAGGGTGAATCTTAATCTGCGTCCCTGAAACCGTTCCATCGGATACGAACAGACTGACACGGTTGTAATTCTGGTTCTGGTTGTCGCAGTGGCCATTGTCCAGTCATAGCACAGTTCTCTAACCACTGCACCACACGGCAAAGGCACGCCGAGTGTCGTCCATTTTGTTTTTCTGACCGAAGAATCACGGTACAATGTTGTACAATGTTGAGTCTTTTTCTATAAAAGCGAGTGTGTTGACAAAACATACCACAGGAAAGATCAGGCCTGTGGCATGATTTTTTACATTTTACATTTTAGTCATTTGGCAGACGCTTTTAATCCAAAGCGACTTACAAGTGCATAGGTTCTACCATAAGTCAGAGCATCACGAATGCATCACAAAGCATCATGAATGGTGAAGGGAGTTAAATAACATGGAAGGGAGAAACATCCGGTGGAGGTGCTGACCCATCTCCTTCCTCCTCCAGTGACTTGCACCACAACGAGATCCAGGAGGTGCTGGCTGACACGTTCCAGGAGCTGACCGCGCTCAGATCCCTGTGAGTAACCTGGAGTAATCCCTCAGCGGGGCCGCTGTGTTTGCTACGTGTTTCCATTTAGCTTCAGAACTAAACGTTAGGATGTCTTGTCGAGTTACAGAAGGAAGCTGCCTCGGGAGACGTTTAAAGTGTAGTCACTGGGCTGGAGCGAAAGTATACCATACGTTCCCAATATAGTGACCTGTTCAGCCAGATCAATGCCCTGCATCTGGGGCACGCATCCTTTCTGTCACATCCAGTTATAGAAGCATTTCACCAGGTTTCATCCAAAAACATTCATTCATTCATTCATTCATTATCCTAACCCGCTTATCCTGAATAGGGTCGCAGGGGGGCTGGAGCCTATCCCAGCATACATTGGGCGAAAGGCAGGAATACACCCGGGACAGGTCGCCAGTCCATCGCAGGGCACACACGCCATTCACTCACACACTCATACCTACGGGCAAATTTGACTCTCCAATCAGCCTAACCTGCATGTCTTTGGACTATGGGAGGAAACCGGAGTACCCGGAGGAAACCCACGCAAGCACGGGGAGAACATGCAAACTCCACACAGAGAGGACCCGGCCGACGGAGATTCGAACCCGGGACCTCCTCGCTGTGAGGCGGCAGCGCTACCCACTGCACCATCCGTGCCGCCCATCCAAAAACAGCCATAACTTATTAGCCCAGTTATGAATTTCTCACACACATGCACACACATGCACGCACACACACACACACACACACACACAAACACACACACACACGCTCACACGCACACACACAGTGATAACCTTGGGTAGTAGAACCCTGGTGTTGCCAGGGCAGGACTTTCCTAATGAAGCTGCCAGTTTGACTAAAGCCAGTTTCCAGTTTACACCTCTGTAGGCCCCAGTCCTGCCTTCATCTCAGGCTTGGGAATCGTAAGCAGGCCTCCCCCAAAAGGCTGGACGCCCTGTCCGGGGGACGTCATCGCCACACTGTCCCGTCCAAAGCAAACAGCACAAGCTCTCCGTCGAGCTTTTGGCATGAGTCTCACGTGCTCTCGGTTCCAGTAAGTTAAGCCTAAAACCTAAAGTTAATTGCTCAGTTTCAACAGAGCAATTAAACCCTCTCGGTTTAATTGGCGGTAAATAATTTCGAGCGACGAGATGCGGCCAATTCTCATTACATTCGGGTCCGCGCGGCGTCCAGCTGCGGAGCCCTTTCCTTTGACGACGCGATGAGGTGTCGATTTCAGAGGCCACGCGAATGTCCAGGAGAGCCGCTCCTCTGAACCCGAGCCTGCCCCTGTGGAAGCATTACGCCATCCCCAGCCCCCGCGCTGACTTATTTACTTATTTTAACCTGCCCGTGCATTCTGGGAACGCGCGCGCGCCAGGAAGTGAGGACATGGGGCCCGGGTTTTTCGGGCGCACGCGGTCCCCGCGGAAACGGGGGTCGGCTCGGTTCCGCCAAGGCGACCCGGGGGCGAGAGCAGGGGCCCTCGTGCGCTCATAGTTGGCCCCCTTGTCGCCGGGCCCCGGTCCCGCCCGCAGCCGTTTCGCATACGAACGCACCGGGGGACTATTGAATTACCAGGGAGTGGACGCGTCTTAAATGAGAAGCACAAGTACGGCGTGCGCCAGTAGTGACTTCATGGGCAGGGGCCCCGTCGCTGAGAGACACGTCCCGTAAGATTCCTCCGGCCAATATCTGTCGGCGGAAACGAGCGATTGACGGACGGCGGGATGAAAAAAAAGTCTTCCATTTTGTGACCATTTTACACCTCGGCGTGCTTAAACAGCCCCACTAAATCAATAGCAGCGCCTTCCACCAAAACCTGCAGCCCAGCTCGTTTCATGGGCCTGTTCAAATACTGCAGCCTCTTTGAAGTGACTAAAAGGGCGAAACACGTCTAATTAGCCTAGTAATGTATGGAGTTAGGTTAAGAAGATTTCAGTCGGACCATAAAAAAAAGACTTAAGTCCAAGAAATAAGACCTGCTTAGCCCTGTTCTAGTCAAAGTCCCTCCCGGATAAAGAACAGAACAATAGGCTGTTGTTGCAAGAAATCTCATACTATTAAACAACAGAACGGTATGTGCTTAGCAGTTAACGCATTCAGAAACCTGTAAAAAAAAAAAATGTGATATGACAGAGTGTTCTCAATCGTTTCCTATTCCTTGCCACGGGGTCAATTCAAACAGCATGTTAATCATAAACAAACAATTTGGCCTACACAGATTGGATCTTGACAAAAACCACTGAGAGAAAACGTGTTTTGCTGCGTTCCAAAAATCTGGGTCACAGAACCGAGGCTTAAGGCAGCAGAGAAAACCCACAATTTTAGTTGCCTCCATATTTTCTAAAAAAAATATTGTATGAATATGCCATTATTGCTACTGTCCAAGCCAAATGGCATGTTATCTCTCTTGCTGTGAGCATTCCGGAAAACAGTCAGGCAGTGGGCTCTGATCTCAGTTAAAAAAATAAATGAAAGACATTTCCTGATCCATGAATCACATTTTTTCCGTGTGACATAATTCATACTTCTTTTTGTTGAAATAAAAAAAGGTACAGGCGCATGTCTGAGAATGGAAGTAGCCTTTCGTACTCCTTACTTAGGATCTTTCCTTGACTTATGAAGACTTATAAGGACTTTGATCGTGTACTTTCTCCGGGTTTGGGACGACGGAACTGCTTGTGGTGCAATCGTCAAAGTTACTGTGATGTAATCGAGGCATCGTTCGAAAACACCTTTATGAATGTGTATGATTTTGAAACTTATGGACAAAACCATTGCTACTATATACACTCGGTGAGCACTTTATGAGGCTTACAAATATTTAATTAGCCAACCATGTGGCAACAACTGAACGCATAAAAGCACGCAGACATGCTCAAGAGGTTCAGCTATTGTTCAGACCAAACGTTAGAAGGGGAAGAAATCTGACTTTGAGTCTGACTTCAAGGTGTCCAATGAGAGCATTTTGGCCACAGCCAGGTTTCCAGTTCTGAAAGGAAGGTATTTTTATTTCTGCCCTTTTTCCCCCTCACAGCGATCTGGCCTGGAACAGACTGAGCACCGTGGACCCTCACGCCTTCTCCAACCTGCCCTCGTTAATCAAACTGTGAGCGAGCCCATTTACTTACCCGTCCGTTCCTATGCGCGCTGGGACTGTTGGGGTTGGTTATTTGGGGTTGGGCACAGAGCCACGTCACGGCTCCCCGGGGCGTGCCTCCAGACTGACTCCCCCTGGGCTGTCGGCTCTCCGCAGGGACCTGACCTCCAACCTGCTGTCGGCCCTGCCGCTGACGGGTCTGCACGGCCTCACGCACCTGAAGCTGGCCGGGAACCAGGGGCTGCAGGAGCTCTTCACCGCCGACAGCTTCCCCAAACTCAGGTACAGGACAACGCCGAGCCCCTCAGCCTGGGTGCCACCATGTATCCCCGGGGCCCGTGTATAGATCTCACATTGCCCCCCCCCATCCCATCCCGGAAAATTATAGCACTCTAATATTTTTTTGATCATCCCTGTCAGTCAGGGCCCTTGGAATTATCCTACCCCCCCCCCCCCCCCCCCCCCCACGTGGATTCTCGCAATTATGCATCACCTTCCACAGCTGTTTAAATAAAACCGCCTTGTGACAAATATGCTGGAAAATGGTCGTTTTTTCCACGGGGTGCGTTCCGACATCGTCTCCTCCCCTGTGTTCGGCAGAGTGATGGAGATGCCCTACGCCTTCCAGTGCTGTGCTTTCGTGTCATGCGACAACTCGCCCGACCCCTGGGACCGCGAGGAGAACAGCAGCAAGGACGAGTACGCCAGGAAAGAAGCAGGCATTATGTCCACCCATGGTGTGTAACATACTTACAACCACCATCTCCCTGAGGGCAGCAGCTTACATACCCATGGTGTATAACATACTTACAACTGCCACCTTTCCCACGGGAAGTAGCTTACACAGCCATAGTGTATAACATACTTACAACCACCATCTTTCCCACGAGAAGTAGCTCACACAGCCATGGTGTATAACATACTTACAACCACCATCTCCCTGAGGGCAGCAGCTTACATACCCATGGTGTATAACATACTTACAACCACCATCTTTCCCACGAGAAGTAGCTTACACAGCCATGGTGTATAACATACTTACAAGCACCATCTTTCCCACGGGAAGTAGCTTACACAGCCATGGTGTATAACATACTTGCAACCACCATCTCCCGGAGGGCAGCAGCTTACACACCCATGGTGTATAACATACATTACTTCCAACCACAATCTTTCCCGCTGGAAGCAGTTCATATGGTATCTCTGGAACAGTTTGCAGTTATCAAAGGCAGACATGTGCGCTGCAGACAGCCAGCACGCCCCTGTCCTGTGGTGAACGGCGCTGAACCAAGTATCAGACACTCAATCCAGCCCGTGGGGCTTTATGACGCAGGAAAGAGCAGTATAAAGTGATATCATGGTTTTGATTCCAGAAGACCATGATCTGGAGGACTTTCTACTCGACCTGGAAGAGGACCCCAAATCCCATCACTCAGTCCAGTGCTCTCCAGCTCCAGGTGGGACAGGGTGTTCTCTACATGTGGAGGTCACGTCCATGCATCTCCTAACCACAGGCATCAGAGGGAATTACACATTAAACCAGCGGTCCTCACTCCTGCTCCTGAGGAGCCACGGGGTTTACTGGCTTTCGTTGTTACTCAGCATGTAATCGATCAATTAAAGCGGTTATTTACGCAGTAAACTTACCGCACCTGGTTTCCAGCACACCCTGCGGCTCCCCAGGACTAGGAGTGAGGACATGAAACCATTCCACTTATTTTGGGGAAACCAGTGGAAAGTCTTAGTATTACACCCAGAATGGAGAAACATGTAGCCATTATAAACTGTTTAAATCAAGTAGCAACCTGGACTTGTCAGTAACTGTCCTCTTTGACTTGACGCAGGTCCGTTCCGCCCATGTTACCACCTGTTTGGCAGCTGGCTCATCCGCAGCGGAGTTTGGATCATCGTGGTGCTGTCCCTGGTCTGCAACACCCTGGTGGCGGTCACCATCTTCCTGTCCCCTACCTACATATCCCCCGCCAAGCACCTGGTGGGCCTCCTGGCCGTCGTCAACACCCTCATGGGCCTGTCCAGCGGCATCCTGGCGGTGGTCGACGCCCTGACGTTCGGCACCTTCGCCAAGTACGGGGCGTGGTGGGAGAGCGGCGCCGGGTGCAAGATCACCGGCTTCATGTCCGTCTTCGCCTCGGAGACCTGCATCTTCCTGCTGACCGCCGCCGCCCTGGAGCGGGGCCTGTCCGTGCGCTGCTCCAAGAGGGCCGAGGCGAAATCGTCGGCGGGGAACGTCAGGGTGGCCTCGGCCCTCTGCTTCGTCCTGTCGCTGGCCATCACGGTCCTGCCCCTCCTGCACGTGGGCGAGTACGGCATCTCCTCCCTCTGCCTGCCGCTGCCCTTCGGCGAGCCCTCCAGCCTGGGCTTCATGGTGGCGCTGGTGCTGCTCAACTCCATCTGCTACTTCGTCATGACGGTGGCCTACGCCAAGCTCTACTGCGGCCTGGAGAAGGGCGAGCTGGACAACTTCTGGGACTGCGCCATGATCAAGCACGTGGCCTGGCTGCTCTTCACCAACTGCGTCCTGTTCTTCCCCGTGGCCTTCCTCTCCTTCTCCTCGCTGCTCAGCCTCTCCTTCATCAGCCCGGAGGTGGTCAAGTCCATCCTGCTGGTCATCGTGCCCCTGCCCGCCTGCCTCAACCCCTTGCTCTACCTGCTCTTCAACCCCCACTTCAAGGAGGACCTGGGCCTGCTCCTCAAGCGGACGCAGTCCTGGAAGAGGACCCAGCAGGCCAGCCTGGTGTCCCTCAACTCGGAGGACGCCGAGAAGCAGTCCTGCGACTCCACGCAGGCTTTGGTCACCCTCACGACCTCGGACAAGTCGGAGGGCAAGTCGCCCGGGCAGAGCGCGGAGGCCTTCTGCCCGCCCGTGCCCTTCGTCCCGTGCCGTTAGTCCCAGCCTCGGGCCACATCCCCTGGAGTAAAACCCTTTCCTATAGCACCAGACTAATGACTGTCGTTCTGTAACACAATTTATTTTTAAAGCGTACATGGGGAAACGCCGTACCGCCACACTACCCGTAGCCAGGCAAAGGAACTGACGAACTCGCGGAGTACGGAAGGAGCCGATTTAGATTCTCATCCAAATACAGAGGTCGAGTCCAAATTCAGGTATAGAGCCGCCGGTTTCGCGTTTACCTCAGCAAAGTCTGTCACTGTCAAGCAACTCTGTCAAGCTCAAGATGTCTTCTGACATCCGTAGTGACATGGACTGGAAAACGGTATTAAATTAGTTTGGCTAATTGTGGCCACTGGCTTAACTTTGTAAAAAATAAAGGTACTGGCCAAAGCTGACCCTCTACAGGAAGAAGCATGGCGTTTTCGTGGAGAGCTGCTTCTTGTCCCTGTATCACGGGGAGATATCTACAGTGTCTCCCGAAACCCTTGAAATCTGGGCGTCGCGTGGCTACTCTGTTTGGTTACGTTTGTCGTGGACCTGAACAGACGTTGCACAACCAATGAAAAATTCATTGTCAGAAGGGCATTGTGGCAAGTCAAAAATTGAAGCACATTTTTACTGAGGATTTTTAAGCACCCGTGTCCCAGTTGGCCACTTGGGCCGGCATTGCTTGCTAGGTCTCGTCTGCCAGCTATAGTTTGTCTCACACATAATGGTAAAAACACTTTTCGGAGCCTGATGAGTCACGCACTTCCATTTTGATTCAGGGTATTGCCACGCGGTCATTTTGTTTTCTTCCGTTCTGTTATTCTAATGCACCCAGCAGGAATTTGGTTGTAAAGTCCTGTTTTGATAGTACTTATTTGTGTATATACATCACACTGTGTGCGCGTGTGTGTGTGTATAGTTATAAAACTGTGACAATCTTATCCTACGTAGGCTATGAGAGCAATTTGTAAAATTGTTTTCTTTGCTCAGTGTTTTCATTTTATATTGTGTTTGATTACTTTATGGTTATCGTTTCCCTCCTTATGTTGAAGTCGACATTTCATTTACCTGCAGACATTTTATTCCAGTTCTATCGTCTTAAGCAGACCTGATCTTTCCCAGTGGATTGCTGTCATTGGTGTGGCGTGCATCATGAAATCATCTCATATCTGACATTCATCCTGTTTCCATCTTTACTGAAAAAGGACTGAAAAGAGAAATGATGAATCATTAAACTTAACGTTTCACGTTTTGACTACATTTACATATTTTACACTGTTTATCGAGACCGGATTTTGGAAATATGTTCTTCATAACAGAGGCATCAGTCTGAACTGTCGTTCTGAACAAGATCTGCGGACAGAAATGTCCTTGTTTTGACAGTTGCCTCGTCAAGCCTCAGAACACGGACATCTTGTGGCGTCCCACTTTGTTCTATGGCCAGGCATATGAGGGAGGGCGTTGATCTGGCCAGGCCTTCAAGTGGCCAAGTCACGGGCTTCCGAGACAACTCGGATTCCAACTGCAGAGTGAAACACAATATGCCTTTCGCGGAGCCGTTTCGGTCGCTGACATTTTCCCCGCGTGTTTATTTGGATGGGTTTCCTGTCTTTCAACAACTGTATTGACAGGCTATTAATAAGAAACATCACGTGCCCCTTTCAATGGAGTCCAGGCGCACTGATTTTAAGAAGAGTCCTTTTCTCTGCTCCTTTCACATCCTTGTTGTATCAGGCCTTGACGTGGGGTTCCTCAGCTGCGACAGCTACAGTTTGTTCCTTAAATTCAGCTTCAGGTCTTCCTTTAGAAGCCACAGGTTAAAAACCTCCTGGGCGTACATATATATATATATTTTTTTTATGTTGCATAAATTCTTCTCAACACCATTCGAAATTGGTTGATGGTGGACACCACAGTGCTCCTTCACGACCCTGTGGTGCACAGCTTTCCGAAACCAAATCAGTGGACCTCTGGTAACACTGCGCTGGACTGCGTTCGTCAAAAACGTGCACGATATATCTGTCTGCTGATTGCAGAAACCAAGGTTTTTACGGTTCGCAAGTTTTGAAATCTTTATAAAGTTTGCGTTTGCGTTTCCCCTGACCTCGCTTCTTCATTCAGAAAGCATCCCCGACATCTGCAGGAAGAAGGCAGAGGCGGTGGTATTGTACACACAATGCCACAGTAAACATGGTAACCCAGCCAGTGGAAACACTGATGATAAAACCAGTGGAAATGCTTATGATTCAAAGGAGACATGCTGTCTCAGGTCCTGCAGAAGTGAGTGTAATTATCAACACTAGAGATGGTTGCAAAAAAGCCAAAAGCCAAGTTTGGCCGGCTCACGTGGAGTGGCATAATTGGCTCGCTGCTCCAGAGGGAGGGACTTGGCAGGGTTAGCTGATCGCCGCACAATAAGCGCCTCGGAATCAGTCACGAGCATGAGACGAGACGGCTAGAAGAAGGTGTGTCGCTCTCCTTCGGGCCGCTGAGGGACGGGGTGTGAGCGGTGTATCTAACACTAACTCTAATTGGATTAGATGGGGTACAATTGTCAACCAAATTGGGAGAAAAAGGGAAAAAATCTGAAAATAAAATTAAAAAATTAAAAAAGATGGTTGCAATGGGCTTTGTAGACTAAATTTTCAATCCTGTCAAGCCATTTATATCAGTATCTCCCCACTCTCTTAACAGTAGCACACACCTATAAATCACCATGTTAAGCAATGTTATGAACTGAGTAATGGTATCTGTTACAGAATATCAGCTTTCCTGGTGTCCTCGCGAATACGTCATTAATATAATATCACAACACAAATGAAATTTCCTCTTCAGACAACAATCGCATTACCTTCCTGGCAGGTTTTCACCAAAAGCTGTCTATTTTTTTTCTTCCTTTTTTTCTTTTTTTTTTTTACGTTTATTGACTTCGATTTTTAACCGTTGTTTGAACAGATTCCCAATTTGGATGCAAAGCTATTTTTGTATGATCTAGAGCTCTTTAAGGATTGAAAGAAAAAAAAAGATGTATAAATATAGAGTTTGTATTTATATCAAAGTTATATGTGTAAAGAGACGCACTGCGGTGGACGTGACGCTCTCCTCGCGCCCCGCAGGGTTTTAGGACACTAGCTTTCGCCCTCCTCGGTAGCAGCTGTGTTTCTGTACATTCATAGTGGCTGTAAATAACGATGCATATTGGCTTTTTTTATTGGAGTGCTAAATATATGTAATTTGTAATAAACAATTTACCAAACAAATACGTATACCTGTGAGTTTCATTCGCAATATCTCTAGAGTGATATCACTTCGGCTACAAGGAAGCTTTGAGGGAAAATCGGCTAAATTCAGCTTCCTGTGATGATTTCTTTAAAAAATAACCCCTCTGAAATGTAAAGACAGCTGTCAGACCATGTCTATGAGTGCACCTAAAAGGTAAATGTAAATTCTCATGACCAAGATTTAATTTTGTATGAATAACGTTTGAAGACACTGTCATTGTGCAGGACTGCACTATAGCAGCGAAGAGCACTTTCCAAATCACTGAGGTGTTTCCCCAAACCGATGTAAATTACACGGCTGGGGAAAATAACTGTTGACTCAGGCCTGATTCAGATCACTTGTCGGGAAGTGGCATTTATCATGAAAACAAGAAGAAGAACTATGCGTGCTGCCTATCCAAACACATGTCCCCAGAATTGTTCATGCAGTGTCTATAAAAATGTTAAAACAAAGTATAAAGCGTGTGTCTGTGTTGAAGTCATTGTTCCTATGTCATTCCGTGAAATTCAATGGCATTCAAACCAATGTAATGCATTTAATTGTTATCCAGTGCACTTAAATTCAAATTCAAACCAAAAATAAATGTGCTTTGCCAAAAAAATATATAGGAATGCATATTCATAGATATTTAGCAAACAACAAACTTTCACAGGCCACCAATACCAGTTTTTATGGATTTAGGTAATTATTTAGTTTTATAAATGAGTATAGACTACACCTAGTAGAGAAAGGGTGGAATATGTGAATATATTATGTAAAAAGGGTGTAAAAGCTAAAGCTTCAGCCTAAACCTTTTCGGTCAACATTGTTATTAATTATTTCTGTGCATTAATTCTGTAAATAAGGACCACAATAAATAACTACTACTACTACTACTTTAGAAATGAGGTTTTTTTGTGATTTCTCAGCCATTATGTTATGTTGTATGGTGTGTAATACCATTTCAGTATGGTTATGCATTGCATGCAAAACGTGTCTTTACTGTTTGAATTCAGTGTACTCTTATGCTCTTCAACCTAGGAGCACAGTTCCTAAGCTCAATTTTTAATCTTTAACATAATTGTGCTGTCCCAGAAAACAATACTGAATAAAAGAGAATTACTGGCATCCTTAATAAAAAAATAAACAACACAGATAATAATCAAAATATTATGAGTGAAATTGGCAATACAATATTACTTAAATTAGTTCATTTTAGTCTTGAGGGAAGATATTTTGTCATTCCATTGGATCATTCCATTCCATCACAGTTAAAGAATTGCAGAGATGGTTGCATCTTTGGGGTCACTGAGTCTCAAAAAAACCAATAAAGTGGCACCTCCATAGCAAAACATTATTTGGAAGGACGGTATAAAGACAGCCCGTTCTGAGCACAATAAACAATACCAGGCATCTGGAGTTTGTCTAACCTCGTTGGAATTATGACTGTAAGTGAGTGCTATGGTCAGATAAGACCAAAATCGAACGTTTTGGCTATCCACGCCATCGTGAGTCATTGATGTTTTGAGATGTCTTGCTGCCAGTGGTCCAGGGGCACTGTTTAAGAATTCAACAAAGTACCAAGAAACGTTGGCAGAAAAGTGGTTGTCTTTGCTCGGAAGCGGAGACTTGGTTGGTCACAGTTAGACAGTCCAGCAGGATAATGACTCGAAACATACATAAAAAATCCACACAGAAATGGTGAAGTGAAAACAACAGCCATCTTCTGAAATAGCCATCTTAGTCTCCAGACTTAAATCCCATCAAAAACCTGCCATTTGAACTGAAGAGTATTAGTTGTATTATCTTAAAGCACACTACACGTTTTACACGTTGGAAAAGGAAGTTTACAATTTCTTAAGAAACGGTATTTTTTTACGGCTATTTATTTTAGTGTACAGCATGTCTTGTGCATATTTGTCAAGGTTACAAATACTTCTGGAGCCCACTGCATGGCCTACAACACTAATTATGCCTTCATTAGCCTTGTGAGTCAGTCTTACTAACTGAGAGGTCTAAGAGGGTAAAATCAAGGTTGAGCAGCTGGTTTACACTTCGGTATGTTTGTTACATCAGTATCTCCAAATGACCTTCACATACCCCATTCCCATAATACTTCAGATGGTGGAAACATTCATATTTATTTGTCCATTTCCTGAGACCTAAATACAAGATACACGTGTATATTTTTCCGAATGTAAAACACATCTGAAAATTGTCACGGACACATTTGCCCACCGCTGTCCCAGTTTCGCAATTAAACGCATGTCTTGCGCCGGTGCCTCTCGATCACCCGGGCAACTCAAGAAGGCATGTTTGTCCAAGGTACCGTAAATTGTATAATTTACTTTATTTTCTCAACTAATTTAAAAGTAAGCTCGCGAAGACAAAATAATCGTTCCAGAATGTTATCTGCGCCGATAATGATAAGCACATTTTCCGCGCTCGTTGTCGTCAGAAGCGGAGCGCGATGGAACGGCTGTGGATTCTCGCAAAGGAAGAAGGCGATTAAGGTGTGCTCACCAATTAACCTGCATGCCAGACAGCATTAAACTGTACCAGCTGTGGTATTCTGCACTGAAAATTCCCATAGGATAAGTACATCAGCCCTGTTTACAATGAGTAATTCTGAATGCAGTTGCTCACACCTTCAAGGTCAGACAACTATTAACCCTTTGAAGAGTGGGGTTTTTTGGAATGTTTTTTCTAGATTCTACGTTGGTGTTCTATAATTACAACACCCCTTGCCAGTGCTACATGAAATCAAACCACAATAAAAGGATGATTTTTCTGGAAGGGTTGCACCGAATGCACTGGTTAATCCGTGGTTTTAAAACCGTCTTCCCCCGCATTAATCAAGAGCATACGCCTGCTAATTGTTCCATTCTCAAGGCATAAAGTAAACAGACATCGATCAGCCGGCGCATGAGTGATGTGTTTACCGAAACGGACCCCCCACTCCCCCGACGCACGGGAATGCGTGTGTTTAGCCGCGAGTTCGGGTTCAGATAAACGTTCCGGTTCAGCTGCGGTCGAAACAGAAACCAAACAAAGCAAATAATTCGCAATTTTCCATTTGATTTGGGGGGGTGGAAGAGGAGGGTGCACGCTGTTGGAAAGGGAGATGCAGACAATTTAAATGTTTGGAGACAATTACATGCACTCAATATCAGACACACTCCCTGGTGGGCCAAGGCCCCCCATGATGCCATTCACCATCATTCATATTCGAAAGGTCCCTTTCTGCTGTGGTCTCTGGCTACACCTGGCAGAAGACGGTCACTCGTCTTCAGTGAATGCAGTACCTTAACATATACATAAATAAATAAATAAATAAATGAAAGCACTAACACTGAGGAGATTGGAGATTGCCACTTGAAAGCAAGACAATCTGAGCTAACTCCAGACAATGTGTATAGCGATGGTATTCTTTATATACAGGAGGCATCTCAAGAATGCCTCCCGCATCATGCACTCCTGTGTCATCAAAATGGAGTCACAACAGTAATTTCACCAAATCCTATTAAATCAGGTTCGTGAATCCGCCTATCAATTTAAAGCTCTACCCTCGGTATGAGCTAGTCCAATATTTAATGCAATTGATTTGTCTCATTTCAGTGCTTTCCCCTCTCTTTAATTACAGATGATCTTCCCTTAAAAAAAACATAAATGTGCTGTCTCTGAAGTGCCCGATCAGCTTAAATGGTAAATGGTAAATGATTGGCATTTATATAGCAGAAGCTTAGAAGCTTAAGACTTCACAGAGACAGAAAGCAAAGTGACGACTGCCCAAGAAAGCCGGCACAAAGCCTTCCTGTTTTCCTTGGGCGACGGTACTGCAGACGCTGAGAAAAACTCTTAAACATTGCCACAAGTGAACGAGACAACAGAGGGGATTAAAGGCTTTGTAGTCCGTCAGAAGGATAATAGGCATGTGGAGGGCAGGATAAAGTCAGCATTGAACAGTTGATGGCTGTCGAGAACGACTGTAAAAACAACAATGTTCGCTCATCCCTAAAGAGCATTTGGTCTCGGATGTGTGTTGGAGTATAGGAGAATTACTACGATTCAATATGAGGCAGGTTTAAACTAACTCACTCCCCGTGAATCCCAAGGTATCCCCAGTCACAAAAGCTAACGTCACCAAAAAAAAAAAAAAACATTTCAGCACATCTTGATTACATAATTTGACACAAGACCAGGGGCAACATTATGCACTAAATTCTGAGCGTTTTAAGCCTATTTTTACTTGAAACAATTGACAGCAAATTAGTTTCTGCTGAATTAGTTGGGTAGAATGTGAGGTGTACATACGTTTGAAAACATTTTAATGGCAGAAGTGTCTTGCCAAGGTAACTCACATCTGTGGTTGATTACCAGGTCCTACTTTCACCAATGGTCCAAATTTACCAATTCCATCTGTGTTCCCACATAAAATCCCACAGTAACTCAAAAGCATAATCACAAAATAAACGTCTTCGCCTGGCAGGCTCCAAAACCGACTGAAACCTTCGCGAGTGGCTTACTTAAAGATCAGGATCACGTATCATATTTTAAATCCCACAGGAAATATATCATACTACTCTCACGTATTGTTTATTTCAATAGAACATTCGCTGACAGCTCGCGTTGAAAAGAAAATAGATAGAAATATTTAGATTATGTCAAATAGGTTCTCATGAGACCTGAGGTAGAATCCAATCGGAGGAAGGGGTGGTTAATGACAGCCAACCTAGGTAGTTTTAATTATCTGTATGACTCTAAAATTGATCAGCGAAACTGCATAGTTATATATAATACTGCATATTAATGTACTCTCCTCTGTCCTTCACGTAATTTGGAATGTCAACATGATGTTTTGGTTTTAAATGTAATTTAGAAACAGTGTGACTCTGCAGTGTAGGCAGCAATTTACGTTCCTTGCCTCAAGTTCCCATAGTTACATTTTTTTGTTATTGAAATGTTTGTTTGGAATTGCATTCCAATCAATTTTGTGGAGTTACACAAGGCAAGGGGCCAGAGCAGTTTTGAGCCATTTTATGGCTATGGATTTGAAGCAACAGCGACACAATTAGGATTGGATCACCCACCTACTCAACGAGTGCATCCTCGCGGATCCCTTCTGTTGTCGTTCACACTGCTAAGTTAGAATAACGTTAACGTTAGTTAACTTGCTTCGTACTGAACTTATCTAATGACCTAATTTAGCTTTTTAAAAAGTAAAATGCACTTAAAAGTCATGTGAATTCACTTCGCTGGAAACAAAAAACATTTTTTATTACGCCAACAAGTTATATTGCCAAACACATGATATTGAATATGCTATATTACGGTTACCTATCGTCTAGCTACCTACCTTTATTTTGTGTTGTTCGTTTGTGCAAGAATATATACTTCTGTTCTGTGGCAGTCTTCCTGTTACCGACTGGAAAGTAACAGTATTTCTTGTTTACCGAATGTTTGTCAGGAAGAATTGGCAGCTTATATGAAACATTTACAAAACTGCGTAATTAATCAGTCGATAGACTCAGTACTGTAACTATGGAAGCATGATTAGCGCGCGTTGCACCTGTGGCTCATGAGCGCACGTGGACTATTGGCAGCCAAGTCGTCACTTGAGCCTTTCCTATATGTTACACGCAAGATTATTTTCTTATTGTAACGATGACAGGTCATGAAATTCAACATAGACCCATGGGCCACAGTAATGACAAGCATGCAACCATGAAGCATGAGAGATGTTTACATTTCATGTAAAGCAAAGTGAATTGACCTTGTGATTTCATAACAATGAGACAGTTCACTTCATACCCACTCTGGCATCAAGCTGATGAACCAAACTGTCACCAAAATTGGATAAAATGACTACTCCAAATATACAGCTCCTAAAAGGTTTCCTGTATTTACATTTCAGCTACAGTCACTGTTCTGCCTATAACTGCATGCACGCACGCTCACACAGACACCCTATAAATGCAGGTCAACTGAAAAAGGAAAACCATTGTCAGATATCACAGACAGCTCATTATAAAAAATTTTTTCAATGAAACAGAAAAATATTAGTGGACTGCAAATCAGTTTATGACAGGGTTGTGTTTACCGGTGATGTGAGTCGCTGTTGTTGCTACGATTACCACTGCATTATATTATGGAGTCCCGTCTTGACTCCTGGGACCACACTCTGTGGACAAATTGAGCAGAAGGTCAAGCACCATCTTCTTCAAGTGTCCCTCTAGCTCTAGTTAACTAATCACAGAAGACCATAATGCCAGACGCATTCGGATAAAATTCTGACTTTGAACCTAGTTCGACAGGGGTAGAACATCTGTGCATTGTAAGGTCTACACTAAACAACAATTGCTCTCGCCCTTTCACACACACACACACACACACACACGCAGAAGCGGTGAGGGCAATCACTAAACGCAGTCAAAGAGAGGTCTGTTGATGTCTTTAACGGCCTGCGGGGCCGTGGGCTCCATCGGAGTGTGTGGTGGGCGTTTGACCTCTGGCCCCAGTACCTGGGGGCGTTTGACAGGCAGGTTCGGGTGTAGGGGGGGGGGGGGGGTGCGTTTCTGCTTTTCGCATCACGAGCGGTGTCAGGAACCGCTCCGGAGTCGCGCCCTCCTCCCCGTGGGTCGCGGGCGGGGAGGGGGCCAGGTCGTCTGACTTTGGGCAGGGGCCTGGGGGGGGGGGGGGTACATGAAGCGGTCGGGTAACTCCACGCCGCACCTCCTTACCTGTTCGGCCTGCTCGAAACCGCTTCCTGACAACACACACAGTACTCACATCGCAGGAAGCGCCCCCGCCTCCTCTAACCCACCTCCCCCCCCCCCGTACTCCCCTCCAGGCTCGAAAGGAAGCCCTCAAGGTTGTGAAAACAAAGCCATTTTTCACCGGCGCTCAGCCGAGGAGACGGTCGTCGAGAGATACGATTTCCGAGGGGCCCGGGGGCCCCCGGACGGGTGCCTGGGCTCAGCGAGAGCCGTACGATACGCGCGGCCGCGTCGACGGTTCACCGCCACGGATCGGAGACAAACGGGCGCCGCAGGTCGATCGGAGAACCACCTGTCGGAAAACGGTCGAGGCCGAGACCACCGGCGGCAGACTACCGCTAGAAAAAGGTTAAAAGGTCCACCCTTTCTGACGCCATCCGTCGCTTCGCCGAAATGCTCGGTTCGCATGAGCCATGAAGAGGAGAACAGAGGTCTGTTTCAGTTTAATCAGGGAACACTTCTCATGATCGTGGAAATTCAGTCGTGTGGCTCACTAAATAAATTCAGTCTACTGCTGCATGTAGGAGCACAACACTGCTAAAACAGCAACAAACATAGCAATAGCAGCAAACCGCTCAGTTCAGCATTCGTTTGGCGAAAAGCTTTTCATCAGGAAGCAGGTCCAGATCTTTTTTTAGCAGGTCGTTTAGTATTTTCCTTCAAAGATATGTTTAAGAACTTCATTTACATTTATAGTAGCCTCTGCTCTTTTCGGATCAATCTTGTAACATCATCTGAAAATATCAACGTATACACTCTTTTGTTCTAAAATTGTGGGAACTGGGAAAAGTGAAAAATCATAGATCCTACAGAGGAACTGCATGACCTGGGTTCATCAATACCCATTGATTTCTCCTGTCTGATAGTGGTTTGGGTTTTGCAAAGCAAGGCCACTATTTCTTTGCAGTAGCTGGATGCCTGCAAGAACGTAAATGAGGTTGCAGGCCACGATATTTCATGAAGCGTTCTAGCTTTACAGATAATGACAGAACTGTACAGGCTATACTGATTTGGGAACACACGTAAACTACCCTCAAATAGCAAAACACAGGGCTGAGCACAGTACACCTGCTACAAATTATCTTTTAAACTGCAGTAAAAGTACTACGTAGGTGTGTTTTTATGGAGAGCAAATTGTCTAAACGGTCACACTTAAGGTGCCACCGCTGAGTGAACATACAAGGTATTTTTATTTTATTTTTTAAGCCTCAGGGCGAGAAGATTGACCTCTGACCCTTTCACCGGTTTCAACAGATTCCAATAGTGTTGAATCAGGTTGATATCCTTGGCCCTGCCAAGCTTCAAAGCCCTCAATAAAACCCTTATAAATCCATTCTGTCCGATCCTCGCAAAACGGGGAATTCATACAGGCCCAAAGGATTAGCAAAGTAACATTTGCACCCACTGAAAATATGAGAACGTGGCAGCTTTCAGACAGACCAGACATGTTTATTAGGCAATATCCAGATACTTTTTTTCTTTCTTTTTTTTGAGGAATTTAATTATTTTTTACAGCTCTAGGTTTATAGACTTTGTGCTCAGTGTCAAAGCTAATGCGGGTTGCAGCTGTCTAACGAGCATTACTGAAGGCATGTATCATTGGGATACAATAGTGGACATTTAGGTGTACTTAAAAGGACTTGGGCTGATAATTGGTTCTAACTCAAATCTCGACAAAGGAATGAAGAGGATCATTTAAGTAGGATGAGAGTAATCATTTAACTTCCATACAAATCTAAATGAAGGGATATGTATTATAAGTTTATACCAGGAAAATTTTGATGGAAATAGATCACAACAAACCTATCAAAAATAAAGGAAGCTGAAAATAATTATTACAATTAAATAACTACAGATAATTAAAGTATTACGATTCCCACCTGAAACGTAAGGTACACTTCGACGACATGAAACTCGCTACGACCCACACGTAATGAAAACACGGGACACCAAATCTTAATTATTTTAAAAATAATTTAATATAAACACATTCAAATTTAAATACAAAAAAAACAAACAAAAAAAAAAAAACATTCGAAAAGATTTTTTTTTTGCTTTCATAAATTCTTCTTTAGATACTCTTTAATTGATGTTAAATTTTTGACAAAAAACAAAATTGCACATGGAACATTAAACCCCGGGGCGGGAACCATCTTGTGAGTTCTGGTGCAGTGCCGGAGCACTCGAGTTTAGCCCCGCCCCCAATCTGCTGGCAGTGCGAGTATCCCAGAATTCAGCAGTCCCAGCTGGAGTCTCAAAGGCAGCAGCCTCCGGAGAGAGCCAAATAAAATACTTTCCCCCTGGTAATCCGTCTCCTATTAGCGATTTTATCGTCTAAAACAAAACGTTAAGGAATCTGAGTCTTCCCTTTTACGTAACAGTGTCGGAGAGTGGGGTGGGGTGGGAAAGGAACAGAGAATGGGGCGTGGGGGGGGGGGGGGGGCGAGACCTCCCTAAAAACACGCAAAATGTTAACATCACAGAAAGATGTCGCTGGCATTCCACACTTGAAAAAGCTCAAGTTAAAACAAAACAAAAAATAATCAAAAGCAAAATTATAAATGACAGTACAAACAAAAACGGGAAAAAAAAAAGAAAACAAGAAAAGGAAAAGGGGACGGGTAAATGAAAAAGGGAGCCAAAGACACCGGTCATTTAGCAGGACCATACTTACGTACACGATGCAAGAAGGTAAACGCAGCCCAGATATTGAACAATCAGGAGTTCATTTGTCTTCGAGTGACGGCCGTTCCGGTTTTCCGAACTGCCCCCCCCCATCTGGGAGCGAACACTGATTGGGAGGTCTGACAACCTGCCAAGTTTGCCTCTCACACAAACTAAATCGGGCTGATAATATATTTTTTTGAGTCAATTTAAGTCTTTTTTTTTTTTTTGTTTCAATTCATTACTTTTGGGGGGGGGGGGGGGGGTTTGGGGACGACTTTGCTGCAGCGTTAGCTCAGCAGACCGTCCCCCTCCGGTTGGGCCGGGCCTAAATTTAAAGGTTCGTCTAGACTCACTCCGACCTCCTGGCACCTGGCAACAAGCTTTCTCAGTTTGTCAGTTTTACCTCCGTCCGCAGCTTCGAACAGCAGTCGCTAAAGGTGGGGGGGGGAGAGAGAGAGACAGAGAGACAGACGGGTGAGACTTTGTCGGCCATGTGGGCAAAAGGCAAGCTTTTCAAAATGGCCGTATTTCGGTTGAAAAAGAGGGAAAATGGAATTACATCTTTCCACAGAGCGGCGCAGAGAGGAAGCTTTCGGAGGGCGTGCCGGTAAAGCCGACGAACCTGCAAAAGGCCAAACGACAAGGGGGAGAAAGACACGGACACGCGGGAGGGGGGGGCGTCAGTGCAGCGAGGAACACGACCAGGAAAAAACGGAGGGATGAAAATATCGAAACAAATTAACCAATCAGAGACAGACAAGTCTTCAGAATGTACTCTCCTGTGCCCCCTTCGTGATTAACCAAAAAAAAAAAAGCAAAAAAAAAAAAAAAAACACGACACATTAATACACGTAAAAACCGTTAAACGTCCACAACCGTCACACCGAGACTCGCGCTCTCTTTTTCAATTTCTTACGTTACACTTTCCTCAACACTGAACATGCCCTGCAAAAACAAAAAAAAGATTTCACAGAGTGAACGGTGGGTTAGGTAGGAACCCCCGGAACAGGGAGGCACAGGGTGGGGCGGGGAAGGGTTAGAGGGGCGCGCTCACCTCAGATCTTCCGTTTAACTCCCTCTCCACCGCGATCGCACTGCGGGGCAAACAGACCACGCGAAAACAATTACTGCCACGCACAGCCTCCGACAGCGTCTCCCGGAGGAAGAGACGAAAACTTTCAGATAAAAAAAAAAAAAAGGGTGGCTTTCCTGCCTGAAAACGCAGGTCCATAGCGTAGCTGGCTGGGGAGGAGAAGGGGCACTTACATCTGCCAGTTAGCCAGGCAGCCGGGGATGCCGTGGCTGAGCATCCGGCTCTGCAGCCTCAGGTGCTGAACGGTGCCCTCCTGCCACTCCTGCTGCAGCAACCTGGGCAACAACAGAGAGGACTGACACTCCAGAGCCCATCCACACCAACAACCCCAGAGACTAAAACTCCTGCCATTACAGAGCCCATCCACACCAACAACCCCAGAGACTAAAACTCCTGCCATTACAGAGCCCATCCACACCAACAACCCCAGAGACTAAAACTCCTGCCATTACAGAGCCCATCCACACCAACAACCCCAGAGACTAAAACTCCTGCCATTACAGAGCCCATCCACACCACCAACAACCCCCAGAGACTAAAACTCCTGCCATTAGAGCCCATCCACACCAACAACCCCAGAGACTAAAACTCCTGCCATTACAGAGCCCATCCACACCAACAACCCCAGAGACTAAAACTCCTGCCATTACAGTGCCCATCCACACCAACAACCCCAGAGACTAAAACTCCTGCCATTACAGTGCCCATCCACACCAACAACCCCAGAGACTAAAACTCCTGCCATTACAGAGCCCATCCACACCAACAACCCCCAGAGACTAAAACTCCTGCCATTACAGAGCCCATCCACACCAACAACCCCAGAGACCAACACTCCCTGCATTACAGAGCCCATCCACACCAACAACAACCCCAGAGACTAAAACTCCCTCCATTACAGAGCCCATCCACACCAACAACCCCAGAGACTAAAACTCCTGCCATTACAGAGCCCATCCACACCAACAACCCCAGAGACTAAAACTTCTGCCATTACAGAGCCCATCCACACCAACAACCCCAGAGACTAAAACTCCTGCCATTAGAGCCCATCCACACCAACAACCCCAGAGACTAAAACTCCTGCCTTTACAGAGCCCATCCACACCAACAACCCCAGAGACTAAAACTCCTGCCATTACAGAGCCCATCCACACCAACAACCCCAGAGACTAAAACTCCTGCCATTAGAGCCCATCCACACCAACAACCCCAGAGACTAAAACTCCTGCCATTACAGAGCCCATCCACACCAACAACCCCAGAGACTAAAACTCCTGCCATTACAGAGCCCATCCACACCAACAACCCCAGAGACTAAAACTCCTGTCATTACAGAGCCCATCCACACCAACAACCCCAGAGACTAAAACTCCTGCCATTATAGAGCCCATCCACACCAACAACCCCAGAGACTAAAACTCCTGCCATTATAGAGCCCATCCACACCAACAACCCCAGAGACTAAAACTCCTGCCATTATAGAGCCCATCCACACCAACACTCTCTCCATTACAGAGCCCATCCATACCGCCAATAACCTGAGACTAAAAAGTCCTGCCATTACAGAGCCACACACAGAAGATGAAGAGGTGGCTTTAGATCAGGGGTGGGAAGCTCCAGGCCTGGAGGGCCGGTGTGTGTGCAGGAATTCGCTACCACCAGTTATCCTGGCTGAACCAGCTAATTAGCCATATGCACCATGACCGATTCACTCGTAATGCTACAAGACAAGAACATTCATCAGCAGCTGTTCGTATCACGGAACGAGGCTGAAAAACGACAGATCATGTAACCGGCCGGGGCTAATTAAATAATTAAGAGCAGAAGTTGGTCCGTGGTCCGGATACGGCCCCGCCTTGCCCATCCCTGCGTTAGATCTCCAGGCCAGGAATCCAGAACGTTCACAAAGCGGAGGCCCAAACTGAGATGGGTGGGGGTGGGGGGGGGGGGGGGGGAAGAGTGATGGATGTGCTGTGAGTACCTTAGAGCCAGCTCAGTGTTGCTGGGCATGACGTATCGGAGCCTCTCCAGGACGGAGGAGTGCTGAGAAGGGGGCAGGCAGCCCAGGTAGAAGGATATGACCTGCGGGGGCACAGGGGCGGTCAGTCAGGGTCAATTTCTCCCCCCCCCCGACCGAATCAGAGAGCCGGATCAACATCCACCCCGGCATCCGCGGGAATCAGCCCTTCCGAAACGCGAGTCAGCCGGGCAAGACACAGCTCATCGCTTTTACAGAATCCCGCTCAGACAAGCCGGGGGAGAAATGAGTCAGCCGGCCGCTAAGGGAGCTGATTCACTGCATTACATTTACATACACAATCAGGAGAACGCCAGGAAAGGCGGTTTCTCCCGCGTGTTTATATTGTTTTTTGCGTTACGCTATTTTCTGGGAGTTCGGTTTTCCCCTTAAGCGGTTCAGCTGGGCGTCTTCCTCAGAAAATGTTCCTACTGCTGTGTGAAAACCGGTTGTTAAATGACATTATGGAAAAATAGTGTGCGCGCGCAAGCGTATGGGTCGATAATGTTTTTAGCCAATGGTCAACAAAAGCAAAATATTAGTCTGCATAAAGAACAGAAGGAAGATGGGCCAATGGGGACAGAGGTGAGGGGGAAATGGGCCAATGGGGACAGAGGTGAGGGGAAGACGGGCCAATGGGGACGGAGGTGAGGGGGACAGGGGCCAATGGGGACAGAGGTGAGGAGGAGACGGGCCAATGAGGACGGAGGTGAGGGGAACAGAGGCCAATGAGGATGGAGGTGAGGAGGAGATGGGCCAACGAGGACAGAGGTTTGGAGGAGACGGGCCAATTAGGACGGAGGTGAGGGGGACAGGGGCCAATGAGGATGGAGGTGAGGAGGAGATGGGCCAATGAGCACATAGGTGAGGGGGGAGATGGGCCAATAGGGACAGAGGTGAGGGGCACAGAGGCCAATGGGACAGGGGATTACCTTGTTGTGGAAGGTGTAGCAGTTGTAGAAGTGGGCGGAGCTGAAAGGCACGGGCAGACGGGAGGGGGTGGTGACCAGGCACCGCTGCACCAGGTCCGTGAAGGCGTTCACGTCCCTCCTCTTGCACTGGGACCCGGCTATGGCACTACTGGTAAAGAGGAGATAACTGGAGAGAGGGGGGCAGGGTTAGATGGAGCTGCCACGCCCCAGCCTGTCCGTGCGGACCACACACAGAGCCGTCGCAGTTCTGCCGAAAACACACTTACTCCAGCCACAGCCTCTGCACCACGTCCTGCTGCATGACCGTGCCCAGGGCGCGCTCGAACGCGTCCACCGCCTCCCCCATGCTGCCGAACCGGGACTGCCACAGGCTGGGGAAGAGACCGCACATCAGCCTGGCCGCGGACGACCGCACTGGGACCAAAACACACTGAACCACATAGAGACTTAACACACAGGACCACACTGGGACCACAACACACTGAATCCCATAGGACCATAACGCCCTGAACCACATAGGACCATAACACCCTTAACCACATAGGACCATAACGCCCTTAACCAGATAGGACCATAACACACTGAACCAGATAGGACCATAACACACTGAACCAGATAGGACCATAACACACTGAACCAGATAGGACCATAACACACTGAACCAGATAGGACCATAACACACTGAATCCCATAGGACCATAACGCCCTGAACCACATAGGACCATAACACACTGAACCAGATAGGACCATAACACACTGAACCAGATAGGACCATAACACACTGAACCAGATAGGACCATAACACACTGAATCCCATAGGACCATAACGCCCTGAACCACATAGGACCATAACACCCTTAACCACATAGGACCATAACACACTGAACCAGATAGGACCATAACACACTGAACCAGATAGGACCATAACACACTGAATCCCATAGGACCATAACACTCTGAACCACATTAGACCATAACACCCTGAGCCAGATAGGACTGGTAAGAAAAGAAACACAACATACTGGACATAGGCGCGTAACACACTGAAAGTGATGAAAGCACACGAGCTGCGGCAGTAGCCCAACACGCAACAGGATAAACGTCTGTCATCAAGATGTGCTCTCAATCTAACCGAGAATGGCCTGAGCTCAACCCTACAAACCCCGTCTCCGTACTACAACAGCCTATCGCGGGAGCTCACGGTTGCCATCCGGTGACACTGAGACTGTAGATGTTCCGAGGAAGCTGCGCCACGCTGAGCCGGAATGGCCGCTGCAGGCTGTGCTGGCATGGTAACCGTGGCGATGAGGGCGACACTCACCAGTGCAGCACACACATGTAAGGCATCTGCGCGGTCAGCTGATCCCTCAGCTCTTTTCTGATTGGCGGAGCCTTCAGGGAGCCCTGCACCGGAAAGCCCAAGATGTACCTGCCAAAAAAACAACCCGAAAACCATAAAAACATAAAGCAAAAAGACACATCATAAAAACACATCATAAAAACATATCGCATCCAGGTCCGGAGTTATCGGCAACAATAAACTCAGCCGGTCTTTCACAGATTCCTGTCGTCCGTATAACGCTGTAACACACACAAACCGCAGTCTGTCACATGATATAACACATTGCCCATAAGGCCATTGTGGGGGGGGGGGGGAATATGGCCAAAATCTCCCACCGACCCTCGCAGGAGCGAAAGGTAGCCAGGTTTTTCATTTAGCGGCGAGGTCGAAAGGGCTCCGTTTGCTGCGGCAGAAAGAAAGAGGTATCGTATGAAGGACTCAGTGTTGTGGACACAGAGCGCTAACCCCTGCTATCCTGAGCCCCAGGGCCCAGGAAGTGTTCATCAGACCACATCACTCACACCCGCCCACCCCCCCCCAAAAGAAAACCCTCCAGGCAACATTCATGCACATTCCCAAAGCCACAGATAACCACCTATCTCCCCGACGACAGAAACACGCCCGTCTCCCTGACGACAGAAACAGGGCTCCTCTTTCACCAGTACGTTACCGTGCAAGCGGTGTTTAGCGGGAACGGCGCGATCTCTGCGAGACGCCGCTGACTCTGCCCTGCGGCCGCTTTTCAGCCGCGCTCCGACGCGTGCCAAGCCACAGACTCAGACGACCGAAAAAACCTACACCCTGCTCTTCCTTCCACGCGGGTTAACGTCCCGCTAGCCCGAAAGCCGTCTACGTAACTAAGGGGTCCTGATTCTTTTCATAATTTTTTTCTTTGTTGTTGTTAAACACGCGTTCAGTTCAGGGTAGCGAAGTGGATTGGCGCAGAGGAAGGGAAAGCCGTCAGTTAGCGGTACGATGCTACGCGCGCGGCGCTAATCTCCCTGGATAAAGGTCCACAGGCTGGGTAAACCCCCCTCTCAGCTGGGGGCTAGGCTGTTTACTTTAGCCGGAAGGTAAAGGCATCGCTTCCCGGTGTTTACCCGCGAGCCACTAGCGGCGGTCCCCCCCCCTGTTCCAGGTAGCGCCGGCGGAGACAGAGCGTCCCGGGAGAAGAAGAAGAAGAAAAAACAAACAACCTCCACTCCTTCCTTCCTGTGAGGAACCTACCGCAGCACGAGGACCGGGTGCTGCTCGCTCTGCTCGTCCTCGCAGAAGGAGAAAACAACTCCTTAAAGAGCGGCGCGATGGTGTGGGACTGCTCCTGAGGGACACACACACACACACACACACACACACACACACACACAGACACAGACACACACACGCACACAGAGACACACGCACAGACACACGCACAGACACAGACACAGACACAGACACAGACACAGACACAGACACAGACACAGACACAGACACACACACACAGACAGACACAGACACACACACACACACACACACACACACACAGAGACACACACAGAGACACACACAGAGACACACACAGAGACACACACACACACAGAGACACACACACACACAGAGACACACACACACACAGAGACACACACACACAGAGACACACACACACAGAGACAAACACACACAGAGACAAACACACACAGAGACAAACACACACACACACACACACACACACACAGACACACACACACACGAGATACACACAGACACAGACACACATTACAGACACAACACACACACAGACACACACATACACAACAGACACACACATACACAGAGACACCACACACACACACAGAGACACGTGCACAGACACGTGCACACGTGCACAGACACGTGCACAGACACACATACACGCACAGAGACAGAGACAGAGACAGGGACAGGGACAGGGACAGGGACAGGGACAGGGACAGGGACAGGGACAGAAGAGGCTGGTTAGAGGATGCTGTCATTCACAAGGTTACAAAGCAAGGCTTAATGAAGTCTCCCAAACCAAATCTTTAAAAACAACACACTCAATGCTGGTGTGAAATTTAGAACATGCCAGCCCCAGCCATTAACTTTGGAATAATCATTATTTCGTTGTGTTGCATTTTAATGCGTTGTGTTTTGCATTGTGTGTGATTGTACTTCCTGCTCGGGACTGCAGATGTAAATTAGCTTGAAGCGCTAACTCAAATGAACTAAAATGAACTAAATGAACTAAATTTCCCTCAGTGCTCATTTGTCCCAGGCTCACTCTGTTTTTGGCAGCCATTTTGGCTGTCGCAGCATCAGCCTCCTTCCCCGAGCGAAGCCTGGCAGGCAGCAGGTTCAGCTCTGCACCCACAGATTGTTTGTACATACTTCTTTGCATACATTTACGCATTTTCATCAAATCATCAAATCATTTTCATTACTGAGCATGCTAGTTTGCCAGCTGAGCTGGTTAGATTGTCGCTATAGTCTGCTGGCTGAGCTAGCTAGTTTGCTATCGTCTGCCAGCAGAGCTAGCTACTTTGCTATAGCTTGCTAGTTGAGCTAGCTAGTTTGCTATAGTTTGCTAGTTGAGCTAGCTAGTTTGCTACAGTTTGCCAGCAGAGCTAGCTACTTTGCTATAGTTTTCCAGCAGAGCTAGCTACTTTGCTATACCTTGCTAGTTGAGCTAGCTAGTTTGCTATAGCTTGCTAGTTGAGCTAGCTAGTTTGCTATAGCTTGCTAGCTGAGCTAGCTTGTTTGCTCTAGTTTGCTAGCTGAGCTGGCAAGCTGTCTGCATCAAGTTTCCTAGTTCTAAAAGCTGCTGGCTTCCAGGCGTCACTGAGGGAAGGAAAGTCCCTTGGGCGGGTCTGGCCGGTCACCCCGGTGCTCACCTGAGAGAGGAGGAACTTGCAGGCGCAGGAGAGGATCTGGGCGGTGCTCACCTGAGAGAGGAGGAACTTGCAGGCGCAGTAGAGGACCTGGGCGTTGTGTGGGGTGAGGAGCAAGGCGCCCAGCCACACGTTCAGGGCCCTGTCCGGCACCTCCATCCTCAGGTGCAGTTCCGCCAGGGCCTCCAGCAGGGGGCAGCAGTCGGGGCAGGAGGTCAGGGCCTCCTCGCACAGCTCAACGGCCGGCTCCAGCCTGTGGGGAGGAAGACCATTGGTTCAAAGCGGGTCACACGGCGCCATTCGGACCAATGAGAGGGCGGAGAGGAGGGCGTTACCTTCCCAGGAGCTGGTGCAGGGCGATGGCGTTGGTGTGCAGAGGCAGGCGGGCCAGCGTCCGTTCCCTTGGTGACAGGGTCTCGTCCGTACACTGCTGCACAGCATCTACAGCACACAGCAGCCCATCAGCATCTATCTCTGTCACACAGCCAGCATCTATCACAGGCAATATAGGGACTTCTGCTTCTATGGTTTGACCCGGGGCAGGATGTAGCCTAGCGGCTAAGGTACATAACCGGGACCTGGAAGGTCGGTCATTCAGGTGTAGTGTGGTAGTCAGTGTTCGCATTATCACCATGTTGTGGGTAGCACTAGCATTAGCATTAACATGGTGTATCTCACAAGCATCTCACACCTCCAGCATCTCTGCTGGGAACCCATTCTTTGCATTACCCGCAAAAGCCCGACGGCGGCAATTTCGACCGATTTGCAATTTCGATGCAGCCCCACATATTTCCGCTGCTTTTTAAGCAGAGAAGCGCGCCTGTTAGCTTCCTTTGTCTCGTTGGCAAGAATGACAGAATGTGATATTTCACTTAAAAACAAAATGGTAAGCGTTCGCAAGTCATGAAGGATTGCCACCGGGCGGGAAGATGGCCGTTTTCAGCAGGGAACACAGCCGTCCAGGCTGCCTCTCCTAGAAGGAGATTTGTGGCGTAACGTTCTCCATAGCTCCCCCCTGACACGGCCGTTTCAGCGCACAGCCGACCCGCGGTGGGGCTGTCCTGTCACACGCCTGACGGATATCTCAGGGATCAGAGGGGAGCCGATCGGCCAATTAGGCCCGGGGAGCGCCGGGGGCCGTTTTAGTAATCTTCCCACATTGCTCTCCTCTCCTGCCTCCGCCCCTCTACCCTGCGGTTGGCCAATCACCGCGGGGCCCTCAGGGCGCACAGGAGGGTGGTCGGGAGGGGTGGTGGTAGGTCAGGGTCAGAGAGGGTCCTGTGTTTGTTTTTCTCCGTTTCCTGTCTCAGAGGTCTCCTGAAAGGTTAAATGAAAGCATCCTGTTGGGGGGGGGAGGGGGGTCCTCCCAGCCTGTTGGTCAGCCTCAAGAGTGGCTTCCTGTCGCCGCACGACGAAAACAGGACAGGGCACCTGCTGAGAGACCGGGGGAGCGGGGGGGACAAGGGGATAGCAGGGACGGGACGGGGGGCTTGTAAACCCCAGCCCGAATGCACCACTGCACCTCAGAGCAGGCCGAACACTCGCACACTAACACAGCTCAGTAGTGGAGACAGCGTACTGCTCTGGGCTCACCTCTGAGCAAGGCGAGGAGCGTACAGACACACACAGACACACACAGACACACACAGACAGCTCAGGGCTCACCTCTGAGCAAGGCGAGGAGTGTACAGACACACACACACAGACGCACACAGACGCACACAGACGCACACAGACGCACACAGACGCACACAGACGCACACAGACGCACACAGACACACACAGACACACACAGACACACACAGACAGCTCAGGGCTCACCTCTGAGCAAGGCGAGGAGTGTACAGACACACACACACAGACGCACACAGACGCACACAGACGCACACAGACGCACACAGACACACAGACACACAGACACACAGACACACACAGACGGCTCAGGGCTCACCTCTGAGCAGGGTGACGAGGGTGTCAGGGTCGGTGCGGATGTCCTCTGCAGAGCTCCAGGGCAGCAGGAAGGGGTCAGTGCAGACGATGGGGGACGGGCCCGACTGGGCGGGGTCGAACAGGGCGGCGGGGAGACAGCCGAACTCCAGCAGGTGGATGTAGGAGAGCCAGGCCAGGGAGCGGTGGGGCACGGTCAGGGGCTCCAACACACTCTTCTGATCACCGGAGGGCTTTAGAGCAGTCTGATGCACACACACACACATACAGTGACACACACACACAGACAGACAGACAGACAGACAGACAGACACACACATTGACACACAGACAGACACACACACACACACACACACACAAACACACACACACACACACACATACACACACACACACACACAGAGAGACAGACACACACACACACACACACACACACACACACACACACACATATACACAGACACAGATAGAAGTAACAAGCCCATGTTACAGTTTGAAAATAAAATTGCTTACAGCACAAAATCCACACTAAAGTCAATATTATCCCAAAGGCTTCAAGTATTTCAACATCAAATTAGACAAACAGAAACACTCCCAGTGATTTCACAGAAATATGCGTGTTGGGATTATGATATTATATATGAGGCGGCTAAGGCCCAGTCGAGAATTCGTTCAAAATCCACTGTGACAAGGAGGTGACACAAATCACATCATGTTGTTAGATCACATCCAGGCGACCAGCCTGCAACTCAACAGGTGTGTAAGTCCATCTGACATGACAGATGATCTCAGGCACAGAAATATGACATATGAGATGCGTATCAGCACTAGACAAACACAAGAAATCGCCACACGAACACAAGGCACAAGGAAATACAAGAGGAGAGCATTACAGAACATGCAGAACATTCTGGAAGCACACCCAGCTAATGTAAAAGGTACACCAGAAGAGCCATGCATCAGACATGGGTCAAATACGTAACCGTTTTGGACGAAAATACACAAAAGCACAAAATAAATTTTCATCCAAAAGAGTTATGTTCTCCCTGTACAGAAGCCATGTACAGAAGCGGGCGGGGCCTGTAGCCTTGTGCCTAAGGTGCTTGTCTGGGACCTGGGACATTGGTGGTCCAAGCCCCAGTGTAGCCACAGTTTAATCAGTGTGGCAGGGCCCTTAACCCGACATTGCTCCAGGGGGATTGGCCATTGCTTAGTCTAGTCTAATGAACTGCAAGTCGCTTTGGATAAAATCATCAGCTAAATATATAATTATTAGTATGCATGTTTGGAGTGAATGCAGTTTGAACGACTGGACGTGTTGTGTGTAAGACTCATAAAAGTGTCAGCTAAATGACTGCCATGTCATGGGAAAAAGCTTGCCAGACCAAGCATCGGATAGTGTAGCACACACACACCTGCAGAAGGGCCAGATAGAGAGAGAGTGTTACACACACACGCAGACAGACACACACACACACACCTGCAGAAGGGCCAGGGCATTCCGTCTCCTCCCAGTGAACAGGCTGAGCTGCACCCGGTACAGCAGGGACTCCAGCAGCTGGAAGGACTGCAGCTCCGAGCGGGCGCCCCCTGCAGCCTGCAGCAGGTACTGCAGCATGCGCTCACACACAAAGTCCTTCCCGTCAAACGAGCTCTCCACCGACAGGTACTGGAGCAGAGAGAGGGAGGAGAGAGAGGGGGGGGGGGGAGAGAGAGAGAGAGAGAGAGAGAGAGAGGGGAAGGAGGAGAGAGAGAGGGGGAGGAGGGGAGAGAGAGAGGGGAAGGAGGAGAGAGAGAAAGAGGAAGGGAGAGTTAGAGTCGAATTAAAAGTTCCAAGAAGCTGGTAAAAAGGCGTGTTGCCAGGAGAAAGGTGTTACCGACAGAGATTACAAACAGAAATACCGGCCGCTTTGGCAGACTCCACAGGCGACGATTTGTGTGCGACCTTCTGGCACGAGAACAATGGGCCAGGAAAACAAGAGAGGTTTTGTCTGAATCTCGCACTCGCACTCACACACACACACACACACACACACACACACACACAGACACAGACACAGACACAGACACAGACACAGACACAGACACAGACACAGACACAGACACAGAGACAGACACAGACACAGACACAGACACAGACACAGACACAGACACAGACACAGACACAGACACAGACACAGACACACACTCACAAACGGCAGCTGCACACCAGTCTAAACCCAGCAAACCAGTGACAAACATCAGGCCCTGGCAAAAAAATATCTAAAAGGTCACCTCAGGACAGAGACTCCAACACAAAGTGAAACTACATCATAAACAGTGTTACAGCCCATTTCCCTGGAGGGGCGGAGAACAGGCCGACTGGTACGTGCTGCACCCCCTCATAGAGCCCCTCTCCCTGTGCAGCAGACCCCCCGATCGGGCCCTCTGGGCTGGAACATGCGAGTGGATTCATCCCCCTCTCCTCTGACGCGCATACTCTCTACATCCATCCGTGTGGGCTTTCTAGTTCACCAGCTAGTTTAATACGTGTTATCATCTCAACCTGTAGCCACGTTCCTCCTGAGATTTCTTCCCATCTGCGAGCTTTTTCTTGCTACTGTTTGAGGGTTTCTCTCCCCACTAGGGAGTTTTTGTTGGTTTTTTTTTTACCAGATGTGCTCTTGAGTGGCTCAGAGCTGGCATTCCCCATGCTTTCCCTTCCCTCCTGTTACTGTGTAAAGCGTCTTTTTGGAGAAGTCTTCGGCGAAAAGGCCGATATAAATAACATTGAAAGCGAAACGGAGTGGGGCGGGGCTGTGAATCACCTTCCACCAGACTTGGTAGTTGGGGGCGTGCTCCACGGCCATCTCGCACATCTCCTGGAGCTCGTCCCTCTTGCCGCGGCGGGAGAACAGGGACAGGTAGTGGCACCAGACCTCTGCGTCTGCGCGGTTGTCCTCCAGCGCCCGGGCCAGCGTGTTCAGGGCCGCGTCCAGGCACTCTGCTGCAGAGCTGGGACGACGTAAGCGGGTTAGCGTAGCGCAGGGCCGCTCGTGCTAGCACACTCCCGTTAGCACGACACCCCATGCTAATGCTAGCGCTCCCCACCACACACCATGCTAATGCTAGCACTCCCTCCCACACCATGCTAATGCTCTCTACCACACAGTGCTAATGCTAGTGCTGCCCACTACACACCATGCTAATGCTAGTGCCGTCTTCCACACGGTGTGAATGCTAGTAGCACTCCCTCCCACACCATGCTAATGCTCTCTACCACACAGTGCTAATGCTAGTGCTACCCATCACTCACACCATGCCAATGCTAGCACTCCCCACCACACACCATGCTAATGCTTGTGCCGTCTACCACACAGTGTGAATGCTAGCACTCCCTCCCACACCATGCTAATGCTCTCTACCACACAGTGCTAATGCTAGCGCTGCCCACCACACACCATGCTCACATGCTCATGCTCCCCACCACACACCATGCTAATGCTCTCTACCACACAGATCTAATGCTAGTGCTACCCATCACTCACACCATGCCAATGCTAGCACTCCCCACCACACACCATGCTAACGCTAGCGCTCCCCACGACACACCGAGCTAACGCCAGCACTTACCAGCGCACGCCATGCTAACGCCAGCGTGGCGGCGGGTGCGTTTACCTCTCCTTCTGGTTGAGGTACTTGTAGGCCAGTTTGATCCACAGCTGCACGTCGCGCGGGCTCTCCAGCACGCTGGTCTCCAGGTTGGAGATGTCGTCCGTCTCGTTGGTGAAGTAGCGCTCGTCGTCCTGAGTGACGCACACGTCCAGGGCCGTGCTCGGCCTCCAGAGGGACTTGGTGCCGCCGTCTGTCGGAGAGACGCCCGCCCACTTTAAATCACGGTGGAGTGGACAGGACGCTGGAAGCGCTCATCAACATGACGGCTTAAAGACCTACATAGATTTGCCTGGCATTGGCTCCTTTTTAAAGAGGACATTCCCAGTTGTACATCTTATCAGAACAAGTTTGCTTATCCCCACTCCCACCATTACCATCTGATGCCAGTCAAGTTCAGTCACTCGGTTTTTATTTAAACCAGAACTGGGATGAACTAGTATTTCTTTTGGATTCTTATACTTATATCTGAGCTCTATTTATCTTACCTGGTGCAGCTGAACCTGCAAGAAGGAACAGAGTTTACATAGTTTACACTTTTGGGATAATTTCATTTTTTCCAATACACCAGGCAAGGTTGAGTCAAAGGTAGAAAACAAACATTTGAATGCAAAACAAATACTATTTGAACCCAGTCCTGCTTTAAACGGCACCCTCTCAGTAATAT
>NC_083778.1:10857079-10924579 GCF_963514075.1 Conger conger
CAATCATGGCATGCTGCGCACACGCACGGACCAATCACGGCATGCTGCGCACACGCACGGACCAATCACGGCATGCTGCGCACACGCACAGATTAATCACAACACACAGCACGCACGCACGCACGCACAGACCAATCAGAGCATGCCACACGCGCACAGATTAATCACAGCACACAGCGCACAGCACACACGCACAGACCAATCAGAAACCAGGGTACACTGGCACAGACCTATGAGAGAATGCTGTGCACAAACCAGCCATTCAGAGCACACTGTATGGACACTGACCAATGGGAGAGTACCACAAGAACACTGTGGCAGGGGAGTTGTGTGTGAGAGTGTGTGCGTGGGCGTGCGTGTGTGTGTGTGTGTGTGTGTGTGTGAGAACGGAACTGAGATCTGGGTGAATAATGCGCCCTACAGAAACAGGAAGGAAGGTCACGCTACACTGACTGACTGACTGAGGGGCGGAATCATTCTGTATGCCCTCATTCACAGTCTGCACAGACCCTGACCTACAGAACAGCGTGTGTGTGTGTGTGTGTGTGTGTGTGTGTGTGTGTGTGTGTGTGTGTGTGTGTGTGAGCTAGCTTGTGTGTGTGTGTGAGCTTGCTTGTGTGTGTGTGCGCGCGTGTGTGTGTGCATGTCGGTTTCTGCTTGAAATAGCTCATTTTCCATTATTCCCCAGAGCAGAGAGCAGCAGGAAGCAGTGAGGTTTATTGAAAGTAGCCGTGGCTGAAATAACTGAGACTGACTTACTGTAATACCCTCCTCCCCCACTCACACACACTCACACACACACACACACACACACACACACTCACCTGCTCCTCCAGCTTCTTCAGGAGCAGCCTGTTGGCCCCGGCGATCTTCTCTGATGCCAGGAGCTGCTCCTTCAGCTTGGCAGCCTTGGCCTCGGCCGCGCGGAGGGACTCCCGCTTCCTCTGCTCCTGCTGCAGGAGGTGCTTCAGGAGGAGCTCGTCTTTCAGCAACAGGTTCCTGCGAGGAGGAGGAGGAGGAGAACATGCTGAAGGAGCCGGCCCAGCCCTCCTGTCCCCACAACATTGCCACTCAGAGACTCACTCACGCAGAGACTCACTCACGCAGAGACTCACTCACGCAGAGACTCACTCACTCAGAGACTCACTCACTCAGAGACTCACTCACGCAGAGACTCACTCACGCAGAGACTCACTCACTCAGAGACTCACTCACTCAGAGACTCACTCACTCAGAGACTCACTCACTCAGAGACTCACTCACGCAGAGACTCACTCACGCAGAGACTCACTCACGCAGAGACTCACTCACTCAGAGACTCACTCACTCAGAGACTCACTCACTCAGAGACTCACTCACGCAGAGACTCACTCACGCAGAGACTCACTCACTCAGAGACTCACTCACTCAGAGACTCACTCACTCAGAGACTCACTCACTCACTCAGAGACTTACTCAGACTTACACACACACACACACACTCTATCTCTCACTCACACACACACACACACACACAGTCACACACACTCTCACACACACACTCACTTGTGCTTGGTCAGCTTGTTCTCGGCCTCAGTGACCTGCAGGGCAGCAGCTCTCCCCACTGCGTCTGACTCAGGGTCGGGCGGGGCTCTGAGGGAGGGGTCTGACCTCAGCACCCGCTGCTTCTCCCTGCTGTGGGACGGACACACACACACACACACACACACACACACACACACACACACACACACACACACACACACACACACACACACACACACACACACACACACACACACACACACACACACACACACACACACACACACACACACACACACACACACACACCAGCATCAGGCCCCAGCTTACTCCAGTCAAATCCAGTTCTGTTAGACCATCAGCTCTACTCCACTGAAATTAAATACTGTGAGACAACAAGTCTTACTCCACCCCGATCCAGTACTGCTAGACCATCTAAAACCTGCATCCACACCAGTCGTTTTCGTAAAAGACTGGACGCCCGTGCTCGAACAGAACTGGATTTGGGTGGAGTAAGGCTGATGGTCAGTACTGTAAGACCGTAAGATTTTCGGGCGTAGCGGTCCTTTTTGGATGAGGCTGTAAGCCCCCGTGTTAGAGTAACCATTGCGACTGTAAAACCTTGTTACGCATTCGTACAGCAGTGTGAAAGCCCCAGGCTTTGAGAGGCTAACCTGGCGATCTCCTCCATCAGGCGGCGGTACTCCATCTTCTTGGCGTCGGGCAGAGCCTCCGGCGTCCTGATTGGGTTGTTCTCCTTCTCGGAGGCGGAGCTGCCCTTGGGTTTGGCAGCCTGGGGGGGGGGGGGGGGGGGGTCATGTTAGGGTGCGCCGTACTGACCCTGGGGTTTGGGGAGGGGGAGAGGGAGGGGGGAACACTGATTGGGGAGGGGGAGAGGGAGGGGGGAACACTGATTGGGGAGGGGGAGAGGGAGGGGGGAACACTGATTGGGGAGGGGGAGAGGGAGGGGGGAACACTGATTGGGGAGGGGGAGAGGGAGGGGGGAACACTGTTTGGGGAGGGGGAGAGGGAGGGGGAGGAACACTGATTGGGGAGGGGGAGAGGGAGGGGGGGAACACTGATTGTGGAGGGGGAGAGGGAGGGGGGAACACTGATTGGGGAGGGGGAGAGGGAGGGGGGAACACTGTTTGGGGAGGGGGAGAGGGAGGGGCAACACTGTTTGGGGAGGGGGAGAGGGAGGGGGGAACACTGTTTGGGGAGGGGGAGGAGGGGGGAACACTGATTGGGGAGGGGGAGGAGGGGGGAAACACTGATTGGGGAGAGGGAGGGGGGAACACTGTTTGGGGAGGGGGAGAGGGAGGGGGAACACTCTCACCTCTGCCGTCCTGCGGGCCTCTTTGATCATGAACTCCAGGCCTCCGAAAGCCATGCGGGCGGAGCTGGGAGCCTCGCTCTCCGAGTCGCTGTCGTCCGAGCCGTTGAGCCGCACCACCACCGCCTTGTGCCTGGGGAGCTGAGGAGACCAATCAGCAACAAGACGCCTGTGAGGTCACTTCCTGTGATCACGTACAGCACGCCGTCAACGACGCCCCTTCTTAACACAAAGCTTCTGGTGACTACCCGCCAAAAAGTGTAATAAACTGAGACGGCCGTCACTACAGTCACAAAGTATGATGAACTACAAATGCTATTGCATCCTGTGAGGAGTGATGTCACTTCCTGTGATCATGTACAGCACACTGTCAAATGATGCCCCTTCTTAACACAAAACAAAATATGCTTCCGGTAACGTCAATGCCTGCCACAACGTTTAATAACTCAGGTCTGTCACCACAGTTATGAAGTAAAATAAACTACAAGTGCTGTTGCTTCCTGTGAGGAGTGATGTCACTTCCTGTGATCACGTAGAGCACACTGTCAAATGATGCCCCTTCTAAATACAAAACAAAATATGCTTCCGGTAACGTCAATGCCCGCCACAACGTTTAATAACTCAGGTCTGTCACCACAGTTGAAAATAAACTACAAGTGCTGTTGCTTCCTGTGAGGAGTGATGTCACTTCCTGCGGGCGTCCTCCCCCCACAGGCACACAGGAGAGAGAGTGCGCCAGCGTGGCCGGCTCACTTCTCGTTCCACAGCTGCGCGAAATGGCGTCATCTTCCTTTTTACGGCTTCGCCGCGTCTAATTTCCATTCCCTGCCTCGCAAGAATGTAAACAGCCCCGTATTATTAGCTACAAACACATGCCCGGCATAAACAATTTACCCAGAAAACGCAGACACAGAGTCGAACACGTTAGGTCTCTGAATATTTGGGGATTGCCAAACGCACTCGGCGGGCCTATTCAAAATAAATATGGCGTCTAAAGGAGCCGGGGCAGCAGCCAGAGAGCCGGCCCAGGGGGGCGCTGGGGTTAAAATTAGCCTGTGAAACCGCCACCTCCCTTTCCAGATCTCTCACCAGGACCCGTCTCCAGAGGGGCCTTCTACCGGGAGGGCCTGCCGCGAAAAACTCAGGCAGCCAGGACGGGCCCCGGACCGCACAGCGAGGACCTCACCCAACGCCACGACATCACCGGGCCGCCGCGCGCCCGCCGACGGCCTTCGTCAGCGGCGAAAAATTAATAAACAAACCGAGGGAGGAAAATTTGCCGGCTCCGCCACAGGGACCCACGCCGTTGCCCGCGGCAACCTAGAAACATCCAGAACAACGTCTGAGCTAGTTTGGCCGGGGGGGTAAACTGGCGTTCTGAAACTGAACTATTTTTTCCCCTCCAACAGAAGAGACGGCAGTCTGTGCTTAATATAGAACGTGGCGGCTAAATAAAGGTTTGGAAAAACACAAAGACTTCCATATTTATTGGAGAGGAGCAGAACACCGTAGTGTGGAATGGTATTTTTTTTTTTTTTTTTTTACCCAGTCACAGAGCGTTTCCCGCTCTCAGCATACCTACCTCTGCGGTGAGGGGGAGAGGTTTATAAATACAGCTCCAAAAATGAGAAGAATTCAGCGCGGCCCATTAAGTGCGAAGGAGACGGATTTAAACCCTTGTTTGACTCGTCCGATAAACAACGTTAATCGACTGTTAATCTGGCATGTCACTGCAGCGGCTCGATGTAAAAAGTAAAAATATAGTCTTGAGAGCTGCTAAATCTGGATGAGTTGTGACATATCCACAACGCACTCCAAGATTTCCACTATGAAACAACACATATGTTCGACAGCACAATCTGCCCGCTCCCAGTCAATACAAGCAGCCGGCTTCCCGATGTTGAATCTCCACGATTGTGACGAATGAAACCAGGATGAATTATCCGCAGTAAACAACAGCAAACGGGCCGTGATGTCCACCGTCGGAGCGCACGCGACCAGCCGAAATGCGCCGTGAAATTGTAACCGTCGTCGAGAACGAAAACACGAGCTGTTTGCGGGCCGGCTCAAACGAAGCTGCAGTGCGGGGGGGGGGGGGGGGGATGCGGAGCGTACCACCAGTGGAGGCCGCGGGGGTGGGTGTCCTCGGCTGAACTTGGCGCTCAGGGCGCGCGACTGGGCCAGGGCGAGCAGGTTAGCCCGGCTGGGCAGAGACAGGGCGGCCAGGCTGACCGGGGGGGAGGGAGGGGCGCTGTTGCTGGAGCTGTCCTGTAGAAATAAAACAAAAACAAAAAACAACACGCTTTCCATCAACGGGAAAAGGCACAGATGTACATCCACTCACAGGAAGCGTACGGCTCCCTGGAGAACCGGACCGTAAAAGCCAGCTTTCCTGGAACGAGGCGGGGCCGACATCTCGCCAGGAGAGCGGGGGGGACTACAACTTCAAAACGCTCGGACCCTCGAGGCCAGGAGTACTGCTCGTTTTTACTCTTTTTGTTCTTATAGGACCGATTTAAACCCGAGACGCCAGATGAGTTTAACCTCGGTGACATTAATCGGTTTACCGTCAGGTGAAAAGGAAAAACAAGCAGCACAACTGGCCAGCAAGGGCCGGATTTGAGTGTGCCTGTAATCTGAGACCTTAGAATTATATGGTTCTAGCTGCCATTTTTGACAGAAATGAGTTAGTGTCATAAATAAGTTGTTTATAGGGCACTAAATATATGTGTGCAAAGTTTTAAACATAAATACTGCTTAACCCTGTCAGTCCCAATAGTACACTGAAGCATTACTACATTAAAATCATAAGATCTCTTGCCCTTATGCCTTTTCAACCAATTAAATGACTGCTATACATGTTTTGAGCATTAAAACCCGACTAAATTCTCTCAATTTTCTCAACCCAAAGCAAAGCCCCTTGGGATATGGGTGGAGCCTCTTCACACTGGGCTTGGGACTGAAGAAATGCTAAATCTTAAAGATTAAATCTGCAACCGCAGGTACCTCAGGGCGGACGGCGCGCTTATTGGCCAGAGACTTCAGAAGCTCCTCCCTCAGCAGCATCTCTTCCTCCTCCTCTTCGTCGGCGAACGGGGGTTTAGGGGGCAACTCGGGCTCGTCCGGGGGGAGCGGGGGCAGGGGCGGGGGCGGCAGGGGGTCCGGGTAAAACTGTGCCAAGGCCTGGGGGGGGGGGGGGCAGGAGGACCGGGAGAGCAGACTGTTACTACAGCCACGCTCGGCATTGTGGGACAGCGCAGTCTGAAGCGCCTCGCCGCCACGGCAACCGGGCGGCCATTTCATGGAACCGGTGACATCATGAGGGAGTCACACGGACAGAAGAAACAGGAAGTTCCCCCAACGAGCTCTTCTGCGGTCATAGTGCTGTCGAATAAACTTTAGGGAATTTCTACTCTTGGGAAATATTTATTCAATCAAAGGCAAGGCTTGAAATTGACTGGTTTCATAAGAAAAGGCCCAAGACTGACCCAAGCTTTAAGCTTAAAGCATTTCTGACTAAACTTTACCCCGTTGTTACAGGAGAACAGCGGCACCCAAATTCTTCCCACAGAGCCAACATTCTGTGAACTGGCCCCCTCCTAGTTCCCACTACACCACTAAAGACAGTAGCGTTGTTATTAAAGTGAAACAGTGCCCCGCCCAGTTCATCAGTGTGACGGCGAAAATGTGAATTGCAGTTCTGCCCGTGTAATGGGATTATGGGAGCAGATAACTGGAGAGCGTAATCCACACAGACAGGCCGATGTGCAGATAAGAGCGGAGTGGACACTTTCGGTTCAGCCGAGGTCATCATCAGCTCCCTTCTCCTCTCCCAAATCTGCCAAGCCCTTGCCCCACGTATGAACCACACCTAAAGGTGCTCAGTTGATTGATTAGCCTGTGTATAAAGTCTATTAGGAGCAGTGTGTACATTGATTAGGCTGTGTATTAGCGTGATTAGCCTGTGTATTTGCGTGTGTATAAAGTGTACTAGGAACAGTGAGTACAGTGATTAGCATGATTAGCACATGTATAAAGTGTACTAAGAGCAGTGAGTACGGTGATTAGCACATGTATAAAGTGTACTAGGAACAGTGAGTACAGTGATTAGCATGATTAGCACATGTATAAAGTGTACTAGGAGCAGTGAGTACAGTGATTTGCGAGTGTATAATGTGTATTAAGAGCAGTGTGTACATTGATTAGCGTGATTAGCCCGTGTATTAGTGTTAACGTACCAGGCTGTGTGGGGGAGAGTCCGTGGGGAAGGGGTGCATCTGGGAGATGAAGGGCGGAGCTTCAATCCCAGGAGCCTCACGCACCGGAGATGAAGCTGCTCACACACAGGAGAGGAGACACGTCCTCACACACTGACCCAGCAGCTACAGACAACACTCACACACTTCCTCACTCACTGACCCAGCAGCTACAGACACCAGAGCTTCACACACAGGCGACACTTCCTCACACACTGACCCAGCAGCTACAGACATCAGAGCTTCACACACAGGAGAGACACTTCCTCACACACTGACCCAGCAGCTACAGACAACAGAGCTTCACACACAGAGATATACACTCACTCACACAAACACACACACACAGCAGCTAGACAACAGAGCTTCACACACAGAGATATGCTCACTCTCTCACACACTCTCTCACACACACTCACACTCACACTCACACTCACACTCACACTCACACTCACACTCACACTCACACTCACACACACACACACACACACACACACACACACACACACACAAAGCACACAGCAGGCAGCAGCTCCCGTACCTGGCGAGCTGGCCTCGCTGTCGGTGTCCATGGCGACCTCGTCGTAGTTGTCGTACTGGTAGAGGTTGCCGGACGTGTCCAGGCCCTGCTTGCCCAGGCTCTTCCTGTGCTCCGTGTCCACGGACTGGGACAGAAAGCAGCGGATGAGCACGGCCACGTCCATCCCGGCCCCGAGAGCGCACACACACCTTCCCTCCTCCGCCGCCCAGCCTCCGTCTGAGCCCCGCGCTGCCGCTGGCAACCGCTCCCGTCTCCACGGAGACCGCGTTTGCCATGGCGCTGGGCCGCCGGGACCGTCGCCGCGGCAGCCTGCACTTCCCCGCCTCCCACTAAAGAGACGCCCTCTGCCCTAACGGGGGGGAGCTTACGGTCCCCACGAGGGTCCGCTCACTAACAGCACTCCTCGCGCATTTAGCCCTCGACATCCAGCATCCTGCACTAATATTAGACAAGCACCTTACACACTTTCCCTTCATACTGCCTACTTTACGTTGCTCCATGTGGACTTTCTCACTCAAACCTTTTGGCCAGCGGAGGATGGGCCTCCCCTCTATCGCCGGGTTCCTGCCGAGATTTCTTCCCATCGGGGGGGGGGTTTTTCTCATCACCGTTTGAGGGTGTTTCTCCACACTAGGGAGTTGTTTACCTCGTGTGCTATCTGGAGGGCTCAGGGCTGGCGTTTCCCCTTTTCTCCCCGTCTGGCAAATGACTGTAGTTTGCGGGGTCATCAGCCCCTCTGTGGTTGATCGAACAGTGCACAAAACACCCCAAAAAAGCCGGTGCCCAGTCCCAGACAACCCACTCCAAACCCCCCCAGCCCAGAGCCCCCACCCTCCAGCCTAGAGCCCCCACCCCCCAGCCCACACGCCCCGCCCGGACCTCACCTTGCTGCGGGAGCGCCTCTTCCCGCCCACCAGCTTCATGAAGCGGTTGTACTGCTCGTCCTGGTTGGAGAGGTCGCGGATCTTGCGGATCTCCTCCTCGCGCCTCCTGCGCTCCTCCTCCTGGGCCTGCTGCATCCTCTGCTCCTCCTGCTCCTGCTCCTGCTGCTGCTTCAGCTTCCAGGAGCGCAGCCGCTGCATGCGCCAGGCCTGCTTGGCTGCACGGGGGGGGGGGGCGAGGGGCGGGGGGCGAGGGGAAGGTTTTAGGGTTTGGGTTTGTTCACGAGGCAGGTTTGGCTTGTTATCGTTTGCTTTGTCTCTGAATTCTTCATCACCAGCTGAACTGTTAGTTTCAGCGTCCACACTTTCCCTGATCAGCCTACTAAATTTCACCTCCAACTTAAATTCGATCAGCTAAGTGATGTTGACTCTTTTACACAATTGTTTACAATATATCATTATCATTGCAACATGAATGTCACACAGTTTAAGGAATGCTCAGCTGTTTCTGACATAATGAAGTGTAGACTATAGGTGGAGCAGGGTGGTGTATTACATTACATTATGTGGCATTTAGCAGACACTCTTATCCAGAGTGACGTACAACAAAGTGCAAATCAATCACAATTGATTTAGATTGTATTAGACTGTAGGTGTAGCAGGGTGGTGTATTAGACTGTAGGTGTAGCATGGTGGTGTATTAGACTGTAGGTGTAGCAAGGTGGTGTATTAGACTGTAGGTGGAGCAGGGTGGTGTATTACACTGAAGGTGGAGCAGGGTGGTGTATTATACTGTAGGTGTAGCAGGGTGGTGTATTACACTGTAGGTGGAGCAGGGTGGTGTATTAGACTGTAGGTGTAGCAGGGTGGTGTATTACACTGTAGGTGGAGCAGGGTGGTGTATTAGACTGTAGGTGTAGCAGGGTGGTGTAGACTGTAGGTGGAGCAGTGTGGTGTATTAGACTGTAGGTGTAGCAGGGTGGTGTATTACACGGTAGGTGGAGCAGGGTGGTGTATTAGACTGTAGGTGTAGCAGGGTGGTGTATTACACTGTAGGTGGAGCAGGGTGGTGTATTAGACTGTAGGTGTAGCAGGGTGGTGTAGACTGTAGGTGGAGCAGTGTGGTGTATTAGACTGTAGGTGTAGCAGGGTGGTGTATTACACGGTAGGTGGAGCAGGGTGGTGTATTAGACTGTAGGTGTAGCAGGGTGGTGTATTAGACTGTAGGTGTAGCAGGGTGGTGTAGACTGTAGGTGGAGCAGGGTGGTGTATTACACTGTAGGTGGAGCAGGGTGGTGTATTAGACTGTAGGTGTAGCAGGGTGGTGTAGACTGTAGGTGGAGCAGTGTGGTGTATTAGACTGTAGGTGTAGCAGGGTGGTGTATTACACGGTAGGTGGAGCAGGGTGGTGTATTAGACTGTAGGTGTAGCAGGGTGGTGTATTACACTGTAGGTGTAGCAGGGTGGTGTATTAGACTGTAGGTGTAGCAGGGTGGTGTATTACACTGTAGGTGTAGCAGGGTGGTGTATTAGACTGTAGGTGTAGCAGGGTGGTGTATTACACTGTAGGTGTAGCAGGGTGGTGTATTATTTCTTCCTGCAGAAAACACCCAGACAGGGCGTCACAAAGCTCACCTGGACTGATGAACTTTTTGCCCGGGTGGGTCTTGGCGACACTCTTGGCCCTCTCCTGGGGCGGCATAAGCCCCAGTCTGCCTTTCTCCAGTGTGGCTTTGGCCCCTGCTCCACCCTTGTCCAGGGAGCCTTTGGCCCCGGCTCCGCCCTTCTCCGGCGCCGGCTTGGCCTTGGTGATCTTCTCCTTGCTCTCCTTCAGCACCTGCTGCTCCTTCTGCTGCCACTTCTTACTGGCCGACTGCAGGGCCAGGAGGCGGAGCTGCAGCTCCGACAGCTCGTCGTCCTCGTCCTTGCCCCGCCCCTGGGGGGAAAGCGGAAAAAAAAAGACGACGTCACGCAAACCCACGCACCGACACTTTCCTTATCGTTCACTCCATTAGGCATTAGCTGTGCTGGAAGACACTAGAAAGACTGGTTTCATTGTGTGGCGAGATGTTTCGAATGCGATCAATTCAGCTTCCTCTCAAAAATACGGAGGTGGGCCCCTGGCTCAACCTCATCACAGAAGAGCAATGAAAAACCCGTCTTTCACTAACTCACCTTCACAGGAGGGCCGTCAGATTCCTTGGCACTCACACAGGATATACTAGATAGGTTTGATATGTCCAAGTCCGCCTCTTCCTCCTCCTCTTCATCGTCTGCTAAAATAAAATGCTCAAGGTTAAGTCACTCACAAATTAGACTGTTAAACATGATTACCCGTCAAACACAATTGTGGACTTGCAACACAACGCTTGACAGGCGAGGTAAATGGCCTTTCATTGCAAGCTAAATGCCGGAGGCGTTTTTCCATACAGCAGCATACTGGGCTACCGGAGGCCAAACAGCTGTTGACCGCTTTTTCTTACCACGTGGCATCTAGCAGACCACATAATTACAAGACAATGGGGAAGTATTATATAAACGTGCAAATGAGTTTGTGACTCCCGGCATTAAAGGTGCCACAGAAACATGGCTGCCCTTTCTGACCCAGTGCACATTACAATGCACACCACACCCTCGCCTCCCCCCCAAGTGCTTTGTGACAGTTTACACCACAAGGGTATTATTCCATCTGATTGGATATTCAACAGCCACGATACATTTTACAACTGCTCGGACCTAACATCCACTGGAATGTACCAAAAAAATAAGAACGAATGATTTGCAATATAATAAAGTTTTTTTGATTGAATCTCATTTCTGGATGCATTCCTGGAGCATAAATCAGGGGTTAAGACATCATCGACCACAGTGGGACTCTGCATGTCCGGCATACTGTACCTGGAGTCAGGGCTGTGGCTGTGGCTGGGGTTGTGGCTGTGGCTGGGGTTGTGGCTGTGGCTGTGCCTGGAGGCGTGGGTTCCGGTGTGGCTGCCGCCGCCTCCGTGCCCTTATCGCCTTCCTTCGTAGTTTTCAGGTTCATGGCGTCTCTCTCGGCCGGGGTGGGCAGCTTCTGCCTCAGCGGCTTCAGGTTGAAGGCCTGAAACGCCTTCTTCTCCTCCTTCTCCGAGCACAGGGGGCCCTCGGCCGTGGCCTCGCCCGCAATACTGTCCGTTTCCAATACTTGGTCCGCTTTAACACTTCCGGAGCCTTCCGTCTCCTTGGGGGGCGACTCCGCTTTGGGGTCCAGCGCCATCTTCTCCTCCTTGCGAATACATTCCAGCTCCAGCTGGATCTGCTTGTACTTCATGAGCAGGACCTCGAAGCTCTCGTCAACACCATTTTCGGTTTTGGCAACGTTATACATGGGCTTTCTTACCTGAGGCCTTCCGAAAAGCTTCGCTGAGAACAGGAGTTAAAGGACTGTGGGGTTATCCATGCTGACGTTCACATGCAGTAAATTTATCGAAGGGCAAATTAACTGGAATCTGACCTGTTATTAGTTGAAAGCTGAAGTTATTAATTTAACTGCAGGTAAATCACCCAATTTCAAATTATGGTAGGTGAATGCCGCCATCTTGTGGAAACTTACACAATTGCACTTCAAAGTTTCGGTCCATACTTATTTCGAGCTAAAGACGGGTTTTATTAAAGACAGAAGCTGTCCGGACTCTGAAACGAACAGCTCTCCGTGTCAGAGTCCGCTTTTAAACATTAAACCAGAATGAAATCATATTTTATCTTATCGTTTAAGAACACACGGAAGTCAATGCTGCTTTGGGCGTCTACCCTGAGTTAGGTTGCCATCTAACTAGAAAATTACTAAGCCGGTGACGTGTAAAGTTAGCTCGCTACTAGCTACCGCTTGCTTTACAATTGCTAACTATCTGCCTACATGCTCTATTGCACATTTTGCCCAGTTATGCTTTTTATATCAACAGAAAGAATTAGCTGTACAAGTGTACTCATAAATCATATTATAATTGACTCAATGTGACACAGGAGGCATTTTAAATGTATGACAATGTATCATAATAACGTAGCTAGCTCGCTCGCTAGCTAAAGAGCTAACGTTAGCCGCACAACTTTGGAATAGCTCTACGTGTCGACATAGTTACTAGCTAGCTACGGCAGGTGGATTATTCAATCTTTTGAGTCCTCTCGTTAGCTAGCTAATGTAATTAAGCTACAATAGCAAGGTGGCGTAAGCATATTGGGGGATTTATGTGCATGTTACATGGCTAGCAACCAGCAGCTACTCCAGGCGGTTGCTCAATAGTATCCAGATATTACGTCTCAGCACATTTGAAGAGCGATGCAACATAGCTATTGTGGCAGATACAGAACAGATACAGTGTTGCCTAATGTTACATGTGTGGGTCTTGTCGATAACTCACGGCGTTATGGCAAAGGATACGTTTTCGTGAAGGGGACTCCTTTCGGTTTCCATGGTTTTCCCCGAAAGCAAAACGGCCCGGTGGCGGCCTTCCAGTCCCTCTCCCTCCCCCACCTCCCCCCCAACCTCCTCTTCCCCATTCCCCACGACTATCGTGCGGTTTCCCCCGGTACCTTAGTCTGCCAAGAGCCGTGTGGCTGCGTTCCCAAAAAGAGGACCGAGGGCTGCTGTCACAGTGCTGTCCTGACAGCGGCCGGTCAGGGCCACTTGGACCACCAGGCTGTCTGTGTCCTGGGGGGAAGGGGGGGTGCGGGTGAGGTCCGCGATTGAACGGCATTTTCAGTCGAAAATCCTGACCTGGTGGGGGACCCATATTGGAGGGCAATGGCCTCGCCGGTTTTGATTTCCGAGGACATCGTGTCGATGTGCTAGTGGCGCTACTACTCGTAGTAGTAACGCTAGGCCTCCTATCCCACGGCAACAACAGCTTTTCATCAGTGTCATCGTCGCAGATCTCCCCGTCTTCAAGCTCTCCTTCTTCTCTCGGGGACAGGCCACTCGAATTTAATTCCATTACTATCGAAATCTGTACAGTTTTTAGTTCGACGACTTCGTGTGTGTCTTCGTTTTCTTGGTTGGAACAATCATTCGACGTTAATACGTTATTTTCGGTCCCGTTTTAGTCGTACTTTTACCCACTCCTTCAGCAGATTGCAGGATATCTTTTTCCCTTCCAGTCAAGCCTACGTAATCAAAATGTCGCGATACTCTGCAGTCTGCTACGCCAGAATAACGTGATCTCGTCATTTAACTCGTTCAGCTCAGCTGCGTAAAAGATGTCAATCTACTTTCCCAACAGCAGGGGGAGTCCGTGTTTAGCTTTAAAAAAAAAAAAGACACATTTTGTTGATTCACCCAAATAAAACTGATAGAACACATTTTCCCAATCTAACTTAAAATATGAAAGTAACAGTATCCAAAAACTGCAACACTGAGCATGTTTTAATATTGGGAGATGACAATATAATGTGAAAAAAGTATCAGTAAATGCATGATTGTGCTGGTCATCCATTAAAGAAAATAATCTCCAATTAGCAAAATGTTTTTAGTGATGTAGTAGCAATGGTACCAGTACAACATTATTCAGGTGCACTTTATGGAATACATACATACATACATACATATATATAGAACAGTAGTTGAACAGCCCTTGGTATTTGACTGGTATCTACTTAGAAATAAAATATAACCTATTGGGCCAATACCATTAAGCAATACTAATGATTTGACAATTTCTAGCTTGGGTGAATCTGATGGCCTGCTGAGGTAAATAGATTAATGATAGATAACCAAGTAATGTGCATCTATGATTTAGGTTTTTGGCTGACTTTGACTCACCCAAAAGCAACACAACTGTGAAATTGAAAAGGCGATGGCAATTTCAGAAGCTTTGGGGCCAAATAGCATGTGATGCCCGCACTCTTTTCTGTTCTTCAGTGCAGGGGAGAACTCTGGAGCATTTCGTCAACTGTCTGTTTGAGTCAGGGTAGGTAAGCTTTTACTGATTATATTTACAACGAAATGTTCAGTTTGTTGTTGTATTTTGAGAATACATTTAAAGAGTGTTTTCTTCCGTATTCCATCCGACAAAATGATATTGTTGAATCGAACATTTAAGATTGAATTAAATACTTTTTTTGTGTGTGTGAAATCTGAAAACAGGAGAGAGACAGGACTAGCTGTAAAATCCAGCATATATAACACAACAAAACTTTTCAAACCAAATTCACATTATTGATCTTATTTCTGTAGAATATGGTGAATTAAAGCTGGTGCTGTAATTGCTTTATGATTATAGCGTAGCATCTCTTCCCTGGGGAAATGCTATTATTTTTTAAGCCTATAATAATGACTCCATCTAACCACAGAAAAGCATTCGTTCTTTGCAGCTGAGATTAAGCGGGACTGTGTGCTTGACTGCATATCCTGCAGGGACTTCTCTCACCAACCGAGATGGAGTTTGAAGGAGAGATCCTGATGAAGGACCACTTGAAGACCATGGCTGACATGATGATATTCTGCACAACTCTGGCCATCTCCATATCATGCTGGGCTGTGTCTCTGGTGGCAAGCAGTTACTCTGGTGAGTTACTCTAGTGAGTTACTCTGTTGAGTTTCTCTGGTGAGTTGCTGTGGTGAGTTACTCTGGTGAGTTACTCTAGTGAGTTACTCTGGTGAGTCAATCTGGTGAGTTAGTCTGGTGATTTACTTTGGTGAGTTACTCTGGTGATTTACTCTGTTGAGTCACTGGTATAGTAACAGCTGTTGATCTAAAGTTATGTACACTGTACTAACAGTGAAAGTTATTGGTTGCCCACTGGAATATCCAGTACAAAACATTTCTAGTAAGTAAAATCCAGGAGACCCTTTTGGGTGACTCTACCAAGTATATAGAAACGAGCCTTCTACATACCATCTACATGGTGTGATCAATACGTGCGACAATGCACTTATCCAGGGAACGGGAAACCTGACCGATGCTATACTGTGCGTGAACGGGGTGAATTAATCCACAGCTCCTCTGGATTTTGTTTGCGTTGCAGGCACCCTGCAGCCTGTATCGCCTTGGCGCTGCCTATTTTCAGTACTCGTCCCCCTAACCCTCACCACCCGAGCGATGAGCAACAAGAGCTTGGACCGCAGCGGAGCCCTGGGGGGTAAGCAACAGCCAATCAATTGCGCTTAAAGACAGGAGTGTCCCCCTGGCAACGGGGGAAATCTGCCATACATTCAACTACAGAACTGTGCTATTAATCATCTTACGTATGTGGAATGTGGGATAGTCAGTGGCATACAGATTTATAGCTCTATTTTACAGCTGCGTGACTGCTGCAAGCAATGTTTTCTAGAGAGAGAAATACTGAACCCAGGAATGCAACTTCAGAAAAATTGAGCAGAGAGTTAGAATAATATGCGTTGCTGCCTGGAACCCATCTCAAAAATATATTTGTATTTCTGAATTGCAGCGCAGGGGTCAAGGCAGGAAAGCGTACTTGGTTTGAATGTAAACACAAAACACCTTGCAGTACAGAATAGAGGTCTCATAAATAAACCAGCAGGTGGTCCTGATTCATAGTACTCATATGCTGAAGTGAGCAATGTATATACTCCACATTACAGGAGATATTCTTCCGAACTGTCTGAAATGGAAAATACTCTTCTGAAAAAAACTTTCTTCCTCCTTTTCATTTGTACACTCAGGTACGTTCCTGCTTTTTCAGGGTGGGGGGGAGAAAGGGACATTTGTTTAGGTTGTTTCCGTTGACATCACGACGCTCCACGCTTGCGGGTCGAGACCGTACCGCCCTTGTTCTGAGACGTAGCGAGCTAAAGCTCTGCCGATCGATTCCGCGCTTCTGCCCGAAGCACGCGGAGCGAAAAGGCTGAACCGAATCGTGACAGCGCTCCCTTTCTAACCTTTTGGGTCTGTACCCTGCTCTAGCTGCAGGAGCACGACAAGTTTATGACTCATTTGGGAGACTGTTGGAAAATGCCACAAAGGAAGTGACAGACTGTGTGTGTGAGGAAATGGTGTGAAGAAAAGCCAGCCATACTGCATGTGGGAGAATAATATCTTTGGTTTTAAATGTAGGATATTCACTTCAACACATTACATTGTATCTCCCAGCAAGGATTTTTGCCCTTGACTAACATTTTAATGTTAATTTAGCTCAGGGGGTAAGTAGCTTTAGTTCGATCCCCAGCCTTGGGTGTGTCAAAGTATCTAATCCCCAATTGCTCTCAATGAGCTAACTGATGTTTTGCATGGCAGCCTGTTGCCGTTGGTGTGTCTGAATGAGAGAGGTGCATTGTAAAGCCCTTTGGATAAAGGCACAATATAAATGCAGTCCATTTACCGTTTACTGTCAATGGGGAAGGGCATTGTCGGGTATCGACGCTGCACTTCTACCAGGTAAAAAGTGGGAAGTGACGTTTGAAATGGTCATTTGTTTCTCTTTCCGGACAGGAATGCTGGTGGGATTCATCCTGTCCATGGCCAACCTCAGCTTCTTCTCAGCCCTCCTCGCACTCTTTATCTCTTCCTCCAGAATTAGGAGGTGGAAGTCTCAAATGAGTCAGCACGTGGGAGCGGAGAGTAAAGGTAAAAACAGGACCTGCATTCCTGTAAGACACCCATGGTTCACATCCTGTGTTTCATGTGTGCCCGACTGTGATGTTTCAGGATGTGTGGCCTATGATTCACAGATAGATAGATAGATAGATATTGCTTTTCTCATACTCACAGTGCTTTGTGTTCTGCTGTATTGTATTGTATTGTGTTGTATTGTGTTGTATTGTGTGGTGTGGTGTTGTGCTGTGTTGTGTTGTGTTGTGTTGTGTTGTATTGTGTTGTGTTGTGCTGTGTGATGTTGTGCTGTGTTGTGTTGTGTTGTGTTGTATTGTGTTGTGTTGTGCTGTGTGATGTGGTGTGTTGTGTTGTGTTGTGTTGTGTTGTGTTGTGTTGTGTTGTGTTTCAGGGCTGCGGCTGACTTTCCTGCAGGTGATCCGTGTCGGGGGCATCCCCACAGAGCTGGCCCTGCTCTACATGGTGGAGTCGGGGCCCAGGGAGACGGCGCTGGACTTCGTGGGGCAGTACACGGCTACCTGGCTCTGCCTGGCCCTGCTGGGGGCGCTGGCCAGCACCGCCGGGCACGTCTGGGCCTCCGAGCTGGGCCCCGTCCTCAGCAAGACCCCGCCCCACCTCGTCACCTCCTGGAAGGAGGTCCCTGTTGGTGAGACCCGCTGTGAATCTGCAGAGAGCCAATCGCGATGGGCCCCTAGGACAGGTCCCCTCCCACCTGAGCTTGTCAGTCAGGTCATGACAGTCTAACACAGGGCTCTCAAACTCCAGTCCTGGAGGCCTGCAGTCTCTGTGGTTTCCTTTCAATTGGCAGCCATTTTAGGCCTTGGAAACAAGGTGTATAGCAGTAGTCTCAAACCCTGGTCCTGGAAAGCTACTGGGTCTTCTGGTTTCTGTTTTCACCCTAAAATCAGCACCCAGCTGAGACTCAAGTAACCAGAGTGCAGAGTCACAAAACCAACAAACCCTGTAGCTCTCCAGGACCAGGGTTGGAGACCACTGGAGTACAGGCTCATACCCGATTCATCAATGTGGGTCGTTTCAGAGGGCGTTTCAGTAGGCGTTTCAGTGGGGAGGAAGGCCTACAAATACGATTAGGCTTCCCCACATTGGGGAAGAAATGTAGAGTAAATATAGAAGATGAACTGATATTGATATATGGTATCTGGCTCCTTCGTTTTGGCTATAGGTACACATGGGGGGGTCACTCCCATGGGCCTAGCAGCCAGCTTCCTGGGCGGGATGACGCTGGGTGCGGCATATTTCATCACCCAGCTCCTATTGGCCAGTGACCTGAGCCAGGCAGCTCCCCAGTGGCCGGTGGTTCTGTACGGGGGCGTGGCAGGACTTGCGGGGTCACTGCTGAGGTCGTACCTGGGAGCTCGAGCGCAGTACTCAGGTGAGACCAGCTAACCCAGTAATCCTGCTTTGTGGGTTTTACTCAGTGCAGTTATCCAGCTAACCCAGTAATCCTGCTTTGTGGATTTTACTAAATGCAGTTATCCAGCTAACCCAGTAATCCTGCTTTGTGGATTTTACTCAGTGCAGTTATCCAGCTAACCCAGTAATCCTGCTTTGTGGGTTTTACTAAGTGCAGTTATCCAGCTAACTCAGTAATCCTGCTTTGTGGATTTTACTCAGTGCAGTTATCCAGCTAACCCAGTAATCCTGCTTTGTGGGTTTTACTAAGTGCAGTTATCCAGCTAACCCAGTAATCCTGCTTTGTGGATTTTACTAAATGCAGTTATCCAGCTAACCCAGTAATCCTGCTTTGTGGATTTTACTCAGTGCAGTTATCCAGCTAACCCAGTAATCCTGCTTTGTGGATTTTACTCAGTGCAGTTATCCAGCTAACTCAGTAATCCTGCTTTGTAGATTTTACTCAGTGCAGTTATCCAGCTAACTCAGTAATCCTGCTTTGTGGGTTTTACTCAGTGCAGTTATCCGGCTAACCCAGTAATCCTGCTTTGTGGATTTTACTCAGTGCAGTTATCCAGCTAACTCAGTAACCCTGCTTTGTGGGTTTTACTCAGTGCAGTTATCCAGCTAACTCAGTGATCCTGCTTTGTGGGTTTTACTCAGTGCAGTTATCCAGCTAACTCAGTGATCCTGCTTTGTGGATTTTACTCAGTGCAGTTATCCAGCTAACTCAGTGATCCTGCTTTGTGGGTTTTAGTCAGTGCAGTTATCCAGCTAACTCAGTGATCCTGCTTTGTGGATTTTACTCAGTGCTGTTATCCAGCTAACAGTAGTCCTGCTTTGTGAGTGTTACTCAGTGCAGTTATCTGGGTAACTCAGTCATCCTGCTTTGTGAAACACCCCCCACCTCTTCTTGCTCCACTGTAATTGTGACCAGTAGATAAGCTAGTGCTTCAAGACATATCCTCCCTGCAATTCACTTTTCTCCTCTGCTGTAGGGCACATGAGTTTCTGATCTTAATCTCAAGAACCACATATTCTACTTTGCGGAAATGGACAAAGGGACATTCAAATGAATATGAGAGGCCACCTTGATTCTATATTTTACTCATAAAAAAAATTGGAACAGCTATTCTGCTGTACAAGATGTATTTTCAAATGAACTCATTTTTGTAGTGTTCTCATTTTAAAAATAGGATTGACAGAATATAGCGCAAAGCACAAAGTACTGACGGTCTTAACAATATAGTGTCCATATTACTAACACCCAAAATGGTAATAATTGGTTCTAGTTTTTTTTGTGCTGATTTTTCCCAGGTTATGAAGTGAAGACGGGGGAGGTGGTGAGTCATGAGACCAGGACCAGTAAGAGGATAAGTGGTAAACCCATTCTGGAGGACAACACCGCCAGTCTCTTCTCCTCCATGTTAATCGCTTGGCTGTTGCCTGGTATCGCATGGGGCTACTGGCCCGAGCATTAAAATAAACCCGCAGGCTATCTGCTGTCAGATCTGAAGTCTATAAGCGGTTTGTGGTTATGTGTTTTGTCGAGATTATAACAACCTTTTAATGCCAATTGTGAAATTACAATATTACAGTGTCTATAAAGGTTTACATTGGAATCACAACTGCGAAAACCAGCGCATTTTGTGGACAAATAAAAAAATAGATTTGTATGTAGGTCATCCCAAACCAGTGCGAAAATAAAAGAGTACAACCAGTGTCGTGTTTATTGTATGACTGAGGACTGATACAACATAGAAATATCATGAAGATGTGATGTGTCCACACCACTGCATTCACAAGCCGATAGTAGTAAGGGACAGTGACTCAGTGACACCACCAGAGACGGCGTGGGACGTGCGTTTCTTTCCGCGAGAACGTTGCCATGGATACGCATGTCCGCAAGCCGAACAAACTCTCAGTAGTTTCTCATCCCTACTAGGAATCCTCCAGCCACTGCGCGTCATTCCCACCACCGATTATTCCCGGGGATGGTGTGACCTCGCTCCCGGCGATATAATCAGTTTCTGTGGGGCTTGTGACCCTACCGCTCTAATGCGCGTTCGGTTCCGCTTCCGTGTCCAAAGCGTCTTCACGGGGAGAGCAATGTGTGTATTGCTTTCCTACGTTCTGCTTCCCTATTGATGGAGCTAAACTTTAGAAATGTCTCTCCTTAATTCACCCCCGCTCTGATGCTGTAATCCTTGTCCACAAAAACAAACACTATAAACTGTCTGAACGCTGTAGAAGCTTCACCTGTCAACTTTCACCCTTTGATCCAGCACAAACATTGGCGCCTGTATAAAGAGACCTACTACATTCCACGAGTGGGAACTGAACCCACAATTGCTGGCTTTATGAGACTAGAGCACTTACCTCCTGAGCCACTTAATCGTTTAATAATACAGCTCAACCCCTGCTTGTCAGCACTGGTAATTCTAAGTGTAGTGTATTCTCCCAGTCTTCCACAAGAGGGCAGCAATAGAGCACCAGGCAGGCATATAACCTCAGTGAAATTGACATTGATTGTGTGAGAAAGTGAGGGCGTGTTCGACCAGGAAGTAGAGGACCTGTTGCAAATTGATACTGTCAATGTAATAGAAGGATCGATAGATGTTTAATTGGGCAGTCCAAAAAGCAATACACTCACAGTAGAGGTATTTTTGTTCTTCAAGGATCACATTTCCCAAATATACCCTGCAACTACAGTAGTGTTCTCTTTGGGTACAAATGAGTACATTTTCCAAGCAAAAAAAATGTCATTATATATTGCTAGGTACAATTAATTGGTACAATTTTATGTACCTGTACAGTACCGCCCCAGCGACAAGCATTTGTACCTTTATCTCAAGGGCCCAAGCCCGCCTAACCCCCCCTGCCTGTACCTGCTGCACCCTCTCCTCCCCTGGAGCACCACATCATCACCTGTGCATGAGAGAGAGAGAGATTAGACACATCTTCTAACCGCAGCAGTGGGGACTGGCTCCCCCAGCACACTGAGCCACACCAGAACCCTGGATCCCACACTCTCATTCAGTATACAGTCTACAGTCCAAAAGGCCAGAGGAGAAAAACATTTAGCTGAAATCCAGGGCCCTATGGTTAAAACACAGAGCTAATTCAGTGTTGGTGAATGAATTATCAGAAAGGAGGGGCAGGGGAAATCAGGAGGGAGGACTAAGGTAGAGTTTGAAAAGGTGGGTTTTGAGTCTGCGTCGAAATAGGGGGAGGGATTCTGCTGTTCTGACAGTGGTAGGCAAGTCATTCCACCACTGAGGAACCAGAACGGAAAACAGGCGTGAACGTGCAGCTCGACCGCCAGGTGCACGTAGAGAGGGAACCGTAAGGCGACCAGAGCTGGCAGACCGGAGTGGTCTAGCTGGGGAGTAGGGAGTGATCAGGGATTGTATGTAAGGTGGGGCAGTCCCCTTAGCAGCCTGAAATGCCAACACTAGGGCCTTAAAACGGATGCGTGCGGCAATAGGAAGCCAGTGGAGGCCAATGAGAAGCCATAAGTCTACAATCTGAACAATCAAAGGCAGAAAAGACCTGCAAGCATTATAGTACAAGGCGATTGAACCAAGGGCTTCTCGTTACAAAAGCAACTGTTTCACACAGTGTGTTAGATCATGAGTTAAGGAACAAGGAGGAACACTTTTTCTCCAGTTATCCTCAAATAATTTAAGGGGAAAATTAAGAATCTAATTCCATAAAGAAGCTTTTCTGTTGCTTGTGTTATGTTTGATCCAACTCTGCCCTTCCATTTTACACCACAGGATGGCAGTAGAGGATTAGGAATGACCATGTCAACAAGGACGACCATGTTCTTTATGGACTTTATTTCTTCATTCTTCACTTCAGTTATTGCAAGATTACACTCTGAATAATCAGATTACATGCACATAGAAACACTGAGTAGTAAAGGGAGAAGTGTGTAAAATACACAGAAACAGTATTGAAACATGATAATTCAGACTGAATGAATTGTGAAAAATAAAATGGAATGATTGGTTGGGCCTTCCAGGAGTTCTCACTTTTAAAAGAGGTCAAGGCGTTTCCTCTTGAATATGGAGGTCACAGCATTCGGTCTGAATGTTTGACATGCAATCCCTCCAGAAGCTGTGGGTCAAAGAGTGAACACTAAACTAACTGCAGTGCTTAGCTTTTGGGTCCATAGGAACGGCTCAGTACATAGGAGGTAATATTTTATCTATTATAGGCCAACGCCATTCTCAGTGAGTTAGAAGGAGTACAGGAGTGTTCTCTGCCCAGTGGTATGACCTGGGTTCAAGCCCTACTGTAGCTGCCACTCGTCTTCGTGATCTGTTCACTTTTGACCTGACATTGTGAATCGATTTTGGATCATATTGACTCTGGGATCAAATCCTCTTTTGTCCAGTACCATACATTCCTCTTTCCAATTAGTGTTGGGGTGAGAAGGTTCATTGTTATTGGACAGTGTGAGGCAGTCATGTTACGTTGTAGCCGATATTAAGAAATTTGAGGTAAAAAAAAAAAGTTTTAAAATAGGATTATTTATTTTATATTCATCATTATCATTGTATTCATTTTTGATCGTTTATATTATTGGATAATCAGGCCATTAATCAAAGGCTTCCACCTATGACTGATATGATATGTTCATACCATTACTACACCCGGAAGATGGATTCTGCCAAAACATGTTGGTGACTTTCAAATGAGCTAGAAGTAGAAATTAGGAAAATCCTAATCTTGCCTTTGAGCAAGGAAGTATTTTTTTGGAAAGCGCGAGTTACAAATGATTGACCTGTGGATCCACCTCTCCCCTTCTGCCACTCATAAGCCATGTCTGCAACTGACCTCCCTTCGTCCTGAGGTCTGAAGGGTCAGGGACATTTCATTTGCCTAATTCACATTTTCGCTTTTTCTAGCCTCTCCCGATGGGTGGAGCTAGAGCTAGCGACGAAAAGAAAAAAGAGGAGAAAAATGAGCCCCAAGTTTCTGGGAAATGAGCCCCAGGTTTAACACCCCTGCTGTGCTTACATGGTGATTTAAATGGAGGAGCTTTATATTCCCAAATAAATATGAAACATTTAATCTAAAAACACTGAATATCTCCAGCGTGATGCAAAAACATCCTTAAGGCTCACTCTGGAATCGGCAGTTGGAGAGGCAGCAGGGGGGAGAGGGGGGGGGGGAGGTTGTGCTGTCTGTGTTCTGTGGTCTCCAGAGGGCCGGTATTTGTCACAGATGGAGCAAATTGCCTGTTAAGTACGCAGACAGAGGGATAGAAAGGCATCTCTCAGTGACCCCTGACCCCCCCCATAGGCCTCTGCAGTCCCTTTGTATAGGGCCTTTTTTCTTCTTCAAATATTTCGTCTGCGGAGGAAGCAATCAATTTCCGACCAACGCTTCGGGGGCATTAGAACAATGTGCGGGTAAGGTTGGGGTCCATGTGCGGTGCGGGCGGGGGGTAGGTATTTGAGGGGTGGGGGTGTGTGTGGGGGGGGGCAGAGGAACTTCACCCATGACTTGCTGGGAGAAATGTCTGTGGATGATGACAACAGTAAGTAGTTCCAGACAGCTTGGTTTGCTGTGGCCCCTTGCTTAATCTCTGTTGTGGCTTGTCGTTCGTGCGCAATAAAATATCATAATTGGATATCCCATGATCCTTACGGGAGGTGCTGCCTGTATGATGGCTTGGGCTATACGGTACATGCTGGGATGTAGTTGAGCTGGGGCGGTACCGAGTTAGCTGGATAAATGTGCTGAGTAAAACATGGAGCAACTCTTTTTACTCCAGTCCATGTTCCATATTTGGGAGGGTTCCGGGTTTTACTCACTGATATTTATACTTACGTTATCGTGCTGCATGACCGGGGGGTGACCTCTGGAAACACACAGGTGTCTTCTTCTCTCTGGGCAACCTCAGTGATCACATGTGGCGTTCCTCACGGGTCAATTATTGGACCAATATTGTTCTCTCTATAAATGCTACCCTATTCTGAGGCTGAAGGCTCTTTCAAAATATCCACAGCTGTCGACTGGCATCTTCTACGCACACTGTGTCCGTGAGGTGGAATCGAACCGTGGTCAGTTCTCCGAGTCTGGGAGGACCAGACACTACAACTGTTTACTAAATCAGACATGCTAATTTGGAGGGAGGTGAAAACCTGCCAAAGAGAGGTTCCCTGAAACAAAACCGTGGTACAAATACATATTCAAATGAGGGAAACATTTGCACGGCAATGACTTGTGAAGTGAGCCCACATTATGTAAGCACAAAAACTGTTCTCTAAGGTAAGGAATATGGGAGTGGTCACACCTCATGGACTTCACAATCAACCACACATCACATTAAGCAGGCCTTTTAATGTTCCTATGCTAGTACTTCATGAATACAAGAGAAGAGGCGATGCCTAAATATTTACCCGCTCAGTATTAAAGTGATCAGCGCCATTCATCCGGATGACACAGGAGAGCCTGGGGTTGTTGTGATTCGCCACACGGCACTCGGGAGTCATTGTGCTGCAGTTTACTGCAGGGACTAATCTGATTAAGACGGGGCCGGGTGGAGAAGCCCTCTGCGCTCACGCAGTGTCTCGGAATGACGACAGCGCCACGCTCCGTGTAGCGCCCTTATCAATCACTCTGGAGCGCCGTCAGCTTGCGGAACGAACCGCCGCTCCGTCTCGCGTTTTAATCGGTTCCGTTTGGAGCCGCGAGCTCCAGTAGCCCCCCCCCCCCCCCCCGTCCGTTACACCCCCTAACCAAACCCTGGACGCATTTCTAGTTCACCGTAACCCAGCAGATGCCTTCAATTTTTAATCTTTTTTAAAGGAGAAACAAAGTGCGAGTGTAAACTGAAAGCATGCCACGGAATTAGTGGATGTTTTCAATATTTCGCCCTTTTTGCGTCACAGACATTAAGTAATGTCAGATGAAGAGAGGGAGCCCGCGTTATAACTGGCTCCCCGTCGCTGGCAGCACAACACACGCGCTGAGAGCACGAGTGCAAAGGGGGAACTGCTTCAGATCTGAGGGTTTTGCTGGAAAGCAAACCATTCCCATGTCTGACACTGAAAGATATCTTGGTTGTGAATATTGAGAAATCCCATTTTCTCCAATGCAAAATGGCACATTAAGGTCATTCGAATTCATACAGTTATCCCACCAACTTGTGTTGGATACAGTGTTGGTCGTCACACCGAATGTGTGAACTATGGTGAAAGATAATTGTGACTGGAATGTTCTAGACCGATTAGGCTACTGGTAACTGGAAGCAATGGAGTTTGAAAAAACTTTTTTTTAATGTAAAAAATGTTAATTGCCAAGATTTTACATTTTGCCAATCTGTCTGGATTTGGGTTTTTGGGCAATTATAGTTGCATTGTCTGCAAATGCATGATAATTTCTTTATTGATTCTTTGGATGTGCTGACTGATGATAGCATTTCACACTATCATGCTTCCTAATGCGTGCCTTGATTACCATTTCCATTACAGAAAAAACTTGATTTCTATGTTTTTGACCTAAACTCTTAATTTAAATTAAATTAAATATGCTGAACAAGAGAATTTATTTAATTCTCCAAATAGTTTCAATTAAACATACAGTAAATAAGACTACACAATATGCTTTGGGGTTTTGAAACGAAACCCATATCATGAGGGTTATATGAAAGTAAGGTTTGGTCTATGTATATATATTTCACATACCTGAGATATATGATATTTACACATTTAGTTTCCATCTAAGCAACCTTTCTTCCTTCTTTTTGTGTGAAAAGAAACAGTGAAGTATACTGTTTTATACATTAACATACTTAAAATATAAGTCAAGTCTGTCAACGTATGCTGAAGTACCCTACACTGTTTCTTCATACGGGAAGACATAATATTTTGTGTTCCCATGGAGAGGGAGAACCTGACTATCGAAAGGTGTCGTTCTTTCCTCGGTTTGATGGTTATCATAATTTACAATGACATTTAATTCAGCAATTAATTACCTTGAAGCTTTAATTCTCGATCAGCCCAGATGAATCCAAGACGTGGGCATTTCAAACTTGTTATACCATTTGACATATTTGAATATGAGATGTACAATTTGTCATTGAAGTTCAAGAAAATTAAACAATACTACTTTTTACGCAATTACAGTTGATAAATTCTCGGAATTAATGATCGGACTGAATAGTCAATAAACACGAAACTAGTTCGCAATATACATTTAAATCCCAATTAATCTCAATTGAACATACTATGCCCTGATATTGCATATCATGTGTCAAAACAGTGCCTTATCTATTATTTATTATGACTGGATATTCTGAAAACATCAATTGTTAGGTATTGTGCGAAAATAAAATTAGCTGGTTCATGGAACACAATCATGCACAGTCAAATTCTCAGCCGAAATTCTTGGAGAAACACTAAACTGTCGCCTGTGTGAAGAATCAGAGGAAGGAAAGGTCATCCTACGGAAAAATGCTTGGTTTTCATTTTTCATCCAGCTCAGAGGAATGTATCAAGCTCCCAAACATCACACTTCGTAAATGGACGTCGATTGACAGTTTACTGCGTTTAGATTTACAATGACTTCTACGTTTTATAAGTCTTTACACATTTACCAAACTGTACAAACAATTACGCAAATGGCCGCTTTTACTTCATTTTAACGCAGGATTGTTCCAGACGTCATTTCCAAAATATGCAGCATGGTGCCGCTTTTGCGTCCGGTCCTCTGGAAGCGACATCTCCAAAGGATGTGTGACAATCATCAACACCGTGCCTTTCTATTCCAAAACTCAATGCACCGGGGTCCGCAGTCGCAAAAACGCCTCGAGCGACGGAATGCGCTATCCAAAAACCCCTTGGATGTCCACCGCAACTCTCCGACACCGCTGTAAACTTGGACTGAGCCAACCACATCAGTGACATCACTGCGTGCTATACACAAGGTGGAGAACAAAACAAGAGGTCTTTTTTCAAAGGGCAGAGTTAACGAGACACCCAATGTCAGAGACACTTCTCGCAGGTACAGGCAAAGTAACCGGGCGGTCATTTTAGGATGCAGAAATCACCTGTCGAAGATGCAAACTTCCTCTCCAGATATTTCTTTTGGTAAGAATGAATTTACGTTGATGATGTACTGGTTCTGGGCATGTTAAAATAAGTATATAATCTGTGTTTATGTATACAGTAACCTGCTTATCTTATCTTGTGCATGTTCGTTCATGTTTATATCCAATGTCTGGTCATGAAAAGCATTGAACAATTGTACATACTTTCTTGTTACGTTAAGAGTATGGGATTCAGACTGTTTATTCCAAAAAACTGTATGATAAACACATACTATATGCTGGCATAACATGGACTTCATTTCATAAAAAATCTATAGTTAACAAAGCTTTATTTCTTTTTTGATTTTACAATTTTCAACAAAAACAATGCACTTTTAATTTAATTTCTCTTTTTAATTTGACTTTACATCTTTAAAGAAATTGTTTTCTACTCCAACTTTGGACATATGCATATGCCTTACACAGTGAAACAGAATTCACTGATCAGAAACGGTACTGATTTCAGACACTGGCCATGTTAAATGTTTGTAACTAACCTCTCTCTGCTCTGTTCTAGTTGGACATCTCCCATTTTGAGGAAGGGGTACAAACAGAAACTAGAGCTCTCAGATATATATAAAGCGCCATCCTTTGATACAGCTGACAATCTTTCTGAACGCTTGGAAAGGTGAGTAATTTTAAATATATATATTTAAAAAACAGTTTCTTTGATTCATTATGACAAAAATAATTGGCCAATTTCTTTTCAGTTGCACTTCAGGTACAGAATGTTCAAGAATTTGACAGCAAGGCTCTTGTTTATTTATCACAGTAAATTATATTTTACAGGATGTGAAAGTGGTTTATTGCCAAGTCATGAAAATGATCTTCTCAGAAGTGTAAGAATGGTTCAGAGTAAATGGAACTAAGGGAAGATCTTTGGCTGGACATGCCCAGTGTTACACTAACACAGTCAGGAACATTTGATAATTTCCCAAAGAGTAATATTAAGGTTCCTTTGGGAATACCAGTTCAAAATCTGTGTCATTGTTTGTTGTTATGTGGGTATTGAATTAATGTCTTCTCATTCCCATTTTCACTGCATTGATTTAAAGCCATGCTGTCTTATAGAAAAGCTAAATTAAACAAGTGAAATGTATAGCAGATGCGAGAACTCAGTCCTGAGGCTTCCTGATCTCCTCTGACCTCACTAAAATCATTAGGCACTCTGCTATAAACAGCCAAACGGTGATTATCTTTCAGGGAGCTGCTGTTCTGCATGGCCTGCAAGCTACATGTGTTTTCTTTAGGAATGAATTTGTCTGTTTCCCATTAATACAGCCGAGTGGTCTTCACGAGGATGGTTTCATCGCCGTTTCTTTGAGCGGTTAAGCGCGAACGTGCGTCTGATTGCCCTTTAACACTGTTTACTCTAACAATGGCTGTATGGCCTCAGGCCCTGAAGAACCAGTCATTTGTTTACCCTTCAACGCCCAATGTATTTCCAATCACTATGCATCTGTACAGTATAGTTCAGTAGCAACAGGAATGACAAGAAATGCCTCGATGCCTTAACCTCAAATATGGGATTTGGCTGCTCTTCATCATGACAAAGCGAAAATATGTTTAAAGGTACAATATGGAAGATTTTTGTGTTAAAACATTGTTACGAGACCATTGTAAATCCCTTCCTAAAAAGGCACACTGGAATGTTGACTCACCCCTCTGTTAATTCGGGTTTCAAAATGCAAAATGCAGTTGATGGACTGACATTCTGTACCAAAACATTGTATAGCTGCACAATAATTCCAGCTCATTGGTTGAAAATTGCTTCTAATTGCCACAGCCAATGGCGTGGGTGGGTTTCAACATCAGCGCGTTCACAGAGAAGGGGGAGGGATAAACAGTGTTGTGGTTTGAAGGTGTTTGTTGCTGCAATTCCTCTCTTGGCCGTTAGAAGTCTGAAATTACCTATTGTACCTTTAACTTTCATAATTTACTTATTTCTGTACAGTTTGAGGTCGCCTTTAAGTTTAAAGTGCAAATATTTTACTTTGAGGTGACTGTCAATTTTAGTTACACTGACTCTGAAACTCATTCAAGTGTTTTCTTCTCTGAATAGGAGAAATAGTGGCCTGAAATTCGGCCAAGTTCCTCCAAGCCCGTATTTGATCATTACACGACCTTCAAAATGAGTGCAAAGCATGACCTTCAAAATCACCACCCTTTTGGAGTGTGACTTGTTGTTTGTCTAATGTTTAATTTGCCACAGTGAGTTTTCAGTCAGTACTCGGTTGGTAGGGCTCCCAGCAATGGCAGTCAAGTTCTCCAAAAAACTCTCATTTTAAGACCTCGGCAAGCCTCCGGGGGGGTTCACAAGCGCCCCAAACAATGGCGAGAAGACGAGACGCCCGTTTAACTGTCAATAACGTGAGGGTTTTTTTTACGCCTTCTGTCTGGGACAGAGAATGGGACCGGGAGCTTGCATCGACGAAGAACAAGCCCAGGCTGTTCAGAGCGCTGGGTCGGTGCTTCTTCTGGCCTTTCGCCTTCTACGGGGTCCTGCTCTACTTCGGGGTAAGCTGCCCTCGCTCGACTGGGAGCTTTCGGGGTTGAAATGGTTGATATTAAGGCACTAATGGGCTTTCGAGCTGGGCCTGTCGCGGTCTCACAGCCTACGGATGTGGCCAGCAAGGTCTGGAAGCCTGCTAGATGCTAGGACCGTGTAATAAACCTGAATTGTTTAACTAAGTGTTTCTGGCTGTATAAATAACGCAATAACGCAGATCCTAACCTTTCTGCCTTGGATATGTGTGCCCAGTAAGCAAGAATATAATGTAGTCAGCTGACAATATTTTTCTAAACCAGTTGTGACTTATTACTGGGGACTTGGTAATTACCTTTTAAATATGAGCATAGTGGTCAAATGGTCAAAATTGCTGTATGTTATTCTCTGTCTAATTAAGCTTAATTTATGGGGATTGGCCGTGTTGTACGGAATACTGAAATAAACTAGATTCGATCCACATTTGCAAAGAAGAACAGCGCCTTATTTGGGAATGGTACATTACCAGGCGAGATCAATCGAGCACAGAAAAGGATTTGAACCCAAAACAATTATGTAATTGACCCCGGGTCCCCAGGCGAGTCTGCAGATCTGAGAAGTGGGGTTCAGGACACGGGCTTTCATCTGTAATGGTTTAGCCTCCAGGCCCCGAGATGGAATCTAAATCTCCCCAGTTGTTTTGCATTAGCCGTTAGCGCCGATTGCTCGAGTAAATTAGCGTTAGTCAGTATAAGCGGGTGACGTGTGCAAACTAAACTAAACTAAAGACGTGCAGGTTAGGGACTGCGGATGGAAATGAGCTCATTAGCCAACTCTGGCGCATCTACATTGATGTGGAAGCTGAAAATGTTATTTAATGTGCGCTGTCCTGGGTAAAGAAAATAAAATAAACTAAACGTGAGGGTCTAAAACCGCTCGCCCTGCAGGAGGCCTCTAAGACGGTGCAGCCGCAGCTGCTGGGGCGGATCATCGCCTCGTTCGACCCCTTCCACGCCCCCGAGCGCTCGCAGGGCTTCTACCTGGCCCTGGGGCTGTGCCTCCTCTTCACCGCCCGCTTCCTGCTGCTCCAGCCCGCCATCTTCGGCCTGCACCACCTGGGCATGCAGATACGCATCGCCCTGTTCAGCCTCATCTACAAGAAGGTGAGTGACACCCCCCCTCCCCGCACTGCCTACATGGTACAGTCCAAATACCATATCTTTACCATTTCCTCCACCCCTCCCCCCACCGCCTACATGGTACAGTCCAAATACCATATCTTTACCATTCCCCCCCCCCCCACACTGCCTACATGGTACAGTCCAAATACCATATCTTTACCATTTCCTCCCCCCCCCCCCACCGCCTACATGGTACAGTCCAAATACCATATCTCTACCATTTCCTCCCCCCCACACCGCCTACATGGTACAGTCCAAATACCATATCTTTACCATTTCCTCCCCCCCCCCCCCCCCACACCACCTACATGGTACAGTCCAAATACCATATCTTTACCATTTCCTCCACCCTTCCCCCACACCGCCTACATGGTACAGTCCAAATACCATATCTTTACCATTTCCTCCCCCCCCCCACACCGCCTACATAGTACAGTCCAAATACCATATCTTTACCATTTCCTCCCCCCCCACACCGCCTACATGTTACAGTCCAGACACAATATCTTTACCACATCCTTGTTCTTAAACCTACGCTTTCAGGAAAAAAGATTATTTGGATTGTCTCCATAGAGGGACCCTTTTTGGCTCTTAAGGAACCCTCCATCATAGCTGTGAAAGCGTGAAAGCTCCCAGACAAAGAACCATTTTGTTTGACAAACAGAACTACCTGCTCTGGATCACAGGGTTCCTTTTGGAACCATTTTTTTCGAGAGTGTAGCAGGAAGAGATCAAGACAACCACAGCAGACTGTTTCATTATTCCCACTATATTTCTACAGTGAACCCCAGTCATATTTAGGCTGACAAAAAAATGCTTATTCAGAAAATGAATGAAATAAATCACGTTTAAATTATTTCATGTGTTCACATGGTTGCTTCTGTCTTTCTCTCCAGACTTTAAAACTCTCCAGTCGGGTTCTGGACAATATCAGCACTGGGCAGTTGGTCAGCCTCATGTCTGCACACCTGAACAAGCTGGATGAGGTAAGCCTGATTTTAACAGCCTGTGCCTTTTAACATTTTACATTTTTACATTTTGGTGACACAAGTTTGTGACAGAATCGTATCACCTGTTGAATTTCAAAAAAACCCAGTAGGATCTTCATCCCAAAATAAAGGTCTTGAAAAACTGGAAGGAGATTAGAAAGTCCTGAACTGGTTGTGGCTCACGGAGCCTACTTAACGCTTAAGGTGTAAGATCACAAAATATGAGATTAGAATGTTCTTGAACTGAACATTCTAATGCCGATGTCACAATCACGACTGGTCATTGAAAGCAATGGAGTTCTGGAACACTGACTTAGAATGTTGAAAAAACATTCCAAACACCTGCTCTTCAAAAGCCTAAAGGGATCAGAGTCAGTCTTTCATTGTACACTGAGCAAGATGCCAAGGGCTGGAGAGATCTTAACTCTTAGGGGTAGGCAGTCGGTTAATCTTATGCAGCGTGATGGTATAAGCACAGCAGCAAAGGCCTTCCAGGAAACGTGGAGCAGCATTGGTGATTGTTGACACTGTACACTTCTTGAAAGTGGCTTCCACCCATGTTATTTCACAACTTTTGCACGTTGCCTTCCCAATAATTCAAGTCACGAACTGTCCGCAGTTCTGCGTGATGCCCCGTGATCAATGGGATCTCTTGAAGTGATTTCTGTCACACTAACATCTTGAGGTTGTGCAGTGGAGTATGTTTGCACTGTATTTTTTGGATATTTCTGCGTGCTTGATATGAACGTGCAGAGATGGCACACATTCAGGCTCTGATGACAGCAGTAGAGGGAGGAGTCAATGGCCGCTTGTTATGTGAACACTCCCGGGAGAGAGTTTGTGCAGAGAAACTGACGTTCAGGTGCAGAATGGATCCTGACCAAGATTCATTTTGGATCTACTGTAATTCCATTTTGGATCGAACGCAGTGAAGACTGCTGAGTGTAAGGACATTTTCCAGATAAAGTGAACTAACATCATGCGTGTGTAACTGTGTGATTTTGGGGGGTGCGTGTGTAACCCTGTGTCATTTCGGGGTGTGTGTGTAACTGTGTAATTGTGGGGTGTGTGTAACCCTGTGTCTGCCTGCAGAGCCTGGGTCTGGCACACTTTGTGTGGCTAGCTCAGTGTGGTTTCGGGGTGCATGTGGTTTAGGGGTGCATGTATAACCCTGTGTCTCCCTGCAGAGTCTGGGTCTGGCACACTTTGTGTGGATAGGTCAATGTGGTTTTGGGGTGTGTGTGGTTTAGGGGTGTGTGTGTAGCCCTATGTGGTTTTGGGGTGTCTAACCCTGTGTCTCTCTGCAGAGTCTGGGTCTGGCGCACTTCGTGTGGATAGCTCAGTGTGGTTTTGGGGTGCGTGTGGTTTAGGGGTGCGTGTGTAACCCTGTGTCTCTCTGCAGAGTCTGGGTCTGGCGCACTTCGTGTGGATAGCTCAGTGTGGTTTTGGGGTGCGTGTGGTTTAGGGGTGCGTGTGTAACCCTGTGTCTCTCTGCAGAGTCTGGGTCTGGCACACTTCGTGTGGATAGCTCAGTGTGGTTTCGGGGTGCGTGTGGTTTAGGGGTGCATGTATAACCCTGTGTCTCTCTGCAGAGTCTGGGTCTGGTGCACTTCGTGTGGATATTTCAGTGTGGTTTTGGGGTGTGTGTGGTTTAGGGGTGCGTGTGTAACCCTATGTGGTTTTCGGGGTGTCTCCCTGCAGAGTCTGGGTCTGGCGCACTTCGTGTGGCTAGCTCAGTGTGGTTTTGGGGTGCGTGTGGTTTAGGGGTGCGTGTGTAACCCTGTGTCTCTCTGCAGAGTCTGGGTCTGGCGCACTTCGTGTGGATAGCCCCGCTGCAGTGCATCCTGTGCGTGGGGCTGATCTGGGAGCTCATCGAGGCGTCCGGCTTCTGCACCCTGGCTGCCCTCACCCTGCTGGCCATCATGCAGGCCTGCCTGTCCCAGAAGATGGGCCCCTACAGGTACACCTGCCCCCCCTCCACCCCTCCTGTTCCTGCAGTAATTTTACATTCATCAACATGCCGGCTAAAATCAGTTTATACAAGTGCAAATAACGTTTCTAGTACTGAAATCTTTGGGTGGATTGGTCAAGTATTAGTAAATATGACTGCTGCATTGCCTCACAGCAAGGAGGTCCTGGGTTCGAATTCCCGTCGCCCGGGGCCTCTCTGTGCAGAGTTTGCATGTTCTCCCCCTGTTTGCGTGGGTTTCCTCCGGGTACTCCGGTTTCCTCCCACAGTCTCATGCAGGTTAGGCTGATTGGAGAGTCCAAATTGCCCGTAGGTATGAGTGTGTGAGTGAATGGTGTGTGTGCCCTGTGATGGACTGGCGACCTGTCCAGGGTGTATTCCTGCCTTTCGCCCAATGTATGGTTGGATAGGCTCCAGCCCCCCCGTGACTCTGTTCAGGGTTAAGATAATGGATGGCTGGATGGATGGATGGACTGCTGCATGATGCTGACTTCAATAGTAGTAACATTAGCAGTCATAGTAATAGCAGTAGTACTACATTTTGCACCGTGGGCCTGGAGAAATGTTATTTCACTCCCCTGCATCTTACATATTGTTAAAGTTAAACAGTAAAGTTAACTTGACATAATTTTCAGATTTACAGCGGTTAATTCAGAACATTTTATTTTATATTGGATTGTTATGGGCAGAGTGGTTTTCAGAGACCAGGCCCAAGTTACCTGTCACACCCTAACGTGGCTCCCCACCCACCTCACCCCGCAGGAATAAGAGGGCGAAGCTGACCAGCAAGAGACTGGCACTCACATCCGAGATCGTGGAGAACATTCAGTCGGTGAAGGCCTACGGTTGGGAGGAGATCATGGAGACCATCATCAAAAACATCAGACAGTAAGCAGCTCGATTCACACCCGTGAGGGTTAGCAGCAGTGGTTCCCAACCCTTCCTGGAGATCTACCATCCTGTAGGCCCTAATCTCAACCCTAACAAAGCACATCTGACTCTACTAATTAGCAGCTCGATGAGATCTTCAGCTGTTGAATGAGGTGTGTTTTGTTAGGGTTGGAGTGAAAACCTACAGGACGGTAGATCTCCAGGAACAGGGTTGGGCAGCCCTGCTCTAGCTGTTGAATGAGGTGTGCTTTGTTAGGGTTGGAGTGAAAACCTACAGGACGGTAGATCTCCAGGAACAGGGTTGGGCAGCCCTGCTCTAGCTGCTGAATGAGGTGTGCTTTATTAGGGTTGGAGTGGAAACCCACAGGAACAGGGTTGGGAATCACTGGTTTATACAGAACTAGCCGGAGCATATAGATTTATTATTTTTTGTCTCGTTTATTACGTTTACATATTATTTCACATTATTAATAGTTATTTTAATGAACAATGAATTATTATAACTTTTCTATGGCAAGCCGACCTTGACGCTGCGTCAAAGCAGCTTTTAAATCCAACCTGGCATCTAATACCATGCTAAAGCTTACTGCTGGGACAGGTTTAGCGGTATTTGGCCGGGAGGAAAATTATAATCACAATGCCAGGCAGTCTGAGGCATTCCTGGTCTTATGGCAAAAGGGAAGGTGTGCTCACGCCCCCAAAAAAGTCCAAAACTATGTGTGGGCGCTATGGCCCGATGTAATAATATCGACCAAAACAAAGGCCAACACTCCTGGTCTTGCCCAGAACAGATGGGTGTTCTGGAAGCTTCTACCAGGAAGCTAAGCCGTTACACTCGCCTGGTTGTACCGAGACCAGCTAGTGGTTCAAAGGTGAATGGGGACTGTAGGATCGCCTGATACAGTAGAGCCCTGATTGTACTCACCTCGGAGTCAGAGGCACGGGAACCTGAGACGACGTGAGGCTTGTAGAAGCCGTATCGCTCTCTAATATCCTGATCCTTCTGGGCCACTGAGCAACGGGGCCGTTGCGGTGTATCCACAGCAACAACAAAAAAAGTGAACAGAATGTCTACGGCAGGGGTGTCCAATCTTATCCAGAAAGGTGCGGTGTGTGTGCAGGTTGTTGTTTTAGCACAGGACTAAGACGGCTGATTCTACTCATCAAGGTCTTGATTAAAGACCACGATTTGTTCATTAGTATAATCAGGTGAGCTACTGCTGGGTTAAAACAAAAACCTGCACCCACGCCGGCCCTTTTAGGATAAGATCGGACCCTCTGGTCTATGGCTATGGCCCAATGTAATAATATCGACCAAAATAGAGGCCAACACTCCTGGTTTGGCCCAGAGGTGGGTGTTCTGGAAGCTTCTACCAGGAAGCTAAGCCGTTACACTCGCCTGGTCCGTACCGAGACATGCGGGGTAAAGGTGAACGTGATGTCCTCCGCCGCAGGGACGAGATGACCCTGACCAGGAAGATCGGCTCGCTGCGCTACTTCTACAGCGCCGCCTACTTCTACTCGGCCTTCATCGTCATCATCGCCGCCATCGTGCCCTTCGCCCTGAGCAAGGGCATCATCCTGCGGCGCATCTTCACCACGCTGTCCTACTGCATGGTGCTGCGCATGACCCTCACGCGCCAGTTCCCCAACTCCATACAGATGTGGTACGACACCGTGGGCCTCATCAACAAGATCGAGGTAAGGGGGCCGCCGGCCACGTGACACTGCAATCGGGGTTAGACAGGCTCAGCCACGTGAGACTTCAATAGTAGACAATGGGTTTAATAGCTACATAAGACTTCTCAACAGTAGACAATGGGTTTTTTAGCCACATAAGACTTCTCAACAGTAGACAATGGGGTTTTTAGCCACATAAGACTTCTCAACGATAGAAAATTGATTTTTTTTGCCACATAAGACTTCTCAATAATGGACAGTGGGTTTTGTTCAGCTAGATAAGGCTTCTCAACAATGGGAAATACGGATTTTTAGCGAGAGGAAACTTCTCAATTATGGGGAATGGGGTTTATTTTAAAAACCAAGGGCCTGATTTACTCAGGCCTTTAACACATGCAAATCTTTTAAAATACACAAAACTAATAACAAGCAATGATTGGTGCGAAATAAATACCATGACCAATCGTTGGTCATGTTATTGCTTTTGCTTGTGTTAAAAGGTTTTGGTCTGTCTCAGTAAATCAGACCCTAAGTTTTAGAAAGGTGTTTAATGTTACTGAACGCAATACAAACGCAGTTTGTACTTCTTTGACCGCTGTTTCGTGGGTTTGTCCGCTAGGATTACCTCACCAAGGAGGAGTACAAGGTGTTGGAGTACAGCCTCACCACGACGGGGGTGGAGCTGGTGAACGTGACGGCTTCCTGGGACGAGGTAGGCGCTCCCACACACCACGTCTTAGCCACGGGGCTCAGGCATAGCGGTGAGAGAGGATTCAGTGAACTGACGGTCGGGCCCCTCTTGTCTGTTAAGGGAATTGGAGAACTCTTTGAGAAAATCAAACAGGAGAACAAGAACAACGGGCACCTGAACGGCGACGCCGGGCTGTTCTTCACCAACCTGTACGTCACGCCCGTCCTAAAGAACATCAGCCTGCACCTGGAGAAGGGACAGATGCTGGCCGTCGCTGGCTCCACTGGATCGGGAAAGGTAGTACACTCCAGCGGAAAAAAAGCTTTTAGGTTTTTGAAACAGCTGGTTGACCTGTTCAGACCAGCTCCCAGCTCAATATGGTTTAGATAAGCGCTACTCAACTCCACGTCCTGTGGGCCATAGTGTCTGCAGGCATTTGCTTCAAACTTGCACTCCACCACCTGATCTCACCAATTAGCTTATTATCTGAACCAAGCAGGTAAAATAATTAGTAAAATGAGGTGGTGTTGTGCAAAGTTGAAGCAAATACCAGCACTAGCTGGTTAACCAGCTCATACCCAGCTAGACCAGCTTATGACCAGCTTGAACTTAAAACATTTTTTTAGCTGGTCAAACAGGCATTGCTGGATTTTACAGTAGGGGAGGGTGTTATATGTCCACACCACAAAGCACCAGAGGAGACACTGCCATTCTCAGCTTTTTATTTTGTCAGTGCTGTAACATCACCACAGCGCTGTGAGAGCATTGTGAGAACGTTGTGAGAGTGTTCAGCATTGTGAGAGCATTGTGAGGGCGTTGTGAGGAAGTTGTGAGGACGTTGTGAGGGCATTGTGAGGGTGTTGTGAGGGCGTTGTGAGGACGTTGTGAGGGCGTTGTGAGGGCATTGTGAGGGCGTTGTGAGGGCGTTTAGCGTTATCTGTGTCCCTGTGTTTGTCCTGCAGAGCTCGCTCCTGATGATGATCCTCGGAGAGCTGGTGCCCTCGGAGGGGAAGGTGAAACACAGCGGGCGGATCTCCTTCTCCCCGCAGACCTCCTGGATCATGCCCGGCTCCATCCGAGACAACATCCTGTTCGGACTGGCCTACGACGAGTACCGCTACACCAGCGTGCTCAAGGCCTGCCAGCTGGAGGAGGTACAGGCCTCCCTCTCTCTCTACCTCTCTCTCTCTGACTCGCTCCCTCTCTCTCTCACTCGCTCTCTCTGACTCTCTCTCTCTTACTCTCTCCCTCTCTCTCTACCCCGCTCTCTCACTCGCTCTCTCTGACTCTCTCTCTACCCCTCTCTCTCTCACTCGCTCTCTCTGACTCTCCCTCTCTCTCTACCCCTCTCTCTCTCACTCGCTCTCTCTCACTGACTCTCTCACTTTCTCTCCCTCCCTCTGTCTCTCTCTCACTTTCTCTCCCTCTCTCCCTCCCTCTGTCTCTTTCTCACTCTCCCTCTCTCTCTCACTTTCTCTCCCTTACTTTTACTCACTCTCCCTCTCTCACACTTTCACTCACTCTCTCTCTCACTGACTCTCTGACACTTTCACTTTCTCTCACTCTCTCCCTCCCAATCAAATTCAAATTGAACTGTGCAAAATTATTTGCATGATAAGCAAACTTGTGGCTCTCTCTATCTGACTTTCTCTCCCTCTCCATCCCAATGATCACTTCAGTCTTCTAACCTCCCAGGGTTGCCACCACATTTAGAGCAGCCAAATACGACTCAGAAGCTGCTACTGGACATTCACTCACTCTAAAAACTGCCTACAGTCGTGCATGTTTACCTGGCTGCTGTGCAACAGTAAAAGCATGGAGACTGAGCTCCCGCAGAGGTAGAAGTGACCCACTTCTGTCTCCAAAAAAACCCCACTTTTGCATTTCAAAATGGTGACATTTTGCTCTCCTGTTGTCAACACCGGTTGACCCAGGAGAGGTACAGAGGTGTTTCAAGTTACACCCATTTAGTGAATTCAGCACAGCCCCTGCACAACTCCTCTGCCTTGTTCTCTCTCTGCTCTGAGAGGGCCGGCGAGATGTTCCCAGGATATTTGGGACAGTCCCTGATGAGTGAAGGATCTACAGACACAGAGGGTAGAATGTTCTGGTTTCTGAGCGTGAGTCAAACTCCTGTTCCCTTCTGCGCTGACACCCCTCACCCCCCTCCCCACCGCAACGTTGAAGGAGGGGAGCTATGATGTAATGCTAGTCTGGAAAGCAGGTGCCATTCCTCATCCCGCCTGTAGGGGCACCAGAGAGACCCTGCCCCGCGTGCTTCCCTCGGGCCAGAAAAGCGTGTGCGTCCACTGCTGTTTCACCAAAAACACGGGTTCTATTGCCAAAGCAAACACCAGCAGCGTGAAACTAATTTGGCAGGAAGGTGACGATAACAACAACCGTGAAATGTCAGGCGTGTTCGTATTGGAAGCTGAGGCTGAACAGAAGAGGTTAATTGCCGTGCTTGGTGGCTAAGCTCTTCACACCCTGTCAAAAACAGACAGCTCTGGAATTCCTTCCCTATTGTGAATGAAGTGCTCATTTGCAAGTGTATATTCCCCGTGTGGAAGCTCTGGTAAAAGTAATTGATCGGTTCTGTTTATCTGGACACACTCAGAGGTCACAGCCCAGAATGGAGCAGGCAAACTGGACTAGCAACTTTCACCTGTTTACTTCACTAACTTTTAACTACAGCTAACTCACGGTGCCCTTATTCTTGGCACTTTTCTCTTCAAATTGGATGAATTTAGTGCAGTATCTTGACTCTTAAACAAGGCTGTCATATCCAGGAGGTGTAATTGTACAGAAAAAAGGGTTCTGAAAGGGTTATTGGCTTGATTCCACAGGGGAACCCTTTTTAGTTCTTTATGGAATCCTCTGTCACCATTTAACTAGATTATGTTCTTCTATGGAATCACCGGGTTCTTATCGGAACCACTGTTTAAGAGTGCAGTGTCACTACTGTATATCCAATGCTACTACATCACTTGTTGTCCACCATTTTATGACTTGCTGATCTGTGTGTTTACTGTGCTTGAAGCCTTGTTAAGTGTTTTGCACAAAAAGCAGGTGTAAAAAGAACTTTCCATTCATTTGAAATTCTACGTAGCAGTTTACAGGAAAAGAATATACATTTTTAGCACTATGTGGAAAGATAGTATTTGTGCTGAGTGCATCAAAGTGTTTGAGCTGTAAAATGAAAAGTGCAGCTGTTTTAAAATGACCATTTTAAAAGGTAGGATATTTCAGCAGTTCTGTCCCACTCAGTCACCCCTCCCTTTTTGGCGTTCTTATGGAAATGTGAGGCGTTTACCCGTTAATGAAAAACAATGCAGTCTATATCATTGTGTAAATAAGTACCAGCCATTGTATACACTTCATATGAGTGTACTTTCACACTGCATGCAAGCGACTGACAAAGAGGGCGCATGTTCGGTTGCGTTTATACATACAGAATGCAAACACACACACCGGCACACATTACGAGGTTTGGCGCTACCCCAACGGGTAGGACATGTAAACTCTTGTTGTCCTCTGTTGTAAAAACTGTCCCGTTCTGATGCAGGACCTCGCCCTGCTCCCAGCCAAAGACAAGACCCCCCTGATGGAGGGAGGGGTGACCCTCAGCAGTGGGCAGAGGGCTCGCATCGGCCTGGCCAGGTAACGCATTACAGGCCTTTGTGCCACTGTCCAAATACTTATGGACCTTATGGACCTTATGGACCTTACTTGCTTTGACTTATGCTAGAACCTATGCACTTGTAAGTCGCTTTGGATTAATGACTAAAATGTAAATGTAAATGTATGTGTGTCATTTTTCTCATGGCCTTGAACACATTCGCGTTCAAATGTTCATATTTCGGCACGTCTGACGATGATTTGTTGGTCCGTTGTTGCAGAGCGGTGTACAAGGACGCGGATCTGTATCTCCTGGACTCTCCATTCACTCACCTGGACATTGTGACCGAGAAAGAAATATTCGACAAGTAAGACAGATAAAAGTTTTCATAGATTACCAGATACTGTAGTCACTGGCCGTCTTAGGTGCGTGGGTGCACTTTGATTTGAGTGGATTACACCACTGGGCAGCCTGTAGTGTCATGGCTAAGGTACACGACAGGGACCTGGAAGGTTGAGGGTTCAAGCCCCGGTGTAGCCACAATAAGAACTGCACAGCTGTTGGGCCCTTAAGCAAGACCCTTAACCCCACATTGCTCCAGGGGGATTGTCCCGTGCTTAGAATGTAATGGTCACACAAAAAGGTTACATGAATTGGCATTGATGCAATTGTTACCTAATTAACTATTGAGAAGTGAATCTGTACAGGTTTCTTTAAGCATTTGTCCAGAATTAATCCATGTTAACTACACTAGTTAATGCCACTTCATGTAACCGTATTGTAAACCGATGTTAAATGGCTGTATGAATAACGACACGGCCTCCCCGCAGGTGCCTGTGCAGGCTGATGGCCTCTAAGACGCGCGTGGTGGTCACCAGCAAGCTGGAGCACCTGAAGCGGGCGGACCGCATCCTGCTCCTGCACAACGGCGTGTGCTACTTCTACGGCACGTTCGGCGAGCTGCAGTCCCAGCGCCCGGACTTCAGCTCCCTGCTGCTGGGCCTGGGCTCCTACGACAGCATCGCCGCCCAGCGCCGGAGCTCGGTCCTGACGGAGACCCTGCGCCGCGTCTCCGTGGACGAGGGCGTCGGGCCCCGCCCCGACGACGGCCCTCTGGACAAGCCCCGGCCCTCGCTGGTCCTCAACGCGGCCGCCGCCCGCCGCCGGTCCCGCGCGCGCTTCCCCGAGGAGGACGAGGACGAGGAGGCGGAGCGCAGGTTCTCCGTGGTGCCGGAGAACGAGCAGGTGGAGGAGGTCCTGCCCAAGGGCAACCTGTACGAGCACACGCTGGGCGTCTCCCGGCAACGCCGCCAGTCCGTGCTGGCCTTCATGACCAAGGCGCAGGACCAGACCCGCCGCGACCAGAACCAGCAGTCCTTCCGGCGCCGGCTGTCCGTGGTGCCGCAGAAGGAGCTGGCCTCCGAGCTGGACGTGTACGCCCGCCGCCTGTCCAACGGCAGCGTCTACGACATCAGCGAGGAGGTGGAGGAGGAGGACATGGAGGTGGGCCAAGGGCGCGGTTACCGGGGTTACGGGCAGGGAGAGGCCGAGGCGTGGTGACCTTTACTAGACCTTTATTTAGACAGGGGAGGTGGACTGGGCATGCGTGCTCTTCTGCAGCAACGCCCTGTTAATGCCCTCCCCACTTAGCCTCATCTGCATGTCTTTATATATAGTACAGGAGATTCTGACGGTGGAACTAATGAACTACAAAGAAGAAAAAAAACAAACAAATGCAAGAGCATTGCGCATAAAAAACAAAACATCTACTGGAAGAAGTTAACATCAGGGCTGCCTTAAAATTCTCAGTCAATTGAACTTGACAAGAAAAGTTGATGACACAAATGCTAAACTCAACTTACTTTAAAAACGTTCCATTTTAAAGCAGCCTGAACACTAAGTTTTTACACAGTTGAAACAAAACATGTTTATTTTACAGTGTAGAGCTCAGGTCATGAAAGAGTTATATTCAGTGATGCGATTCAGACAGCTATGAACTCAGACCGATTTGAAACCTCTCCCACTCCTGTCTTTCATTTACAGTCTGTGTACGTGCGTAGCTACAAATAAGGAATTTTCCATCTCTCTTCCGCAGGAGTGCTTTGCGGACGAGCGTGAGAACGTGTTTGAGACGACTTCCTGGAGCACCTACTTCAGATACGTGTCCACCAACAGAAGCCTTGTTTTCACCCTCATCTTCATCGTTTTGGTCTTCGTGATCGAGGTACTCGTGAGATTCTGCGGAAAAAAAAACAGCTTCAGACGGAAATGTTGTTTTTATCAAAAACAAGTTTTTAATGTTTTTGTATTCAAAATGTGATTTCTCGTACTGGTGATATACAATTTATTTGGAGTATGATTTGCATTTCAAATAATACTTTGAGTATGCAGGTGTTGTCATCTGAACTGTTCTGTTGTATGTATTTATTTTAGGTGGCTGGATCAGTGATCGGCATATTTTTGATTACTGAGTGAGTACTTCTATAATCTTTGACAAATCAAACTGTTGAACGTTTATCATGCTTGTCTTTATCTTTCATCAATATTGGTGCTTTCGTAGTCATTTACAGTTTAAGAAACATAGGACATGAAATATAGGATAGAAAGTAGTTTCAAAACCGTGTCAGATTAATACTGTTTTTGTCAACTCTCAATAACATTTTTCACTTTACAAGCAAGTAATGGGCTATATCTTGTGTATTGCAACACATATACAGCACCTCTGCCATCTCATCACCCCAACTACCCATAATCCAATCAATAATGGTGCTTTCGTAGTCATTTAGAGTTTAAGAAACATTAAGTATATGCAAGTAATGGGTTACATCTTGTATATTGCAACACATATAGAGCATTTCCCCTATCATTCCCCTTCCACCCATAATCCTCTTCCGCTGTGACCCTGCAGTCGGATCTGGCGGGAGGAGGACGAGACCACGCACCCCAACATGTCCTCCCAGGGCACGCACTACGCGGTCATCGTCACGCCGACCAGCGCCTACTACATCATTTACATCTACGTGGCCACGTCGGAGAGCGTGCTGGCGCTGGGCTGCTTCCGGGGCCTTCCGCTGGTGCACACGCTGCTCACCGTGTCCAAGAAGCTGCACCAGCAGATGCTGAGCGCCGTGCTGAGGGCGCCCATGGCCCTGCTCAACACCATGAAGTCAGGTACAGAGAACCCTGCCCCAAAACTAACCCCAACCCCCCACCCAGGTACACTGCACCCTAACCCTAACCCTGACCCCCATGGCCCTGCCCAACACCATGAAGTCAGGTACAGAGAACCCTAACCCTAACCCCAACCCCCTACCCAGGTACACTGCCCCCTAACCCTAACCCTGACCCCCATGGTCCTGGTCAACACCATGAAGTCAGGTACAGAGAACCCTGCCCCAAAACTAACCCCAACCCCCCACCCAGGTACACTGCACCCTAACCCTAACCCTAACCCTAACCCCCATGGCCCTGCTCAACACCATGAAGTCAGGTACAGAGAACCCTGCCCCAAAACTAACCCCAACCCTCTACCCAGGTACACTGCACCCTAACCCTAGCCCTAACCCTAACCCCCATGGCCCTGCTCAACACTATGAAATCAGGTACAGAGAAAACTTGCCCCCAAACTAACCCCAAGCCCCCACCCAAGATATGAAGTGCTCTGCCCGAAAAACAAACCCTTATCCCCCAGGACCAAAGCACCCTCCACCTAAAACCCACACTCTCAGAAATAAAGGTACAAAAAGTGGTACAAATGCTTGTCACTGGGGCAGTACCCTATTGTTAAATAAAATTGTACCCTTAGCCAGCAACATATAATTAATTTGTACCCAAAGAGAACATCACTGCACTTTCAGGGTGCATTTGGCAAAAAAAAATGTTCCTCCGCAGTAACTATATTTCTGAGAGCGCAGTTATGGAACATGGCTCGCACTTTACCCCCCCACCCCCAACCGTGCCCCCCCTCCTTCCCCCCAACGCTCCACCCCCCCCCCCTCTACTGGAGCATTTACAGTCCCAGGTTGTCGTGGAAAGCCATGACGCATGTAGTCTTGGAGGCATCCAAGGTCCAGGTCTGTCTGTCTCCCCTGGATGCCTGCCAGATACATTTCACACAAAAACAGGGGTTTTGCGCTGGAGGATTCCTGCACTGTGGCTCTGACCTTGACAATGAAACAAATGGATTTTCGGCCGACATCGGAAACTTCTTCATCAGAATTGCTTCTGTGCTTGTTTTCCCAGGTCGGATCATGAACAGATTCACCAAAGACATGGCCACCATCGACGACATGCTGCCCCTCTTCCTGTTCGACCTGGTCCAGGTGGGTAGTGGAGGTCAAATTCTTCACCGAGGGGACACGTTTCGTGTACAGTGAGGTCCATAAGTATTTGGACAGTGATACAGTTTTAAAGGGCTACAATGCCTGCACAGTTCACTCTCTAGGCCGATACCAATTTAACCAAACCAAATTAAAGTGTGGGCTGTCAGCTATAATTTGGGGATATCCACACCCACGTGGAGTGTACCTTGTAGGAATTACAGCCCTTAAAATTTGTCCAAATACTTATGCACCTCACAGTAACGTATTAGCAGAAGTTCTTACGCGGAGCAACGCCCAAGACTAGAACGGACATTCACAGGCAGCGTGGGGTTGACCTTGAGATCATTGTGAAACTGGTTCTGAGAGTAAGATTATCGATGCTGATATAAATACATCAATTATATCATCCAATGGGAAAATACAGGATTTCCAGCTTGGAACAGCACTTCCTACTGGCTATTTTGGATTTGCCCTCGGCCTGTTTCCAGCTCTTGTCAAATTTAATCTACCCTCTTAGTCATGGCTGCCCACCCCTGTTCCTGGAGGTCTACCATCCTGTAGGTTTTCACTCCAACCCTAAAAAAGCACACCTCATTCAATCTCATTGAGCTACTAATGAGTAGAATGAAGGGTAGACTAAAGGGTTGACTAAATTTGGCAAGAGCTGGAGACAGACCCAGGGCAAATCCAAAATAGTTAAGTTTGAAGTGAACCTACCCCTCTAACTGCGGTCTTTTCTTTTTGTAGTTGACCCTGATCGTGCTGGGAGCCATCTTTGTGGTGTCCATAATGCGACCTTACATCTTCATCGCCGCGATTCCGCTCACCATCGTCTTCGTCCTCCTGAGGAAGTACTTCCTGCGCACGGCGCAGCAGCTCAAACAGCTGGAGGCTGAAGGTAAGATGGCGGAGGGAGAATTTGGCCGCTGGCCGACCCAGCTGCACCTCTGTGCTCTCTCGCTTTGAGTGTAATTTTATCAAAGACTAGGCAGCTCTGTACTAGCACTTTGAACTGTACTTCTCTCTAAGGTGTTCAGCGCATTCAGCGTTATGGCTTTGCACTTTGTTGTACGTCGCTCCGGATAAGAGTGTCTGCTAAATGACTAATGTAATATAATGTAAGCTAAAAAAAAAAAAACTGCTCAAGCTAAGTTTTGAAACAGCTGGTAGCTGGTCATTTCAAGCTGGTCATAGCTGGATTTCACAGCGGGTGGGGTGCGCTTGTATGGTGAACCGATGAAATACTCTCACAGTGCACAAGTGCCTCATGGTCCACTTGGCTGGATTTTATAGCAGGGAGAGAATTATACTGTAAGTAACTGTAAAGATGCACAATGACTAATAAGGCACTGTTTCTTATACTGTATAGAGGGGTACTTTCCCCTCCATACGATACCGACAGGAAGTGGTAAAGCTGTTGACAGGAAGTGGCTGAAGTGGGGAATAGGCTGGGGTTTACGATTTCATTTAAGACTGGTGCCACAGAGGCTGGGGGGGGTGACAGTGGCACAGATGGGGTCACGCTGACGACGGAAAACAGGGGTGGAAACAGAGGATGACACACCCGAGGACAGATGGGCACTCACACAGGAAGCTCTGAAAAGGGGAGCCAGAGGTCGCCTCTCGTCCAATCAGCTCACAGTCCGCTTACCCGCGATCCAATGAGGGGGGGGTGGTGGTGGGGGGGAAGGCTGAATCGGGGTAACGGAGAGCGCCGGGCTTCATATTCAGCGTGCCCAGCGCTCTTGTTCTCTCCGCTCCCCGCATTGGACTCAAAATGGCCGCCGTCTGTTATTGCGAGCTCCAGACGTTTCCACGCGCCGGGCAGTCTGCACGGCGGGGGGCTGGGGAGGGAATGCGAGCAGGGATTTCCGGAGCGCGTCCTGATTGGAGCGCGGTGGCGTGACGCGGCGGGTGAGGGACGGGTCAGAGGTGCGCTCTGGAACGCTCTCCGCGCGTTTCGGGGAGAAGCCGTCACGGTGTCACAAGCGGGCGTCAGGAATGCGGCTCCATTGTCTCGCGTCGAAGCGGCTGCGTAGTCCCGCGCATTCCTGCGTTGTTGTCAGTCGGTGTCACGCGGCTGCTTTCGTCCTCCTCTGCTCAGATCTTACGCGTTTCCTTCCATAGGAAGTGAACAGTCATGATATAGATGCTCTGCAGTGTATTAACAGTATCAACCCAGCTTATTTAAAGTGTGAGATCACAAATATGTAATTAACCCTCCGGTAAAATTCAGCTATGCCAGCTAGCAAATCGAGCTGGTCCAGCTGGACATAAGCTGTCTTAGCTGGGTAGGAGCTGGTCAACCAGTATGGCCAAACTGATCATGAAGCTGGTCTAGCTGGGTTTGAGCTGGTCAACCAGTTAGTGCTGGTAGGCTGTCTGAGCTGGTAGCTGGTTCACCAGCTGTTTCAAAACATAGCTTGAGCTGGCCAAACCATGTAAAGCTAGGAGCTGGTCTGAACTGGTCAACCGACTACCAGCTGCTTCAAAACCTAGCTTCAGCTGTTCTTTCTTTGAACATTCTAATACTGATGTCACAATCACGACTGGTATCTGAAAGCGAGTTCTAGGAAAAACTTTTTTTTTTTTTTTTTTTTACGTTAAAATCTCTATACAAACCAAAGTATCTTAAGGTCGTATTCTGTTCTTCCTGTAAGCTCCTTTGGATGAAAAGCGTCCGCTAAATGACTAAAATATTCATGTAAATGTTCCTCTCAGCTCGGAGCCCCATCTTCTCCCACCTCATCATCTCCCTGCGGGGCCTGTGGACCATCCGGGCCTTCGGACGGCAGTCCTACTTCGAGACGCTGTTCCACAAAGCGCTCAACACGCACACGGCCACCTGGCACCTCTACCTGTCCACGCTGCGCTGGTTCCTGTTCCGCATCGACATCCTCTTCGTGCTCTTCTTCACCGCCACCGCCTTCATCGCCGTGGGGACCAACAGTAAGACCTCACGCCTCATGTTCTTGTGAAGGATGGGTTCATCGACTGTTAAATGCACACCGACATACAGATAAAAAGGGGGACATTTCTGTTCTTCAAGGATCAGATTTCCCAAATTTACCCTGAGAGCACAGTAATTTTCCCTTTGGATACAAATGAGTACATTTTCCAAGTAAAGAAGGTACAAATTAGTTCTATGTTGCTGGCTAGGGGTTATGCATCTATAGGGCACCACCCCATGAACAAGCATTCATACCTTATTAGGCATTTTTCCGACCTTTATTTCTGAGAGGTGGCTGGGATCGTGGTGTTAAAGCACTGTTGCAGTGTGTGTACGGCGGTCAGTGCCAGGGCTGACTTAACATAACTCCTATAACCTCCTATAGCCTGCCGGCACTGTGTTTTCAGTGTGACTGAATGGTGGTAAATCTATGAAAAGGACGGTGGGGCGGGGAGGTTATTCTGCTTTGAAACCGTGGCCTCCTGATTGGCTGAGGCTGGAGATTGGCTGGAGAGTGCAGGCTCTGTGCTGAGGGTGTGTTTGTGACCTTGAAGGGGACAAGCCGGGCGAGATCGGGATCATCATCGTTCTGGCCATGCTGATCCTGGGCACCTTCCAGTGGGCGGTCATCACCAGCATCACAGTGGACGGCCTGGTAAGCCCCGCCCCCCAAACCCCCTGGACTTCATTTCCCAGCATGCACCTTTACACCCATCAACCAATCAAATGAATCAAATTCAATTCCTTAGAAATAGACGGCAAATGATAATAGTTAAATGAATAATTAACATAATTATAAAGTGCTTGTTTTCTTTTCATACTTTAAGTACAGAGCAATGTAATTTGTATGAAAGTCAGTTTTATGTATGTCAATTGAGTATTTATTTCAGATTCATGCATACATTAATCTGTAGAGTAAAAATGATAAGGATGACAGAAGTAGCTAATCAAAGTATATGATTTTTTTTAAATGCATGGTAAAGAGAACAGTCACAACATACAAGTTTACAAATCTTCAAGTTCAGCTTTTTTTTTTTTTTTACGGTAAGTACAAGCTGTAACAAACACACATGGACGCAATCACACTCACCGCATCACGTACGGTAGCTCCGCGTAGATCCAAACAGATTGGGGGGGGGTTCCAGGCATCATTTACAAGCCCAAACAAACCTTCGGGAGCCGGATCGGCGATAAGGGCCCGCGTCGCCGCGGCGACCCCGACCCCGTGCCTTCATCCTGTCGCGCTCCGGTTCCAGATGCGATCGGTGGAGCGCGTGTTCAAGTTCATCGACCTGCCGTCGGAGGAGGCCAAGCCCCGGGGGAAGGAGAAGGACCTGGTGATCGAGAACCCGCACTTCCACGACTCCTGGCCCTCCCGCGGGCAGCTGGAGGTCAGGGACCTCACGGTGAAGTACACGGAGGCCGGCCGCGAGGTGCTGCAGAAGCTCTCCTTCGGCGTGGAGGGCGGGCAGACGGTGAGTGATGCATGATGGGTAATCGCGATGGGTATCGTCCTTACGGAGTGTAGGCCAGTTTAGGGTCCGGTGACGGGGCCTTGCAGTGACTGGAGACGTGGGCGGCCTGTAGCGTAGCGGTTAAGGTAAAGGACTGGGACACGCAAGGTCGGCGGTTCTAATCCCGGTGTAGCCACGATAAGATCCGCACAGCCGAGGCCCTTAACCCTGCATTGCTCCAGGGGAGGATTGTCTCCTGCTTAGTCAAATCAACTGTACGTCGCTCTGGATAAGAGTGTCTGCAAAATTCCAATAATGTAATGTAATGTAACAGATGTTGCTGGTCACAGTGATGTTTGCTTCAAATTCTGGGCAACTGGAGTGCAGTTACACATTTTTGCAAAAAGTCTACATCGGCCAACAAAATAACTTTCACGAAGCTCTGCTATTTCAGTTGAGCAGCACTCCGTCACTGGACTATAAATTGGCCTTAATTGTAATGGGCACAGGTGACTCAGACTTGATGTACAAAGACATCAGGGAGTTTTACAAACACTTTTCAGATTCAGGTGTGCACTTTCCTTGTAGACGGCTGATCCCTGGTCAGTAGTCAGGACTCTGCAGTAGGTTCTCTAGTAGAGGTAGGCAACCCTGGTTGAGTGCTTGATTTTGTTCTATCCAAACCGATAACTACATAATTAGATTCCTTTTAATTAGTTGCAGGAGACCATGAACTGGAGGCACTCAGTTCATGGTCTCAGACATTTTATCCTACATTAAACTTGTGATCAAGCTCAGATGGAACAAAAACCCAAAACATCACTGGCACTCCAGGACCAGGCTTGCCTACCCCTGTTCCAGTAGGACAGCCTTATAGACAGCTGACCCCAGGTCAGTGGTGTGGACCGGCACCCATGCAGGAGTGTGACTGCCCCCTGCAGGTGGGTGTTCTGGGGCGGACGGGGTCGGGGAAGAGCACCCTGCTGGCCGCCCTGCTGAGGCTGGCCTCCACTGACGGAGAGATCTCCATCGACGGGGTCTCCTGGAACTCCGTGCCCCTGCAGACCTGGAGGAAGGCCTTCGGAGTGGTTCCCCAGGTAACCCACTCACACGCATACATGCATACGCACACACACAGCCACGCACACACACACACACACACACACAGCCACGCACACACACACACACACACACACACACACGCATACATGCATACGCACACACACAGCCACACACACTCACCTCACACACGCAGGCACACACACACGCATACATGCATACGCACACTCACAGCCACGCACACACACACACATACATGCACACGCAGACACACAGCCACACACACTCACAGCCCAGTACACACACACATACATGCATAAGCGCACACACACGCATACATGCATACTCACACTCACAGCCACGCACACACACACGCAGGCACACACACACGCATACATGCATATGCACACACACAGCCACACACTCACAGCCACGCACACACATGCATACACACACACACGCACATACAGACACACATACCCACGCATGCATGCACACACACACACACATACACACACCCAGGCACTCACGCACACACACACACACACACACACACACACACACACATCTCTATATGACTTTGTCTGGAACTGGAGATCAGAGCCAGTCTGGACAGGAAAAAATGTGCACAATCAAATACGAAAAACATTCGCTCTGGGAAGAAAAAAAAATCATATTTTTGCAAAATTCCAACCTACGTCTTCAAATGTGCTGAGATTGACAGTAAAATGACGGCTGATAATAACATCCTGATCCCATGTCCCCTTCCTGTTTTGTGCAGAAAATCTTCATTCTGACGGGGTCGTTTCGCATGAATCTGGATCCCTACCTCAAACACAGCGACGAGGAGCTCTGGAAAGTCGCAGAGGAGGTAAACCTTTCCCCCAAAAAAACAGGTCCCTCTCAGTGTTCAGTGTCAATAAAATAACAGCAGAGTTGTGTGATGAAACTACGTGCGCACATTATCGTGAGTAAATTTCCCATAACGCTTTGAACAGGATGTTTTTGGAATGTTAGTTAAAGTCAGTGTTCTAGAACTTTCATTCAAGTTCCAGTACTGATTGTTACATCAACATTAGAACGCTCAGAAGATTCTTATTACATATCTGATTGGAATGTTCGGTTAGGGACATTCTGATCGCATGCTTGTCATGCTTGTAAGCTTTTAAAGGCCGTTAGGGGATACATTTCAGTGCCATGTCCTTGCTTGCGCGCCGCAGGTGGGGCTGAAGTCGGTCATCGAGCAGTTTCCGGACAAGCTGGACTTCCAGCTGGAGGACGGGGGCTACGTCCTGAGCAACGGGCACAAGCAGCTGGTGTGTCTGGCCCGCTCCATCCTCAGCAAGGCCCGAATCCTGCTGCTGGACGAGCCCAGCGCCTACCTGGACCCCATGTAAGCCCATTACATTACATTACATGACATTACATTATTGGCATTTGGCTCTTATCCAGAGCGACGTACAGTTGATTAGACTAAGCAGGAGACAATCCTCCCCTGGAGCAATGCAGGGTTAAGGGCCTTGCTCAAGGGCCCAACGGCTGTGCGGATCTTATTGTAGCTACACTGGGATTCAACCTTCCCTGTCCCAGTCATTCACCTTAACCACTACGCTACAGGCCGCCCCTGCCCTCCAGACCTGGGCCAAACACATCATAGTTTTGGGTTCAGATACTATTACTGAGCTTGTCTGGTGTCACAGAACCTATGGAATACTGTGAAAAGGTGCAAGCCCCGGCTTCTGGTCCTCTCGGTTGGCTCGATTACACCAGGCAAGATCAATTGAGCACAGAACAGTATTTGAACCCAAAACAATTACATATTGGATCCATGTCTGCTGCCATCACCCGACACCACACTCCAGGCTTTGTGGCCCTGTGGACCTGTGTGAGGCTGTGCTGATGGTGTGGTTGCCTGTTCCACGCAGAACCCTGCGGGTGCTGAGGAAGACCCTGAAGCACTCGTTCTCCGACTGCACCGTCATGCTGTCCGAGCACCACGTGGAACCCCTGCTGGAGTGCCAATCCTTCCTGGTCAGTCTCTCACTCCGCCCCCCCTCCCTGTCCAGGAAAACGGCTCAAGCTAGGTTTTGAGGCAGCTGGTACGGCTGGCAATTTTGAGCTGGTCGTGGCTGGATTTTACACCAGGGCTCTTGGTTGTCACTGAACTGCTTTTACTATTGAATAATCCTCTTGTGCATTTTTACTCGTTAAACAATTTTTATTGTAATGGTCCATTGGTCCTGAGGCATCCAACGCTAAGGGGAACATTAAGGTCAAAAGCTGATAAAATGCATCCCCTGCACAATAAAGTCAAAGTTATTAAGTGCCAATATTAATCTGAGTTTACAGCTGAAAGCAAACCATTGCATGTTAAATATTTTAGTTTTCTGTAATTTATATAAAGGCTGCATGGCTAGTTTATGAAAAAACATTATCCAGTCTTTTAAAAACAACCTTTTGGCACTTTTTTGTGGGTGGGGCTTCCCAGTGTGTGAATATCAGGTCAGTACATAGAATATCTTTGAGACCAAACAAGTTGATCCAATACATTTAAAACCAGATGTCTCCCCCTACTGGTCATGCTCGAGTATGGCACGCCTAAACTGTACACTACTGTTCCGCTGTGGGCACAGCCTGACAATCACTCTGCCTTCACCGAGTCACCCCTGCATCTGATCTTGCTCTCTCTCTCCCTCGCTCGCACTCTCCCTCCCTCTCCCTCCCTCGCTCGCTCTCCCTCTCTCGCTCTCCTTCTCTCCCTCTCGTGCTCTCCCTCCCTCCCTCTCTCTCCCTCCCTCGCTCGCCCTCTCTCGCTCGCTCTCCTTCTTTCCCTCTCGTGCTCTCCCTCTCTCCCTCTCTCCCTCTCGTGCTCTCCCTCCCTCCCTCCCTCCCCCTCCCTCTCTCTCCCTCCCTCTCTCTCCCTCCCTCTCTCCCTCCCTCTCCCTCCCTCGCTCGCTCTCCCTCTCTCTCCTTCTCTCCCTCTCGTGCTCTCCCTCTCACCCTCTCTCCCTCCCTCTCTGGCTCTCCTTCTCTCCCTCTCGTGCTCTCCATCTCTCCCTCTCTCCCTCCCTCTATCGCTCTCCCCCTCCCCCTCCGTCCCTCCCTCTGGCCTCCCAGATGATCGAGGGCAGCTCGGTGAAGACGTACGACAGCATCCAGAAGCTCCTGAACGAGACCAGCCACCTGAAGCAGGCCATGAGCAACCTGGAGCGGCAGAAGCTCTTCCCGCTGAGCCGCCGCGTCTCCAGCAAGCGGGCGCCCAAGCCAATCAGCTCGCTGCAGGAGGAGCCTGAGGACGAGGTCCAGGACACGCGCCTCTGAGCCCCGCCCACCCCTCGCCACGGCGACGGCAAGCCGGGCCGCCCATTGGACCAGCCTGAGGAGCTGAACCGTGTAGGCACGCCTCCCCTCTCCTCGAAGGACGGATGCTTTTACACTGCGGTTCCAATCGTTGTCACGTGTTAGAGATTTGACCCATAACTGATCTGTGTATCATGCTATACGCATGCAACTGATAACACGCATCACAGAGAGGTGTAGACAACAAACCAGGGGCCTGTTTCACACAGCAGGATAATCGAGTCAACCGGTTAACTGCGCAACGTGAAACCCGGAACACCAGTTCACTATAGTCCATGTTTCAGAACTCACTAATCCTGCTCTGTGGAACAGGCCCCAGAAACATCTTGAATGTTGCTTGCGTAGAAGCAACCCCCCCCCCCCACAATGAAAGCAAGCAGGTTATTTTAGCATTGGCTTCGGTATGGTGTATAAGCTACTGATGTCGTTCAAGTTTATTGTGATATTCCTGGCTTAGGTGGGATAGTGAGAAATATACATGGGCTCCTAAAATCCGATCCAGGGAATACAGGCACACAACACAGGAGCTTCAACGGGTAAACTGTGCGTACACGTGTGGTATAAATTTGACTAAAAAATAGACCATTTAGACTTGCAATAAAACAGATGTGTAACGTGCATACCCACAAATATGGTTCATGTAACTTAAAAGACCCATGTAATATAGAAGTCGTAGTCTAAATCCTCAGTTTTCAGTTATAACCAAGATTTCTGTACATTAATTAAGTTGGTGACTTGATGGGCAAAAGCTTGACAGTTCAAATGTCCTTGTGCCCGCATTGAGGAAATGCACTTTACATATATATGGTACTTATTAGCTGTTCAGGAAGAGACCTTGGAAGGGGTTGTGTTAATCTAATGCCTGTGTCATGAACTGGAAATCCTCTTTTCTAAGCTAGATTATTTAATTTTGTGTAAATGGTATACACTACCACTGAAATTACCTGTATATGTGGTAATTTGTTATTATACTGTATGTGTATTGAATGAATAATGCAAACTGATAGTGTCGTATGTTTCCTTGTTTCTTCCTCCAAAGGAAAGTTTGTGTAATGAGAGAAATGCGGGGTTGTTTGGAGAATGACTGAAATAAATGTGAGAGGAAGGTTCCGGAAAGTGGAGTGCAGTTTTTAATGCTTGTGCTTCTTGCTGAAAGCAGGGCCCTCATTGGACAGATATTTAACACTGGAACACAACAGAAGGCGGCCTGAACAACTTCTCAGTACATCGTGTTTCAAATGGAAAAATGCAACACAGTTCTCAACAAAAACTTAACACGTTTTCCGCTCTGAATAGCCTATGTGCGGGATTTATGTGGCGATACAGAGTGTCAGTGAGATATCTCAGGTAGGGATGGGCACAGGTGAGTTCATTTGGAACTTAGGGGGGTGACAAACAGGACATTTTCTTTCTTGTCATAATTGGGGGGGGACACCCAATATAGACCACCCAATCAATTCCAAGACCCCCTCTGTGCTTACACAAAATGGCAGTGCCCAGCAGAATGACTGAGCAGGGAGCAGCTCTTATGTCATATACCATGAATCACCACGTCACACAATGTCCTCACTTTGCTATTAAAACAAAAAAACATTGCTTATCGGACAGGAGTGTGAGTCTCTACTGACCGTCCATCTCTGCCAAGCCAGAGCCACTGCCCGCGTACTCCTTCGTATACTTTCTGGGTTGACAACGGTCTGTTGCTAAATTGACAATTACAGTGCTTGTCGACTGCTAGTGAACCTGCTCAAATTCAAGAATCAGCCAGAAGGCTGAGAGTGGCTTAATTGTAATGGAAAGGGGGAAACGTATCCATTCAGTGCAACACCCTACAAGCTAGCTAGTAACAATAAGATACTATTACAATGCCAACTGTATAAAAAAGCATTTAAAAAATGTTGTGAATCTAAGTTTTACAAGACTTGGCTACAAAACATGTACACTTTAACACTGTACCAGGAGAGCAGTCTTGTTAATTGCCTGGGCAAACCGCTGCATAGTTTCTGGGTGATTTCTTTCAGTGGACATCACAGGGTCACCTTACAGTTAGCAACTTAGCATATTAATTTACTGCCCATCTACTAGATAACATTATCCATGTATTCACTACTGAAGGCTGCCTTTTAAGTTGCTGGCAAGCTGGGTAAAACAAACATACCTTTTCAGCTACAGTATCAAGACAACGTACTCTTTTTACAGCTGACATTAGCTTGCAAACATATTAACTGGCTAGTCGCAAAATATAGTTCGTTTTCTCTGTGTACATCACGCAACTCTGAACTGTAGTTTATCATATTTACGTTTCGATAAATAAGAGCTTTGCATGATGGTGGGTCAAACCATAATTAGAGGGGGGGGGGTCATAATAAAATGTATATTTATATGTTTTAAGTTCGTAGCATAATTCTAAGGTCATTACTAACCGCAGTCATTGGGGAAACAAGTCCCCCCTATCCCCCTACATCCGACACTCTTGGATTTGGCGATCTGAAATGTTCCTTATGGCTTACAGTTGAAAGAAGTCCGTTATTTGTGGTAACGGAACTTATTGCCACGTTGTATTCACTTTGAAACAAGTGAACAATTACAAACCGAGTTGTTATAGTACAAACATATATACAATATTTAAGATCTTTACTGTACACGTGTACAGCACACTACCTTCCATCAATATACTATATAAGTTTAGAATTCTTATTTACACATTTGGTAAAACCCTGATTGATTTCAACAGTATTTAAAACAACCTTGCAACTGCTTAAACACGGAACACGCAAATTCAAAAAACAAAAATGGCATAAAATTGTCCCATCGCTATGATCCGATTTTTTTTTTCTTTTGTCAAAGGCTGTTTTAACACGTTGAGTTCCCCGCCCCCCCCCCCCCCCCCCCCCCCCCCACCTAAAATTCAATACGCTATATTATAACAGAATAAAACTATGGTCCCCATGTGCACAATGTTACACATTGCATCAAGTACGGTCAACAAGGAACAAATACAAAAAGCGGTCTTGGTTCTGCTGGGTGGAGGGAGGGAGAGGGGGAGAGAAAGCGGGGGGGTCGAGGCCTTGGATTCAGGTACGCCTCAGTGCAGGATCCAGACCTCTGGAGGTTTGGTTTTGGGGGACGTCTGCCTTGTTCTGCTGCGTTGGATGCCGCTGGCTGGCTGCAGGGCGCTGGCTGGGACAGGGAGCTGCGATTTGGGCTTGGGGGGCCTGCCCTTGCTGCTGGCCGGCCCCGGGGGGCCGAGGTTTGGGGGAGGGTGGCCGACCTGGGGGAAGATGGGAAGGCGGGGGTCTGTCAGTACAGATTATCAGCACGTTAGGCTCTCTTTAGATTTCACTTGTCAAAGGCTCGTTCCAATCGCTTATTTTTCTGTCATCCTTTCCTTTCCTTGATCCTTACCCAGAAATCGATCAAAGACATTCCAGCCCCTTAAATGTTCCTTCTAGGAGCTAGAAGTTGAAGTTAAAAACTCCCAATCTTTCCTTTGAGCAAGAAAACATCAGCGCAGTGCTCTTATCCAGGGCGACGTACGATGAAGAATACAGGTGCTTGTATTGTATTGTATTTCTGTAGTTTATTTTGTTCCCAGGGGACTCTGACCTTACTGACATCCGGTTCCGACCGGCTGCTGCACATGGCCTGCAGCTCCTGAATGAGGTCATCGGTGCACAGAGACAGCTGCCCGTCCTCCCTGTGACAGCACAGACATTTACAGCCCCCAGTGTCATCACCCACTGCCTCCTCACAGCCCCACACTGCCCCACACCGCCCCACACCGCCCCACACTGTCCCACACCGCCCCACACCACCCCACACACCTCCACACACCTCCACACCGCCCATCCTTTAAACAGAGCTCACCTCAGACCACTGGAGTCACTGCTGCACAGCAAACCTGAGACAGAGGGAGAGAGAGAGGGAGAAAGAGAGAGGGAGAGGAGAGAGAGAGAGAGAGAGAGAGAGAGAGAGAGGGAAAGAGAGAGAGAGAGGGAAAGAGAGAGGGAGATGGAGAGGGAGGGAGAGAGAGGGAAAGAGAGAGGGAGGGAGAGAGAACACAATTTACAAACAGTAAAAGGTCATTCACCCTCTCAGTCCCAAGCCCAATATGAAGTGGCTCCACCAGGCTTGTGTTGAGGAGACTGAGAATGTTTAGCAGGGTTCAAAACAGTAGTTGTTTTGATTTGGTTGAAAAGGTTGAGAGCGCCATATGGTGCTCTCGGGACTGAAAGCTCATTAAAGCACCCCCCCCACACACACACAAGCATAGACACACTCACACTCACACTCACACTCACACTCACACTCACACGACCTTCTCACCCTCTCTGAGTGTGCCACCAGTCCTCCAGGAGGGGGCGGGGCTGCCCTTCTTGCGGGGGCTGGTACTGGCCTTCCTCCAGCCACTGGTGTCCCGGCCCTTCTTAGCTCCGCCCTTATTCGGGTTGAGTGACAGCAGGGGGAAGCTCCCGCCCTGGAACGCTGGCAGGTGCTCATCTATGTCTGCGGCAAAAAAGATCCATCCTATGAGATTAGCTGTTAAGCGTTACAGCCGTGCAATACAGTGTGTGTGTTTAGGTACCTCTCCGGGGCAGAGAACAGCCCTGCAGTAGAGTGTGAGTTTGTGTGTGTGTGTGTGTGTGAGTGTGTGTAGAGGCCTGAGTGTGTGTGCCTGTGCGTGTGCGTGTGCGCGTGCGTGTGTGTGGTGTGAGTGTGTGTGTGTGTGTGTGTGTGTGTGTGTGTGTAGGTACCTCTCCGGGGCAGTGGACAGCCCTGCAGGACAGCCTTGTTGACCAGGATGCTGAGGGCTGCTTTGACCACGGCCTGTTGCCTGGGACCCAGGTTCTTGTTGCTCGGCGACTGGCGCTGGCCTGGAGACCGTTTCGGCACCACCCTGGAGCCGATGGCCTCCTCCACACGAGGGACCACCACCATGTTCCACAGCCGGGACAGCCACCTGAACACACCACACAGCCCAAAATATCACATACAATAGCCCAAAATATCACATACAATACCCCACAACATCACACAACATACCCCAGAATATCACATAAAATATCCCACAACATCACACAACATACCCCAAAATATCACATACAATACCCCACAACATCACACAACATACCCCAGAATATCACATACAATATCCCACAACATCACACAACATACCCCAGAATATCACATAAAATATCCCACAACATCACACAACATACCCCAAAATATCACATACAATACCCCACAACATCACACAACATACCCCAGAATATCACATACAATATCCCACAACATCACACAACATACCCCAAAATATCACATGCAATATCCCACAACATCACACAACATATCCCAAAATATCACATACAATATCCCAAAATATCACATACAATATCCCACAATATCACACCATATACTCCAAAATCTCACATACAATATCCCAAAATATCACTCCACATATCTCAAAATATCACACCACATATCCCAAAATATCACACCACATATCCCAAAATATCACACCATATACTCCAAAATATCAAATACAATATCCCAAAATATCACACCAAATATCACAAAATGTAACAAACATCTACACACACAAAATATCACACCAAAGTACCCAAAATACTGAAATACTGACTGAAATTTAAATGTGTTCATCATTTTGTGTTTGCAGTGTGAAAGTTAGAACAAGCAGTCAGCAGGTAGTTTCTCAAAAATCACCATGCCATTTTGTTTGCACATGGCTACCTCCCAATAGTTTAAAAACACACGCGGGCACGCGCGCACACACACACACACACACACACACACACACACACACACACACACGCCAACGGTGAAAGGCTCCGAGGGGGTTATGTGGGGGTTATGTGGGGGTTAGGTGTCTTCCTCAGGGATACTTTGACAGCCGGGGGAACAAACTAGTCGCCCTCCAGACAACCTCTCCCACCCCCTCAGCTAAAGTCGGCACCATTATCACAGGCACACAGAAGTGGAGACTCACTTGAGCACAGCAGCGGCCTGCTCTGGCACCACGGGGCAGGACAGGAACATCTGTGGCCCTATGAGGGCCTCCGGGGCCCCCAGACGGGCCAGGCAGGAGTTGAGCTGCTGCCACACGGAGCAGACCCAGGCCACGGTGCGACTGAGCATGTCCGACGCAGGAAGCACCTGACCCCGCATCTACAGGGGGAGGAAACGCAGAGTTAACACGCCTGTGTGAGGGTGTGTGTGTGAGAGTGTGTGTGTGTGTGTGTGTGTGTATGTGTGTGTGTGAACGAGGACACAGGTCTGAAACAGTAATGTTACCATTAACACTATTAACGGGTTAAGGGCCTTGCTCAAGGCCCAAAAGCTGCACTGATCTTCCTGTGGCTACACTGGGGCTTGAACCACCAACCGGTCAAAATCAAGCACCTTAGCTGCTAGGCTATCAGCTGCCCCCATGATGTCACAGTGATGTCACTCTATACTTCAGGAATGTCAAACTGGATTTGGAATACACGAAACCTGCTTTCGTGTAGCTGGAACTTTGGAAATTAAACACAGAGGTCTGAAGAAAGGTACACGCCCATGTAATTTGTATCATAATTCTGCAAGCAAATTACTGAGCTACCAGTATTACTGTACCCGGCTGAATATTCCAGTTTAAACTGGTTTAAGCCGTGCTTTAGCTGGAATTCTTAACAGGGCAGACATATGCATAGAAGCATATACGGCTTACTTTATTCCATCAGAAGCTTTGGTTCGGTAAAGATTTGAAAGTTAACACCGTCATATCTGAACTTGGTGAACTGTCAGGGTGTATTCCTGCCTTTCACCCCAGTGCATGCTGGTATAGGCACACCACCAGGGTTAGCTGATGGATGGATGGAAAGGCCCAGTCTCTGACCTTGCGAAATCTGAAATCGCACTCAACATAGATTGGTGAAATGTCAGGGCACAGTCCTCCCCAGTGCATGCTGGGATAGGCACACCACCGGGCCGTCTCTGACCTTGTGAAATCTGAAATCGCACTGAACATGATTGGTGGAAATGTCAGGGCGCAGTCCTCCCCAGTGCATGCTGGGATAGGCACACCACCGGGCCGTCTCTGACCTTGTGAAATCTGAAATCGCACTGAACATGATTGGTGAAATGTCAGGGCGCAGTCCTCCCCAGTGCATGCTGGGATAGGCACACCACCAGGATGTCTTTGACCTTGTGAAATCTGAAATCGCACTGAACATAGATTGGTGAAATGTCAGGGCGCATTCCTCCCCAGTGCATGCTGGGATAGACCCACCACCGGGCCGTCTCTGACCTTGTGAAATCTGAAATCGCACTGAACATAGATTGGTGAAATGTCAGGGCGCAGTCCTCCCCAGTGCATGCTGGGATAGGGACACCACCGGGCCGTCTCTGACCTTGTGCAGGAGCTTCCTCTGCAGGTGCCGGGTCAGCAGGCCGGCCTGCGGCTCCGAGTCCCAGCGCAGCTGCACCCAGCGGAAGTGCTGCTGCAGCAGGAGCTCCGCCCCCTGCAGGCGGGGCTTGGCCAGCGTGCCAATCACAAAGCCGCCCTCGTGGAAGTGGTGCAGGCCGCAACCAACCGGAGCTGTCGGGGGAAACAGGTGGGCGGGGCATGAGATTGTGTTTCAGAAGTCACTCTTTAACCAGAGGACGTTAGTGTAACTGCCCTGTCCTACTCCTAGCACACCGCCCTCTGGGTGAAGAATGAGGCACTACCCAAATCTTAACCCAGAGGGATTAGGGGGCTCAATGCTGGAGTTGACTGTGGCCAAAACTCAGGAGAGAGTCAGTAGTTCCCCCTGCCCAATCACGGTCCTGCTATTTTAAGTCCTGCTTAGAGCTGACGTTCTGGGGGTTGTAGTTCTGTGGGCTGCAGCTTTGCATGGAAACAGGACTACAGAGAAGTACAGTTATATTCAAATTAGACTGATTTCAGTATGAATGCCGTACAACCATTTCACCCAACTCAGTAAAACCTCACCCCGAACGCGCTGACAAACAAATGTGAAAATGTGACCATCAGCTTTCTCTTGCGCGTGAAGCTGACACCGCCTGAAGCTGACTTAATGCCCAAAGGGAACCGGAGCTCCCCACGGCTGCTGAGAGCAGGCCTCACCGTGAAGCAGGGGCAGCGGGTAGGCCGAGCCCCGGTTCTCCAGCCCCTCGCACAGGCCGCCCAGCAGCTCTGACAGGGAGTGCGCTCGCTCCAGACCCTGCAGCAGCAGCACCACACCCGCACCCGGCCCGCTCTGCTGCTCCGGGAGCAGGAAGCCTGCGGAGACGCAGCGAGAGGGGAAGAGAGGAACAGTGATGCTCGCCATCTTTATTTAAACAAGGGTACACATCTGGAACTGTCACGGCATTACGGTTATTCAGCTTTTATCCAAACACTTTTATCCAAAGTGACTTACAGTTGATTTAGACTAAGCCGGGTTAATCACCCCTGGAGCAATGCAGGGCCTTGCTCAAGGGCCCAATGGCGATATGGCACTCTCGGCCGTAAACATTCTCAACCAATCAAAATGACTGCTGTACTGTGGTTTTGAGCCCCTATTAAAACCTACACAAACCCCAAAGCCAATATCCCTTGTGATTTGGGTGGAGCCATTTCACGTTGGGCTTGGAACTGAAAGGTGTACTACGCCGTTAACTGGTGAACTAATGTCACGGTGAAGCACCAGACAGCACTCCGAAGGCTGCCGGGACAGCGTTAGACCAGCGCGGGCGGGGTAAAGATGTTTACCGCAGTTGATGAAGGTCTCCACCAGCTGTTCTTTGGACAGGCTCTCGTCTACCTCCACCCTGATGATGTCACAGCCGACGCCCATAGCTTCCTGTTTGTGCTGACGGAGAGAGATTTAAAAAAAAAAATTTTTTACTTGTCATCACATGTACCACCAAAGTTTCAATTCAAAAAGGATATGAAACATTATCTTGTAAATTGGTTAAAGATTCAGGTTTTGTTCTGTAATAGTGAATTTCACCTGACTATCCATCGCTTGGTTGAGAGCCACAGGATTGGAGACCCAGCTCATATTCGAGCCCATTCTAAAAGCATCTGGTTTTAACCATTTCAGCTGCAGTGCGATCAGAGTATAACACAAAGAGGGGTTCTGATTGGAGCCAGTCAGCGTACCTTTATGCATCGGGCGATCTGATTGGCTATATAGTCCTGGCAGCTTCCCTCTAAGCCGTGGAAGATGATGTTGCGATACTGCTCCACCTGGGGGAGCGATACACACCCCGTTACAAAACTACACCATCACTACTACTGTGACAACCACAACCACATCATCCATTTACATCATTCATGAGTCTTTCACTGGGGGTGAGGGGTGAGTTTGGGGGGACGGTTATGATCACAGACGGGGTTTTATTTCTATCTGCGCTTGTGGCAGCTGTCCAGGGACCTCCTACATTAACCCCCAGTTGTAAAACCCAGACTCTAAAACAGGGATATATCTGCAGACCCAGGTAGGGAGAGCCGCAGGGTGGCTGGATCTGATCGTTACCTTAAAAACCAGCTACCACTTCTGAACCAAGCAAGCCAGTGAAAGTGAGTTAAATTATCCAATTATGGACTGGCCACAAGAGGGCACACGAACACTGAATCACACGGATGACAAAGATGCTAATTACCGCTAGTCTTAACCTCATACAGAACCACCAGTTCCAAATGAAACAATAAAATCATTGAATAAAGAACAAAGCTCAAGATTCCTGTCAGAAGTCTGAGTTTCTGGGGAAGACACAGAGTACTTTATCGTTCTTCTCTGAACTGAACACACCCGCACGCACTCACACTTGCGCATACACACACACACTCACTCACTCACTCACTCACTCACTCACTCACTCACTCACTCACTCACTCACTCACTCACTCACTCACTCACTCACTCACTCACTCACTCACTCACTCACTCACTCACTCACTCACTCACTCTCACACTCTCACACTCTCACACTCTCCTCACCAGGCGGATGTAGTTGTGCAGCAGCTGAAGGGGGATGAGAGAGAGGAACGCCAGCTCATCCAGAGAGCCCTCAGACAGACCTGTCAGAGAGAGAGACCAGGGGGGAATGAGTGAGCCTGCCCCCTGCCAAACAGCACATACACCCCCTCCCTACACCCTTCCCCAAGCTCAGCACCCCCCTGCCAAACAGCACATACACCCCCTCCCTACACCCTTCCCCAAGCTCAGCACCCCCCTGCCAAACAGCACACACACCCCCTCCCTATACCCTTCCCCAAGCTCAGCACCCCCCTGCCAAACACACACACACCCCCCGCCCTATACCCTTCCCCAAGCTCAGCACCCCCCTGCCAAACAGTACACACACCCCCTCCCTATACCGTTCCCCAAGCTCAGCACCCCCCTGCCAAACAGTACACACACCCCCTCCCTATACCCTTCCCCAAGCTCAGCACCCACCTGCCAAACAGCACACACACCCCCTCCCTATACCCTTCCCCAAGCTCAGCACCCCCCTGCCAAACAGTACACACACCCCCTCCCTATACCCTTCCCCAAGCTCAGCACCCCCCTGCCAAACAGTACACACACCCCCTCCCTATACCCTTCCCCAAGCTCAGCACCCACCTGCCAAACACCACACACCCCCCCTCCCTATACCCTTCCCCAAGCTCACCACCCCCCTGCCAAACACCACACACCCCCTCCCTATACCCTTCCCCAAGCTCAGCACCCCCCTGCCAAACAGTACACACACCCCCTCCCTATACCCTTCTCCAAGCTCAGCACCAGCCTGTCAGAAATACACACCGCTCAGCATCCTACACAAACACACTGCCTTCAGAGAATAAGAAGCCAGGAGCCTTCAAACACGCACACAAACTAGGCCCGCTATGATGCAAGCATTCAATCACGGCAATTAATCTGTCAGTACGACAATTTTGGGAAGACACTGAAAAAAAACAACATCCGATTAAATATGCCAATTTGTTCAACTAACAGGTAAAAATATTTTTGATGGACAACTCCGAGCAGAAATTTGGAGACTTAGGATGGGGGAGGAAACAGAGGAACTTATCTGTTTGGACGAAAACCGTGACAGTAACCGGAGGTTCATTAACCGATGATGTTAGCGGTTATGTTCAGTTCTCAGAATAGCGTGTTTTATTATGGTTGTGTTAGCTAGGATTTCGCTATTTGCATTGGTTTTATTGCTACCTTCATTTGGCTAAGTAAACTGTTTACTGTTGATATATGAGTGTATACTTTATAATTCCTAGCGTTGTGTTTCCTAAAATGGTTTAATAGATACAACTATCTTCGTTGTAGCCTTAGCACTTGAAACTGTACTTCCCTCTCGGGTCTTTCAGCGCACTTATCCCTGGTTATGGGTAATGCACTTTGCACTTTGTTGTACGTCGCTCTGGATAGGAGCGTCTGCCAAATGCCTGTAATGTAATGTAATGTAATTTAATGTAGTGAGGTTGAGTGACAGGTGCAGGGTGAGTCTGGATTGGTCGCAGGTGAGGACACACCTTTCAGCCGGACGGTGAGGTGCTGACAGCCCCGTTTCCTCACCAGGTCCCATGGGGACAGGGGGAGGGGCTGACCAGGGTTCCACACGGCGTCACCTACAAAATCAACCGCAATTTAATATTATTCATCCGTTATTTAGCCAGGAAGGTCGCGCTGAGACACAATATCGCTTCTCCCAGGGAGTCCTGGAGGGTATTTCACAAAACAGGATTACTGACATATCTGGATAACTGCACTGGGTAAAACCCGGAACAGCTCTTGTTCCAAATTTGGGAGGCTTCCAGGTTTTACAGGAAGTGTAATTATCCAGCTAACTTGGTAATCAACGGCCCCCAGGTCAACCATAAACAAAGAAACAAAAGCTGAGAAAACACACCAGAACGCTGCGATGGCGGGTAATACTGATTTGAGGCTACGTAAACCGTACAGCTGAGTTAATGCGATTCCGTTCGGTCGGTGTTGGGGAAGGGGGGTGGGGGTGAGGAGCCAGGATGACAGCGATTCTCTATTTTCATCTTCCGAGCCGATTTAGGGGAGAGGCGCTTCAAGAAGCAGAACCATCTGTATTTCTTTAATTGTTCCGCAGCTCTCTCTGTCCGTCTCTCTCTCTCATGCATAATGCATTTGCTTCCTGCCGTCCGTTTCATCTCTTCCATCAGCGCGTTCCCCGAATCCCCCTCACTGCCCTGTCGTTCCTCACAGCAGAGACTTCTGCCGGCGGAGGGAAGAGTGGGCTCGCCCGTTCCCCCCGCCAGCCGGGTTTAACCTTCACAGACTCCGCCCGGCGGCGCGGTCAAACGGACGACACAAACACCCTTTATTTACAGCGCCGGGGCGGGGTCGATGAATCGCCCTGTGAACCGCACACTCGGTTTATTGGACAGGCCGTTCAACCTGTGCTTTACGACCGTTCACCGCTGGAACACACACGCGGTAAACGTGAAAATATTTCACGGTTCCTAGAGAAGGCATAACATAAATAGGGAGCTGCCTGTAGCCTTTTGGCTCAAGTTCATGACCGGGATCTGGAAGGTTGGTGCTTCCAGCCCCGGTGTAAACACGATAAGATCCGTACAGCTGTTGAGCCCTTGAGCAAGGCCCTTAACCCTGCATTGCTTCAGGGGAGGATTGTCTCCTGCTTAGTCTAATCAACTGTAAGTCGCTTTCGATAAGTGTCAGCTACATAATAGATTATTATTTTATAACCAGTGTTGGCAGAGAGAGAATGAAAGAGGGGGAATATCAGGGTCGTGTGACGCTGAAGCAACTCACCAATCAGGACGGAGGAGACGCTGTCGGGGCTGAGCCCGAGGGAAGCCCCGCCCCCGCCCAGCAGGAGGAAGTGATTGGACAGGGTGCGGGTCAGGCTCTGGCACAGCTCCGCCCAGCCGGTCGCCCTGGAGACCGTTACCGTGCCGACGGCGAGCTCGGCCTCCAGCACGTCCGCCGTGCAGATCAGCTCCTCCGAGCCTCTCCGGATCCGGACTGGAACGCGGTAGGAGTCTGAGCGGGAGAGAGCGCGTGAGACCGACACGGTCTACTGTCGGACCGCCATAGTAGTCACGGCAACATGGCCGCCTCTGAGACCAAGGGTGTGTCCCAACACTCAAAATGTTCCCTCCTTTCCTCTACCCCAGTACATTACATTACATTACATTACATGGCATTTAGCGGACGCTCTTATCCAGAGCGACGTACAACAAAGATTGGGGGGAGTAGTCAAGTGGATAG
>NC_083778.1:10929579-10932079 GCF_963514075.1 Conger conger
AGTGGAAAAGGAAGAGGAAGAAAAGGGGGAGAGAAAGGAGAGAGAGAGGGGGGGAGAGGGAGAGAGACACCATCACTGTTGTCAACATGCCACGGTCCATTAAACCATACATACAGACCGCATGCCTGTCAAGCCCTGTTAAACCACACGGTCAGACCAGCGCGTCACACAGGAACACGGTCAGCCTGCCGTCTCCACTTACCCACCCTGTCCTCATCACAGTCAGATGAATTACAGACCACAATGGATGCGCATTCAGAACTACCGTAACCACAGGGCCGAACAGAAAAACCGTGCCTGTTCTACAAAAACACCATCTGTATTAACAAACAGACGGGGACACTTTATGTAAGCACTTTTGTAAAAAATCTTTCAGGATAAGTGCATCTGCTAAATGCCTACATGTAAATACCTCAGGACACTCAAATAGCGTACCCCTACTTGTTTCTGTAAAAGACATTCCAAAAGCAAATGATCTCTAGAGTGCTAAATCAATACGCATTAGCCGTTCTAATCAACTGGCCACTGCGCTGATTGCATTCCGGGCATGGTGAACTAAACGCATTAGGCTTGCACACAGAGTTCTCCCAAAAACAACTTTAGTTTCAACCTCCAATTAAACAAACAAGTCAAAAGAATATCTGTAAGGCAAGTCATTTTTTTAACTGAATCCACCAGCGACTCGAGACTTAAAAGGTCTTTAAAAAACCACTGATTTGGATGAAAGAAAAATGAAGAGCCATCGCAGCAGGAAGACCCGTCTAAAATGACCATTTTCTTTTAACCAACTCCCAGCCTAGCTTTTAAGACTCGAGGCTTGTGTTCAAACTGTGGTAAGTGGAAGCACTTAGAAAATGGATCCTGAAATCAATAACACCGATCGCTGCAAGGCATTTTTTCAACACAGAATCCTCCGAGGCCTTAAAGGTAGTCCACGACACGCCACGCGGGAGACCGGGTAAAGCGGGGCGCGGCCCTCACCTGAGTGTCCGTTTCGGGCAGCAGAAAACAAGGCAGCGGGGCCTCCCGGGCTGGGGTGGAGCGGCGTGGGGAGTAAAGTGTCGTGTTCCTGGGCGGCGGCGTGGAGGAGCGGGGTGCGCCCGTCGGCCGGGGGAACGGGGCCGCCGCGGGTTAGCGAGGGGGCTACGGGCGGACACCAGCCTGGGAGTCAGAGACACCGTTTACTGGGGGGAGGCGAGCGCCGACGCGGCGTGAGCTGACGCTAATGGCGCGCATGCTAACACTGCGTAAAGCTAATGCATGCACCTCGCTAACGCCGCGCAAGCGAATGATTTGTACACTAGTGCAGCGCATGCTAACACTGCACATGCTAATACTGCGTAAAGCTAATGCATGCGCTCGCTAACACAGTGCAAGCTAATGCTCCATGTGCTAATAAAGCACATGCTAACACTGCATGTGCTCGCTAAAACTGCACAAGCTAATGGGGCGCATGCTAATGCTGCGCACGTTAATACGCGGTACGCTAATGCCGCACATGCTAACACCACACATGCTAACACTGCATAAAGCTAATGCATGTGCTCGCTAATGCCGCGCAAGCTAATGCTCCGTGCGCTAATGTAGCACACGCTAACACTGCACATGCTAACACTGAGTAAAGCTAATGCATGCACTCGCCAAGCAGCGCAAGCTAATGCTTTGTTCACTAATGTAGCGCACTCTAACAGCGCACATGCTAACACTGCGTAAAGCTGAAGCATGTGCTCGCAAAGGCCACGCACGCTAATGCAGTCCACGCTAATGGAGCACATGCTAATGAAATACACGCTATTGCAGCACACGCTAATGCAGTGCACGCTAATGGAGCACATGCTAATGAAATACACGCTATTGCAGCACACGCTAATGGAATGCACGCTAATGGAGCACATGCTAATGAAATACACGCTATTGCAGCACACGCTAATGGAATGCACGCTAATGGAGCACATGCTAATGAAATACACACTATTGCAGCACACGCTAATGGAATGCACGCTAATGGAGCACATGCTAATGAAATACACGCTATTGCAGCACACGCTAATGGAATGCACGCTAATGCAATGCACCAGGGGGCTGTTGGAGGATGGGCAGGGGAGGAGGAAGGGGAGGAGGAGGAGGAATTTGGGGGGGGGGGGGGGGGTAGTCACTGCAGATATAAACCAGCCACATCTTTCAGCTCCAAACACTGGTGAACACACACCCTCCCCCCTCTGAACATAAAACGAATGTGTGTCACTCTAGTCTAGCTCGTGAATGAAAATGGAGCATCTCACAGCCTTCAAGCAGAACGGGCATTTCACTGCTTCAAACCAGTGGTTCCCAAACCTCTCCTTGGGCGTCCCCCAGCCAGATATTCGATGTGCTCCATCTCATGCAAACCTGATACAGTTCATGAAGCCCTTTGTGTAGTAGCATCAGGTGTGCTTGAGGTGGAACAAGCCTGTAGCGTAGTGGTTAAGGTAAATGACTGGGACACACAAGGTTGGTGGTT
>NC_083778.1:10937079-10969579 GCF_963514075.1 Conger conger
GCAGGAAACCACCCACCAGATGCCACCAATCAGTCACAGGGCATACGCAAATACGCCAAGTATTTTTAAATTCCATTGTGCACCAATATATCCACATTAATTAGGAGCCTGCAGACGCAAGGGCGCTTTTGTGGAAGGATAGCGTTCGGGCACATCCAAGGACTTCTACGTTGCCATGGATACGGGAGAGGGTGACTGAGGGTGACTGCCGATGAGGTCACTTCCTGCAGCTGCGTTCCTGGAGCAGGCTGTTCCCCCGTTCTGGCAGGGCTGCAGTTCAGCACCAGGGAAACAGCCTCTTATCAAACCATCATCAAACCCACTGAGACACAGGGAATCAGCCTCTTATCAAACCATCATCAAACCCACTGAGACACAGGGAATCAGCCTCTTATCAAACCATCATCAAACCCACTGAGACACAGGGAATCAGCCTCTTATCAAACCATCATCAAACCCACTGAGACACAGGGAATCAGCCTCTTATCAAACCATCATCAAACCCACTGAGACACAGGGAATCAGCCTCTTATCCAACCATCATCAAACCCACTGAGACACAGGGAATCAGCCTCTTATCCAACCATCATCAAACCCACTGAGACACAGGGAATCAGCCTCTTATCCAACCATCATCAAACCCACTGAGACACAGGGAATCAGCCTCTTATCAAACCATCATCAAACCCACTGAGACACAGGGAATCAGCCTCTTATCAAACCATCATCAAACCCACTGAGACACAGGGAATCCGCCTCTTATCAAACCATCATCAAACCCAGGGGCACTGAGACACAGGGAATCAGCGTCTAATCAAACCCAGGGCACGGAGACACAGGGAATCAGTGTCTAATCAATCCCAGGGCACTGAGACACAGGGAATCAGCGTCTAATTAAACCCAGGGCACTGAGAGACCGTCTTCAGCACTGAAATACTCCTGACAGCAGGCGTCTTGTGCTGTGCGTGGAGGATCCAGCCCGTTAGGTTTGAGAGCAGCTGTCTCACAGAGAGGCCCTATGTGGGGCTGTGTAGAGCAGGGACTCTCAACTCTGGCCCTCAAATCCAAATCCAGCCCTGGTTTTCGATCCTACCGGATAATTAACCGAACAATTAGTGGTGCAGATTGGCCAGACTGACTCCCAGGTAAAGGGAGGGTGGAAAACCAGCAGTTCTCGGACCGTGATTTGAGAAACGGGTGTAAAAAGAGTATCCAGGGCCAATCTGACAACGACACTCACTGTTCTCATTATAGCCATGGACAGGAACTAGAAAGCAGCCTAAAATAAGCCTCCCACGATACATTTGAGAGTGAACCTGCAGTTAAAGCGTTAACTCAAAAACACACAAATACTGCTGTTCCCAAAAAATCTGAGGCTGCAAGCTTACTTAATGAGGAGATGTATTTTCTGCAACCTGAGTCCTGATTAAAATAATCCTAACACAGTCCAAATATGGAACATTTTTGACAGTGGATCTGTAACTAGGGCAGGGTTTTATTAGACTGGTGTGAATAGCAGTGGAAGTTTTATATTGTACAGTAAAAAAAGTTGTGTGTCGTGTAAACTACCACAAAATGGCCGCCCAGAACCGCAGTGAATGTACCGCAACCTTGGCCGAGGCCTAACTTCCTCTGCCTGCCCTCTGTGGCAACATATGTACAACCAAACATGATCCCTGGGTTTCTGCATCAAAGGTCCAGCACCACTCCCCACCTGAAGCCTCTTACCTTGGCTTTCTCATGCAACATTTACAGTGGAGGGAAAGAATTTGAGACGGGCACAAAATGGCCGCCCAGCATCGGGGTGAATGTAATCGCTGGGGCCTATCTTCCCTCTGCCTGCCCTCTGCAACAACACACGCACAACCAAACACGATCCCTGGGTTTCTGCATCAAAGGTCCAGACTCTCACTCACCCACTCACCCACTCACCCACTCACCCACTCACCCACTCACCCACTCACTCACCCACCCACCCACCCACTCACCCACTCACCCACTCACCCACTCACCCACTCACCCACTCACCCACTCACTTCCAACATTTACAGTGGAGGGAAAGAATTTGAGACGGGCACAAAATGGCCGCCCCACGTAACGGTGGACGAGGCCTACCTTCCTCTGCCGGCCCTCGGCGGCGGTGAGCTGGGCGGACATCCTCTCCTGCATCCTCCGGCAGTGCGCCATGACGGCCTCCAGCACCACCACGGGGCTGGCACACACCGCCCGCCGCGCCTTGTCCCCGCCCGCCGCCTCCACGTCCCGCTGCAGCGCCAGGAAGGGGTCGGCCAGGCTGTAGTGTCCGTACCGCTCCTGGATGAAGGCCTCGTTCCTGCGCGCCTGGGGACAGGGGGACGCCATTTTGTTTCGTTGCTTGCGTTTCACGTTTCATTAAACTTGGTCACGAACTTCCCATCGTCTCCTTCATTACCTGACAATTCTCGCTCGCTTAAACTTGGTCACAAACGCTCCATTCCACTTCCTAAAGTTACTTGCTTTTGTAATCTATTAACTGCTTGTGTTGATGCAGCGGCACAATGATTCTACTATCGCCCTGCTTGTTGTTAACCTTTAACTAGAATGCGTACGTTAGGCACGTATAAACTCCTTGTTATCCGTAAATACTGACTGTTTGCGAGCAGTAAGTTGGAACTGCCCCAACCTCTGAACTGAGTGTTTGGGTTCCTCCCTCACAGCCCTCATAATACAGCTGTTGTCCTGCGTCTGAGTGTCTCTCCTTGTTGTGACCGAGTCCGAGGGAATTCCACGACACTGGGCAGAGTCGGGTGAGGTCACTCGGCTGAACCGCGCGTTTGGCACGGTCGCCCCGGGCGATTAGCCGCTCCAGGGCTCTCCCAGCGTGCCGCTGGACGCTCACCCAGCCCGCAATCTGACCGCTCGGCGGGGACACAAGATGGCCGCCGCGGCCCTTCTGTCCCTGCCGGGCCCGGAGCCCCGTCCACACACGCCGTGAAGCAGCCGGGCGGATAAACGGACAGCGCGCGGAGACGGGACAGATCCCCCCCCGGTCCCTGTGTGCAGCAGGAGAACCGAATACTGCAGCAGTATCCACGGCTGAGCATTACAAACACAGGCGGAGGGAGAAAATGAATTACTTGTGAATAATGAAGGAATAAAGTCGCTTTGGGAATTCGGGGCTAAGACCTAGACAACAGACAGGCAGGCAGACAGACAGGCAGACCGAGAGACAGAGAGACAGACAGGTAGGCAGGAAGGCAGGCAGGCAGGCAGGCAGGCAGACAGGCAGACAGACAACATACCAGACCTGGGTCAAATACGTAATCACTTTGGATTCAAACACTTTTCGGTGCTCGACTGAATTTTGCCTGCTGCAAATGAGCCAACCAAGAGGACCAGAAGGTGGGGTTTGCACTTTTTGAGAGCATTTCATAGGTTCCAATTCACCAGGCAAGCTTAGTAAAGCGTAAAAAGCGTATAAAAGTACTTGAATTTTTTCCATTTCATATTTATGTTTTTGACCCAGGTCTGGAACACACAAGACACCAGGGGACAGACTGTGCTGATAGAAACAGCGAGGACTCAGTGAATCACAGAGCGGTACACTTTACACTGGGGCCGCTTGTGTTTTGTGAGGCCCATTAATTCTACACAACTGAAAAAATATACAAGATAATTAGGACAAGCTGGAGAACAGACTTTACCCCCCCCCTCCCCCCCTCCCCACACACACACACGCATACAGGCTCACACAAACACACACACACACGCATACAGGCTCACACAAACACACACACACGCGCATACAGGCTCACACAAACACACACACACACACACACGCGCATACAGGCTCACACAAACACACGCATAGATACAGACTCACTCACTCACTCACGCACGCATAAACACTCACATAAACACAATCGCACACAAACACTCACGCACAAATACATGCATACACACACACGCACAAATACATGCAAACACACACACGGTTATGCACATGCTCACGCACACACACACACACACATAAACGCACACACACACTCACTCACACACACACACACACACACACACACAAACACACAAACACACACACACAAACACACACACACACACACACACACTGCAGTTCAGAGAGGAATACTCTGGCGGTGCTGGGAACAGTAAATTACAGTGTTATTAGCTCACAAAAGGCCCGTCACCAGCTGATAGCGGCATTTCCCCTGCTTTCCGCCGTGCAGCAGGGCTCCTTAAACACAGCGCCCCTTATCGCCTATCTGACCGCTCACGTGCAGCGAGTCCATCACCCCAAACCGGCCTGTCACGGTCGAGGTGAGTTTTTATTGCCAAGCAACACGGTCGTTCATTTAAGCCGTGGGCACCGGCACTTGACGCATGTTGAGGAATTGCATTGTGGGCGGGGCTCTGTTTGACAGCTTGATTGGCTGAATTATTGATTGACGAGCGGGCGGGTCACTGTCGGACAGGGAGAGGGCATCCTGGGCTAATTGGGGTGACATTCACTCAGATGGAAAGAGAGACGAAGAAAGAGAGCGCGAGAGAAGAAAAGAGCGAGAGAGAGGGAGAGAAAGAGAGGGAGAGCGAGCAAGCCTTTTTATTTACTTTTAGGTAATCTGCACGGAACAAAAAAGAGAAATAAATGAGACCTAAATGTTCACAACATTAAAAATACCCACTCACAGGCACACACACAAAAAGAGCAAAATAAGATAAAGACCACAGAAAAAACTATTGCACGAAAACCAAAAAAACAAACGCTATCACACAAAAAAAAAACCCTGAACACAACCGCAGTAACAGAAAATGGCTCTCCTTATCAGTGCTTCAAAACGGCAGTTCCAGAGAGAGAGAGAGAGAGATAGGATAGATAGAGAGAAAGAAAGAGAGAGGCTGTGAGTCAGACATCTGCAGCTCTTTATCTAAATCTCCAAATCCACCCCCTCCCCCCAGGGGTCACATACAGACAGCACAAACAGTCAGTGGGGAGCCCCGAAATAATCCTCTATTCACTGATCTAAATCACACAGCAGGGTACTCAGGGAGGCTGCAGCGCCCCAGCTCTCCCAGCAGGGGGCAGAAACGAGGCGAAAGACTCCGCGAAACAAATGCTGCTGCTCCTCTCCACAAGCCTTTATATACACTCACACTCACACTCACACTCACACTCACACTCACACTCACACTCACACTCACACTCACACTCACACTCACACTCACACTCACACACACACACACACACACTGTCGTCTCTCTTCCAACGTGTCACACACCGTTAAAGGCTCTGAGGATCTCAGGGGCACCAGTGAAACAGCCCACACAGTAAACACAGTGCAGGACAGGGAACCGTGCCAATACTACAATAACCTTCATTTGAGAGTCTGAAAAGGGTCTGTCGCTATATCAGCGTAAATCACACCTTGACTGTGGAGGTGCCGCTCAGTGAAACTTAAACTAAATAAGAAGGAAGCTGCCACATTTATTATATTCGTTTTTTTAGCTGACGCTTTTATCCAAAGTGACGTACAGTTGATTAGACTAAGCAGGGGACAATCCCCCCCTGGAGCAATGTGGGGTTAAGGGGCCTTGCTCAAGGGGCCCAACAGCTGTGCGGATCTTATCGTGGCTACACCGGGGCTTGAACCACTAACCACTCACAGCCATGTACCTTAGCCACTAGGCTACAGGCTGGCCCACTTCAAGCTGTGATGCACAAAAAGTGTTATAATTTCTAATAAACCGACTCTTTGACAAACAGGAGCCTGCACAGACGTTCAGAACAGGGACTGTAGACTGTACTCCGGTCTGAAGACCTCGAAGCCATGAGGGAAATCGCTCAGCATTACCATCTCTCTCATCACTTCTCCACAGGCCCGCTGTCCATGATAAACATCAGATGATTCATTTCAGACAGCAGAGCGCACATAAGGATTAAATATCAGGGCCATCCACCAGACGCTGGGGGCCACAGCGAGTCCGCACGGACCGCCGTAACCCACGCCTTCGCGCCGGGGCGACAGCGTCAAACACCGTTCGCTCAGCTGTCAGTCAACATGACGGACAGCAACACGGGCTTCGGCGAGGAAAAGGGGACAGAAAGTACGCTATAGGACACCGGTGACCTCTCGATCGATAGGAAGAAATAAAAAATAAAAGCTGCCGTATTTTATTTTCTGACTGCTGCCTGCTTTGAACGCAGGTTCAGAAGCACGGCCAAATTCCAGCTTTGGGGAGACCTTGATGCCGTGAAGGCAGGCAGTGCGTTTCCATGGCACCGGAGCCTCACAGCTGTACTCCGGAAGATGGTGCGTTGGAGGGGGGGGGGGAGGGGGGAAAGGTTGTGTTTTAAAACTGGCCCAGAGTCAACCACACTCCACTCCCCAAAATGGCTGCCAGAGAGCGCCAAGCGGAATGAAATGAACACGTCAGATAAGGTTGCAATTCATATATGATGGGTGGCAAAGCCATGAACATAAGTGCAGTACACAAGGTAGAGAGGCGAAGTATGTAACTATCATACCGAGACATCTACAATTTCAGGAGCTACAGGACCGAAGTAGGCTCTGTTTGTAGTATTGTGGACAATGGAGTGTTAAGTTATCTTATAAGCTACTGCACACTACACAACACACAATTTGCTCCAAACCCACTGACTTTCAGTGTGTCACACACACACACACACACACACACACATAGATAGATATATACACACACACACACACACACACACACACACACACACACACACACACACACACACACACACACACACACACACACACACACACACACACACACACACACACACACACACACACACACACACACACACACACACTCGCTTTGAGGGCCAGCAGAACACACGCATTAGGCCCGGACCCCAGCCTGGCTTGTCGAGGTGGTTAGTGTTTCTCCACAGATAGAGGCCACCTGGATGTATGACTCCTGCAACATCCAGAGCATCAGGTCACTGGTCCTCTTTATTTACAACTGCCCAGCACTGCCGCATACTGCTAGTGTCAACCTGCAGGAATGCACTGCTGAGTCAACCTACGGGAGCGTGTGTGAGTGTGAGTGTGAGTGTGTGTGTGTGTTTGTGTGTGTATCTATGTGTGTGTGTTTGTGTGAGTGTGTGAGACTGGGTGAGTGTGTGTATGTGCATGTATGTGTGTGTATATATGGGTGAGTGTGTCTGTGTGAGTGTGAGTGTGCGTATGTGTGTGTGTGTGTGTGTGAGAGAGTGAGTGTGTAGGAGGTGGAGGAACAGGGTCACAGAGAGAAAGACGCATCTTGAAAGAGAGAGAGAAGAGTCAGAAAAGAAGGAAAGGGAGAGAGCAAGAACACTGGAAGGAGAGAGAGAGAGAGAGAGAGAGAGTAAGAAGAGCAGAAGGAGAGAGGGGAGGAGAGCAGAATAAAAGCCCTGACTCCTGACAGCTGCCATGTCGAGCACAGAACATGTAAAATCCATCCCCAAGAAAGGCCTACCGATCCATTATTCAAGGCCCCGGCAATTACGCATTTATGAGCATCTGAATTTTATATCCGTCATGGCAGCTTCACTCCAGGGCTGGAGCAGTCAGGTCTCATATTCACTGGGATGCGCCGCCCGGTGGCATAAATAACCACAGCGACGCCTATAAAACACACACAGAATTTATCATTTCAGATCTGCCCCTACATCCTCATGCATTAAACCCGCAGCGCTTCTGCTTAGCATGCTGGAGAGAAGCAGTGCTCAGTACTCGGCTGCGCAGTGCGGACTCTAATAATATTTGTGTTTTTAAAAAAAGAGATTCCCTTCCTGCCATTACTGGAGGACATACCGCCCAGGTCACTGCCCGGCTTGGAGCCCTTTCCGTTCCTGCCTTTTCGAGATTCTGACACCCCCCCCGGGGCCCCGTTTCACAGAGCAGGATAACTGACCTGAGTACAATCCATAAAGCAGGACTACAGAGTCAGCCTGATGACTGCACGGAGTGAAAACCCAGGACCCTCCCAAGGGACGTGGACTGCAGGGAACAGAGCTGTTCTCCGGGATTCACTCAGCGCAGATAACGCCGTAATCGTGACAAACGCCCCAGGGTGAGAGTGTCTCAGACCGCAGCCCCAGAAACCGCAGAGATGTCCTCCCGCTGGCCACAAGCGTGGAGTTAATTACAATGCAAAGTTAACTGCAGCTTGATTACAGTGTGTGGCGAACTGCAGTTTTGGATTAATTACAGTGTGCGGTTAGCAACAATGCATAGTTAATTACACTACATATTTAATTACACTGCATATACACTGCATATTCAATTTCACTGCACAGTGCAATTAATTACAATGCACCATTACAGAGCAGTTCATTACAATGCATAGTTAATTACACAACATATTTAATTACACGGCATATTCAATTTCACTGCACAGTGCAGTTAATTACAGTGCATCATTACCGAGCAGTTACAGTGCATAGTTAATTACACTGAACATATAATTACACGGCACAGTCACAGTGCACAGTTCATGACAGTGCACGGTTGCTTACAGAACAGAGTTAATTACAGCGCGCTTGTTACAGTACATGGTTAATTACAGTACATGGTTAATGACAGCATGCTCATTACAGGGCTGCCAGAGCTCCACAGAGAGGCCGGCCCCCGCTGCTGTGGCCCCGCCCCAGAGGAACCCCCTGCTGGGAACAGGCCCGCCACACGCAGGAAGTTCCCGGAGGCCGTTAAAAGGATGGATGCTGTGAATTGATCAGATTAAGAGTCTCTCCTCTGCTCACTGAATAAAGAGCTCAGAGGGGCTCGGGGTTACGGGGGAGGGGGTCCCAGGGGAGTGGTAAGTCTGCAGCCACCGGATCGATACGTGTACCTGCCAAGTGACTGTGTCCTCTCCCTCATCAATCATCAATCAATCCCCGCACTGCGCCCTCCCTGCACCCGCCAACCAGCCCCCGAACACAAGCCACGCTCCGGACGGGGAGGGGAGGGGTATCCGGGATGGAGCGAGCGCGCTGATGGGTCTGTACACCTGCAGGAGCACCCAGTGGGAGCAGCCTCTCTGTGGGGCTTTGTGGACAGAGCCGGGATCAAACAAGGAGCTTTTCTACTGCACACACACACACAAACACACACACACACACACACACACACACACAGATACAGACACATGCATGCACGCACACACACACACACACACACACACATACACATAGCCCTCTCTGTCTGTCTCCCCATCTCTCTCTTAAAATTCTCCTTCTCTTTCTCCCACACTTACTCTTTAAAGCTCTCCCTCTTTCCTTCCGTTTCTCTCCGTGTCCTTAGTCTCTCTCTTGCCCTCTCCTTATCCCTCTCTCCTCCTCCCTCCCTCTCTCTCTCTCTCTCTACACACAGTGCGGTAAGGAGCTGGGGATCACACAGCTCGCAGATTGACCAGAAAAACTTTTGCGTGCGTGGAAGCCGGTCCAAAGAAAGCGGTCGGAGCGCTGAATCACTCCAAACCGTAATCCTGGGCACCGCCGCTGGCACAGTACCGCCCCCGCGCTGCGGAGGGGGCCGGCGAGCCAGGCTGCAGCGTGGGCCGCGCCAATTACATGAATGAAGAAAAGAACAAACCAGAGGAAGAACACGGAGCACAGCGTGCACTCTAAACCAACACAGAGCACTTCCCAGGCTTACCGCGCATTACATAAGACCACTTCTGTTAAGAACAAAGTTAAATAATACGCTTGGAACACTTGTAGTTTATACAAAAGAAAAGCAGGCTTGGGATGGGTCGGTCGGTCGGTCGGTCGGTCGCTCTCTCACACTGACTCTCACACTCTGACTCACACTCTGACTCACACACTGACTCACACACTGACTCACACACTGACTCACACACTGACTCACACACTGACTCACACACTGACACACACACTGACACACACACTGACACACACACTCACACACTCTCACACACTCACACACACTCACACACACTCACACACACTCACACACACTCACACACACTCACACACTCACACACTCACACACACACACTCACACACTCACACACTCACACACTCACACACTCACACACTCACACACACACTCACACACACTCACACACACTCACACACACACTCACACACACTCACACACACTCACACACACACTCACACACACACTCACACACACTCACACACACTCACACACACTCACACACACACTCACACACACTCACACACACTCACACTCACACACACACTCACACACACTCACACACACTCACACACACTCACACACACTCACACACACACACACACACACACACACACACTCACACGGGGCCTGTGCAGTGACAGGCGGGGGGCGGGTGCCCGGCATGGGGGAGCGGCCCCTGCATTAGCAGCAGATGGGAGAGCGTGTGGGGCGTGGCCGGGACACAGAGGCCCGTATTGTGCGGGGTATCAATGCCCTGCCTGTACGGTCGCTACGGGCGGATCACATGACCCGGTTACGATCAGGCCAAACATCTGTCCCGCAGGTAACACGGGCATCGGCCGTGACTCCTCCTCTCACCAGGATCCTGAGGCCTTTCTTCAGGCCACGCTGTCGTGACCGTTTACCCGCTAAAGCCGCCGGACCGGGAACAACGGTCCCAGTGTTCTCCCGGCTCCGCTGGGACTACGGGAATCCCGCTAAGCCCCCGGCGTGGAATTTTACACCAAAACAGAAAGTCTGACCTCAGAAGCGGAGCACGAAGGCCGGCTAATGCGCTGGAACGTCTGACCGGAACGCGTCTGCGTTCTGCTGCGCTTGACAAGTCTTTGTTGTTTCATGAGACGGGCAGCATGTAGCGTCGTGGTTAAGGTACATGACTGGGACCTGGAAGGTGGGTGATTAGATCCCCGGTGTAGCCACGATAAGACCCGCACAGCCGTTGGGCCCCTGAGCAAGGATCTTATTGCTCCAGCGGGGACTATCCCCTGCTTAGTCTAATCAACTGTAAGTCACTTTGCTTTTATTCAGAGCCTTAGCCCCACCGTCCTCTCTCAAGGGGCTCCATTGTTTACTCGTGCCTCTCCCCAATTAGGATATGAACCTGCAAGCCCCAGGCAACAGCTGCAGCTCCCGCGGTAGTGCAGTGCACAGCTGGCCCCAGCCCAGCCTCCCTCAGCCCAGCCCCTGGAGCTGAAGATCAGTCACCGAGACTCATCCAGCTGTGCCCGGCGCTGGATCAGAGGAGAGATTAGGACAGGCCGCCAATCAAACATGCGGGACGGGGTTCTACACATCTACTGCTGACACGCACACACAGAGGCACACAGAGGGACACAGAGGCACACAGAGGCACACAGAGGCACACACCGAGGGACAGGGAGGACGGACACACACACACACACACACACACACACACACACACACACACAGTGAGGGCCAAGGAGGGGACACACACAAAGCTTATGCGCACACACACACACACCATCTAAAGCCCCACAAGCAGAGGAGCTTGTCCACTGAACTTCACATTTCCACAAATTCAGCATTTCCATGAGCGATGCAGCACGCACACACACTCGCACACACACACACGCGTATACCCATATGAGCACACACCTCCTAAATTATTTGATCATTTAGCTCCGCCTTCCTCACTGTCATGGCGACAGTAACGGGCGAGTCATCACGGCCCCGCCCCCACTGCTAACTGTGACTTTAACCAAGAGTGAGGTGACAAGAGGCTCAGAGCAGTAGTCATTTTGAAGGCAAGATACAGCAATAACACCACCTAAAACCAGGACGAGCACCATCCTGAAACAGCACAAAATCACGAGGAATGTTCCGGCCACATAACCAGGAAATCCTCCTCTCGTAAACTCACATCTCGTAAAAAAAAAAAAAAAAAAACACACGCATTTCCCAGAATCCCTCTTCTGTGAAACGAGTTCAGCTAAGGGGTCAATAAAACCGAGGAGGTACCAGATGGGGCTGCACTCTCATTCCGGAAGACTTGGGAATTATTTGTTTAAAAGATAAACAACCCGCAGGTGCACATTTTAGTCGGGGGTTCCCTGGATAAATTCCCCAACTGGCTCTTTCAATCGTCCCCTGATTTAACTCCCTTTCCACCTCAGCTGGTGAGTGGTCAGCATTCTGGCGCAAAAATGGCCACCATTGCATCTTCCAGGTGGCTACTGCACATTGGTGGTGGTTGAGGCAATTTAAGAGAGCTAACAGAGTTAACCCCAGCTAGCACAGCAAACAGAGCTAACAGGGCTAGCCCCAGCTAGCACGGCTAACAGAGCTAACAGAGCTAACCCCAGCTAGCACGGCTAACAGAGCTAACCCCAGCTAGCACAGCTAACAGAGCTAACCCCAGCTAACACAGCTAATAGAGCTAAAGGAGCTAACAGCGCAAGCCCCAGCAAGCACAGGTAACGGAGCTAAGAAGCTAACCCCAGCTAGCACAGCTGACAGGTGAAACCAGGCCAAGTGAATGAATTGTGGGGGCCAGCGGCCCTGCTGTGAGAGGGATGCTATAATCGACCGGCGACAGTTGAGTTGCACAGAAGCGCTAGCGGCCGTGAGCGTTTATCCCAGCGAATCCCTTTTTGGATCACAGCTACAGGGCTCAGCAGAGACGGGCACATCACAGAATAATGCCAGCCACGTTGCCCGGCGCCCAACTCGTGATGGCTAACAATGCAACCACGTACACTAGCCTCGTCAGAGGGCGGTCTGACCGGGGTCCGCTAGAGTTAGCGTGATCGCTAATTAACATCTCTCTTCCTTTGTTTTCACACTGAACACCCACAGCACACAGAGCCCCAGAGCATAGATACTTCAGGGAGGAGGAAACAAGCCAATACAGACACACACACACACACACAGATGACAGACACACACACTCAGAAGCAGGTTGAAGGTCGACACTAGCATACACAACAACACTCGACAGTTGTAAAGACTGGAAAGTGCGTCCGTGTCCAATAAGTCTGATCTCGCGGGCTGGGCCGGTTCTGACTCATCTCCGCTGGGTGGGATTTTTTGGGAGGCGCTGGCTGGGCCTCCCGGGCTCCGGGCGAACGGGCCGTGATGGATGGGCAGATTACCCGAGCGCCACACTGGGAAAATTCCGCCCCGACCCCGTCTGCTGGCTCTCCCTGCGGTGACACGCCGTCCGTCTGTGTTTGTCTCCTGACTCAAAAGCGCGGTGACGTAATGCCAGCTAACTACATGAACTACAAAATAAGAACTACAAGGCGGCCATGTTTGTTCTTCAATGAAGAGCACGAGAAGATGTAAAATTCTCCAGGGAACCTTTCTGAAACACTGTTAGTCCTATCGGGCTAGATTAGCACAGACGCTGTAGTATTATATTAGTTTAGTTTGGGTAATCTCTGAGGGTCCGGAGGGAACTTCAGCTCTCAGTAAAATCCACTCGCTGTGCGACACTGCTTACAGAACGGTTGCTATGGAAACACACACTTCACATATTTAGCCTTCTGCGAGTCTCTACTCCACAACGGAATTACAAGCTATCACAGGAGTAGGGTACGGTATGGAGGAAGACTAGACCATTAAACATCTGCTTTTGGTCAACACTGAACCCAGACGAGGTTAAAACTTAACAGATCTCATTTTTGTGGCACACAGGAGCATTTTGGCCCCTGAGGTCTTCCCTACCCCGCAGTGATTGGTCATATTAACCGGCTCGTAAATCCTACCGTTAGCTTGCCGCTAACACACACACAGCCAGACCCAGCTTCACTCGCCACCCGTCACTCAAGAGCCCGCCGTCCAATGGGAGTCATTATGTGTCCCGGGGCTTTGAGACCACTCCTCCAGACTGTTACAGTCTCAAAAATAAAGGTACACGAAGTGCCTAAACAGATACAAATGCTCGCTGTACCCAGTAGGTACATAAAATTGTACTCTGAGCCAGCACTATATAATTAATTTGTACATTTTTGCTTGGCCAAAGAGAACATTACTGTACGTTCAGGGTACATTTGAGAAACGTTGATACTTGAGGAACATAAATGTTCCTCCGCTGTCACTATTTCTGAGAGTGTGGGATTTTACCCAAACCGCCGGAGTAGTCCCGCGCTGAGTGAGTGGCGGTCTGGTCTGGATACCGGCTGGAGCCCACAGACCGCAGTGCACACACACACACACACACACACACACACACACACACACACACACACACACACACACACACACACACACACACACACACACACACACACACACACACACACACACACACACGCAGAGCAGCCCACAGGAAAACACCGCTGGGCTTGGCGATCCTCCACACGAATGCACTGCAGGCCACCAGCTGCTGTAAAAGCCAGCGCCAATGATGGAAAACAGGCCTGGACCTCAGAACACCTGCGTCTTTTACAGGCAAGATACGGCCTTTTAAAACTCCCCACGTCCTGCTATGTTCTGTAAAAACAAGCCACGTTCTCTAAAAATAAAGTACTCTTGGAACAAGCCATCCCTGCTGGAAAGCTAGGTTTTGGAACAGCTGGTCGTCCACTTCTGACCAGCTCTAAGCTCGACATGGTTTGACAAGCTCAAGCTTCGGTTTTGAAACAGCTGGTGGCTGGTTGACCAGCTACCAGCACAGACAAGCTATCAGCACTAGCTGGTTGACCAGCTCATACCCAGCCAGACCAGATTATGTCCAGCTCAAGCTGGCATGGCTGGTTTTTACAGCAGGGATGTTCTTTAAAAATGATGAATCTTCTTCAAAAACAAGCTACGTTCTTCAAAAACAAGCTACATTCTTTAATAACAAGCTACGTCTGCGATGCAGGCTTCTTGTAAAAATGCGCGACAGCTGTAAGGCGCCCGTTGATGAAGTAATTAAACGGTCAGGCAGCTCCAGACAAAACCACCGCGGCACCCAGGACGCCAGGAGCCCTGGTGAAATTACAGACGCCACACTGGCACGACACCTGCCACGCAACCGCTCTGCCCAGGAGGGAGGGTCTGAGTGCTTACAGGTCAGAGAAGCAGCTTCACACCTCCAGAAACACACACCGGTCCTTTCAGCTCAAAGAGAGCCCCCCTCTGAGTCCACCCCGCCCCATCCGCTGACACAGGCCCGGGACCCCCGCCTTACCCACTTGGAACAGAACAGGAAGTAACACAGGCTGAACCATTCTGCAAGCTTTATCCGCAAACACCCCCCCTCCACCTTTCTCTAAAATTGGTACGCACCATGGTGTCAACCCTGAAATATGTCGGGGCGGCCTATAGGCGGCTAACTTGCTTGACAGGGACCCAGAAGGTTGTCGGTTCAAACCAGTGTACCCACAATGAGATCCGAGTAGCTGTTGGGCCCTTGCTTACAGCCGGGTGCCATGAGGTCAGCAGTCACCCGTTTTCACATCCAGGGAAACATGGGACGGGGGCGGGGTAGGGGTTGATAAGATTTCATACAAAATATGTCCTGACGCCTAGAAAGTAATGTGCTGTAAGGTCAAGGCGGACGTGAAGCAGTATCGTAAACTAGTACATAAACAGGCGACAGCAATTTCTCTCCAGCCTCCATTCTAATGTACACTGGGCCGTTCTGACTGGGACCTCACCGTGGCTGATCCCTGAGTGCTTCTCATTCCTTCTTTAAGAGAGGCATTAGCAGTGCGGAGGCAGCGCTATGATACTTTACCCGCGAATGAAGGGAAGCCGGTTCTCTGTGCGTGGGACTCGTATGCATTTCCCATAATGAGCCGCGGGTCGCCAGGGCAACAGGAACAGGGCAGCGGTCCACATGGATTGGAGCCAGCAGTCAAACAGCCCTTAACCGCAGCCCGGGCCTGCGAGGCAGCCCTGTCCTCGCCCTGCTAATCCACAGCACACACTTCAAAGGGGGACTTCTCAATGGCCTCAACTTATCTGAGCTGTTTTACCCCCGTTCTGTCTGCGAACATCGCCGCCCGTCTGCCATCCAGCTGCACACATTATGAGCAGCAGGACAGACAGACGGAGACAGACGGAGACAGACAGAGACAGACAGAGACAGACAAACAGAGACAGAGACAGAGACAGACAAACAGAGACAGACAGACAGAGACAGACAAACAGAGACAGACTGAGACAGACAAACAGAGACAGACAGAGACAGAGACAGACAAACAGAGACAGATAGACAGACAGACAGACAGAGACAGACGGAGACAGACGGAGACAGACGGAGACAGACAAACAGAGAGAGACAGAGACAGACAAACAGAGACAGACTGAGACAGACAAACAGAGACAGAGACAGACAGACAGACAGACAGAGACAGAGACAGAGACAGAGACAGAGACAGAGACAGAGACAGAGAGACAGAGAGAGAGACAGACAGACAGACAGACAGACTCAACACACTCTTACATGCGTGTCTATGTGGGTGTATCAAAGTTATTGAAGCCCAAGTTCACCAATTCTGCTGTGATGAAACTTGATCGGAGTACTTTTCTTTTATAAAGATCAAAGCATCTCCCAAACAACACAAAAACAACAATAGTGCTGCACTGTTCACGTAAAGGGGGGAAAAAGATGAGAAGTATATTCACATTATGTATATACAGTATATCATATTTCCGTCGTTCAAAGACCATCATGCCATTATGAATAAATGGTCCTGTAACTACAATTTAATCCTGATTCAAGCCAGTCTTGCGAAAAAGCTTTTTCCCACACTCTGCTACCATTTAAATACTAGGCAAATCTGCCCATGGATACGGTCATAACTCTCGCCAACATCATGAGTCATTCTCCTCCTCAAGCCGGTCCTTATCGGGGTAAAACAAAAAGATGCAAATATCGGGGTGAGAAGAGGTACATGTGTTCAGGTAACAGAACACAGTGCACCAGCCTCGGCTCTCCTCAGGGCTGGGAATGCACTCTAAAGCCGTAGAGGAAAAAATAAATCAGTGAGAAAATAAGTAAGTAAATAAGAGTCGTACACAGAGAAAGCGGTGCACTGCCAACACAACAGGCTTCCTGCAGAACACACAGTTCTCCCCAGAGAGAGCGAGCGAGAGAGAGAGCGAGAGAGAGAGAGAGAGAGAGAGAGAGAGAGAGAGAGAGAGAAAACAGTGGAACCATCGTGTTATCGGAGAAAAAAGCTGGCGCAGTAGAGTGCATCTATGGACGCGTCGACAAGAATTTCAACAGACCTACTTTACAACCGTGTGCAAACCCGGCAAACGCGAAACGTTCCCACAATGAATGTTAACGCTACAACACTGCCACTGTACGGCGGCAACATCAGGAGAACGCTTTCGCATTCTGCGGGATATCGCGGCGCCGTTCGGCCAATCGGAACGCCACGTTAATCCAACCGGGCCAATCGGAAACCGCACATTAATCCAAGCCCTGGCACAAGCACAGATTGACCTCTGAGCCTTCCAAGCATGCAGTGCGGCTTCAGAGACCAGAGCTGAAGCACAGGAGATATCTGGACACAGGGGTTCACGTAAACACCCTCTGCCTCCGCTGTAAGAGAACACAGGTTGTTTTTCTCCAGAGGAGGAAATAAGAAGAATGTCAGCAAAGAAGGAAGAAAGCAACCCCCACCTGCCAGGAATGAGAATGTGCCTCACGCCGCAGATCCCCCCCCACCACGCACCACACACACACACACACACACACACACACACACACACACACTGAGCGCACGACAGCAGCCACTGGGCTGGGAGAACAAGCGAGCACAGTGATGCTTCTCACTTCCTGTCTGGTGTGAGGAGAAAGACCCAGCACAGCACAAGGCCTGCTATTCAGAGCCACAGCCATCTGGGGCTTTCAGAGGAAGGGGCAGGAGAACAGGGCACATCAGAACACACACGTATACACACATACACACACACACACACACACACACACACTCACACACACACACTCACTCACACTCACACATATATACATACACACACATATATATACATATATACACACACACGCACATACATATACACATACACATATATACACACACACACACACACACACACACACACACACAGGATCATCCACCCGACTGCACACTGCAGCCTAATCCCCACCTGTTTGAGAGAGGCAGGTGGGGTTAAGGGCCTAAATCAAGGGCTGTATGGGCCTTATTGTGGCTACACCGGGGCTTGAACCACCAACCTTCTGGGTCCTGGTAATGTACCTTAGCCACGAGGCACATATTTTTACAGTTTAAAAATGACAGGATATGAATGAGCGTGGATCCTGTGGATAAAGAAGGCGTGAGGGATCCGGGGCCGGGAGAATCCGCTGGCTTCCCGCCGCTCTTCCGGAGGGAAAGCCACACGCCAACTCACCCCGCTAATTAACAACTGAAAGCAGAAAGCCTCTTAATAACTCACAATAACATCAAACAACGAACAACAAGGCCGGGTCCAGAAGCTTCCGCCGTCATCCGACCGAGCGTCAAACACAGACCCCGTTAAAAAGGTGACGCCGTTTCCACATTTCTAATCCCAAAATGTTTAAAACGCCGAAAAAACACCTACAGGTCCACATGATCCAGTCAATAAAACACATGTCCCTGCTGCCCATTTCAGCTTTCACTAGAGCAGAGAGGGGCTTTCGAGCATTATGCGCTAATCCCCCCGGACTTAAACATGTTCCTAGCTTTCAATCGTGAAATATCTGGATTATACAACGCCGGGACAGAATCAGCGGGGCTTTTGTCTTAGGGGAGCTTATCGCGCGTTTCAGAGAGCGCCGATATCGCTGCAGGAAAATAACCCGCCCGAGAAAACAGCCAACGGACAGAAGAGCAGGACTCAACCGCTCAGCCCGCGACCTCCCAGAAGATGGCTGCGAGCACTCCGGCGCTGGCTAGCGAAGCCGTTAATGAAGAGAGAGGGGTCCCGACCCCGAACGCAGGAGGAAGAAACTCAAAATGCCAGAGGTCGGGAGGACAGGATGTGCACAGGATCCGATAAAGAAGCGCACAGAGGCCGCATTGAGCGGGACCGGCCCAGCTGCGGTGTAGCTCTGGCCACAGCCGGACCTGAAAACCAGAAAGCAGCCCCTGCGGTGCGGACACGCAGGACCCCACTCAGAGCAGAAGGAGGGCAGAGCCTCAAACTGGGGCGAATGGTAACGCACGGCACACTTTGTGACCGAAAAAGCTCCGCGCGCACGCGCCCCGCAAAGCCCTCGCCGCGAAGAGGCCTTCCCTGGGACCGAGCGCTGCGGTCACTCAGTCACAAGCATTCAATCCCCACAGTAACCATCCATTATGGAGATAGCAGCTCTTGAGGCTTGAAGAACACTCAAAGTAACCCTCTGTGAGAAATTTGGGGAAACCCTTTGAAAACCTGGGCAGCCTGTAGCCTAGTGGCTAAGGTACATGACTGAGATAGCCTGTAGCCTAGTGGCTAAGGTACATGACTGAGATAGCCTGTAGCCTAGTGGCTAAGGTACATGACTGAGATAGCCCGTAGCCTAGTGGCTAAGGTACATGACTGAGATAGCCCGTAGCCTAGTGGCTAAGGTACATGACTGAGACAGCCCGTAGCCTAGTGGCTAAGGTACATGACTGGGACAGCCCGTAGCCTAGTGGCTAAGGTACATGACTGGGACAGCCTGTAGCCTAGTGGCTAAGGTACATGACTGGGACAGCCTGTAGCCTAGTGGCTAAGGTACATGACTGAGATAGCCTGTAGCCTAGTGGCTAAGGCACATGACTGGGATAGCCCGTAGCCTAGTGGCTAAGGTACATGACAGGGACAGCCTGTAGTCTAGTGGCTAAGGTACATGACTGGGACAGCCTGTAGTCTAGTGGCTAAGGTACATGACTGGGACAGCCTGTAGCCTAGTGGCTAAGGTACATGACTGGGACAGCCTGTAGCCTAGTGGCTAAGGTACATGACTGGGACAGCCTGTAGTCTAGTGGCTAAGATACATGACTGGGACAGCCTGTAGTCTAGTGGCTAAGGTACATGACTGGGACAGCCTGTAGCCTAGTGGCTAAGGTACATGACTGGGACAGCCTGTAGTCTAGTGGCTAAGATACATGACTGGGACAGCCTGTAGTCTAGTGGCTAAGGTACATGACTGGGACAGCCTGTAGTCTAGTGGCTAAGGTACATGACTGGGACAGCCTGTAGTCTAGTGGCTAAGGTACATGACTGGGACAGCCTGTAGCCTAGTGGCTAAGGTACATGACTGGGACAGCCTGTAGCCTAGTGGCTAAGGTACATGACTGGGACAGCCTGTAGTCTAGTGGCTAAGATACATGACTGGGACAGCCTGTAGTCTAGTGGCTAAGGTACATGACTGGGACAGCCTGTAGTCTAGTGGCTAAGGTACATGACTGGGACAGCCTGTAGTCTAGTGGCTAAGATACATGACTGGGACAGCCTGTAGTCTAGTGGCTAAGGTACATGACTGAGATAGCCCGTAGCCTAGTGGCTAAGGTACATGACTGAGACAGCCCGTAGCCTAGTGGCTAAGGCACATGACTGAGATAGCCCATAGCCTAGTGGCTAAGGTACATGACTGAGACAGCCCGTAGCCTAGTGGCTAAGGCACATGACCGGGCCCCTGAAGGTTGGTGGTCCAAGCGTCCACCGGCAGACCAGCTAGGTGTGTCCAAACAGGTGGCATGTGAAAAATCAGCTGTGAGTTCACTCGACGCGCATCCGATTCCCCGGCGCACGTCAGGAATCCGCCATCCGCCCGGCGGCGGCGCGCGGCGTTTCTGCTGAGCCCACGCCGGCCCGGCGAGCCGTGAACCTTTAAAAATGTCAGCCCCGCGTTACGCAACCCAATCAGCCCCCGGGCGCGAGGAATTCCGGCGCTATTCTTAGCCCCGGAGCCCGGCCGCATGCGCTGAGTAAGGCCACAGCGGCACGTCAACGCGCGCCGGCCGTTTAGCCGCAACGCCGGCCGTTTCCGCGAAGGCCGCAAAACAACTTCGTGTCGTTCGCCGGCTCTGGAAGATATTATTCCGCCGCCCGGGGACCTGACCTCAGTCGCGCAGGACGGGAGCCGCGAGCGCGGCGGCCCGTCGGGAGGGAGAGGGGGGTTAGTTCCCCGGCAGAACGAGGGTCTCGTTTTGACAGAACGCAGACCTCCTTTGCCCAGATGGTCCATAAATATCTGCCGTGTTCAGAGCCTCTGGGCTGCAGCAGGCCCGGGGGAGGGGGGAGGGGGGATACTGGACACCGGCGCCCGCCCACGACCGCGATACTCCAAACGCACCAGCCCACCGGGAGGCGACAGCACCCCCGTGGAGACGCGGTCTGAGTGATCAGAGTGTGTGGTCAGAGTGCGGTCAGTGTACGGTCAGTGTATGGTCAGTGTACGGTCAGTGTATGGTCAGTGTATGGTCAGTGTACGGTCAGTGTGCGGTCAGTGTATGGTAAGTTAGTGATCAGTAATTTACTCCAAGAGCCTCAATAACCAGGTGTTGACAGCAAGTGGACAGTGCTTGGTCATTAAGTGGCCAGTGAGTGGACAGTGTGTGGTAAGTGTATGGTCAGTGCATGGTCAGTGAGTGGTCAGTGAGTGGTCAGTGCATAGACAGTGCATGGTCAGTGTGTGGACAATGCGTGGTCACTGCCTTACCCTCAGAGCCTCGATGACCAGGTCGCGCGCCTCCAGCTCTCCCTCCATGATGCTGAGCAGGGTCAGGAGCTCTGGCTTGCTCAGGTTGTCCATGTTCAGCTCACATTTCTGCAGCAAACACAACCAACAGTCAACTCCCACTTCTGTGCAGCAAACAAACACACTACAACACACTATGAAACTACAACACCGTCAAACCACAACACACCATGAAACTACAACACACCGTCAAACCACAACACACCTATGAAACTACAACACACCGCCAAACCACAACACACCTATGAAACTACAACACACCGCCAAACCACAACACACCATGAAACTACAACACACCGTCAAACCACAACACAATGCTCAACTCCCACTCCTGTGCAGCAAACAAACACACTACAACACACTATGAAACCACAACACACCATGAAACTAGAACACACCGTCAAACCACAACACACCTATGAAACTACAACACACCGCCAAACCACAACACACCATGAAACTACAACACACCGTCAAACAAAAACACACCATGAAACTACAACACACCGTCAAACCACAACACACCATGAAACTACAACACACCGTCAAACCACAACACACCATGAAACTACAACACACCGTCAAACAAAAACACACCATGAAACTACAACACACCGTCAAACCACAACACACCGTAAAACCACACCACACCATCAAACCACAACACACCATAAAACTACAACACACCGTAAAACCAGAGAGAGGATCACTGGATCACAGCTGCTACATTATTTAATAATATTCAAAAGGTTTTGCGGCGAACCCTTAAAACCCTTCGATCTTGAAACAGGTGAGAGGGAACAAACAGACAATACAACTGAAATAAAAATGATTTATTTCAAATTAAAAAAAAATAAGGTCGCTCACAGTGGCTGCACAGAGATGCCATGAAGCTCAATTACAATGAACTAGCTCATTAAAATGCTGATTCTTTAAGCGAAACAGCACAGCAGGCAAAGGCAGTGACAGTCATTTCCAGCGACCGAATCACTTTGCCACTTAAACAAATTAAAAGCTCCCACCCCACCGCTCCCCGCCCCTCCAACAGTAGTAAAAATAGCCACGAGTGTGCGGTTCATCCTCTCTTCAAACCCTCGGAACAGCCACCGCCCCGTCAACATCACAAATTCGGCACCCCCGATTGGCCGATCGAAAGGAGGAAACTGATGCTGATTGGAGCTTAAAATGAGCCCCGCGAGACTGGACCACTTATATCCCCTGTGCGGGAGAGCGTCCCCGTCGAAGTCTCTTATCGCTAGGGGAAAAATTAAAGCTGTTGTGACAGGTGCAGGGTGAAAAGGTAATGTGTCCTAGTCTTTTTCCTCTTCAGCACGGCAGCCCAATTCAAGTGCAGTCAGCATTGTCCGTAAAGAAATCGTAAACAATACAATCTCCTCACTGTCCCGCGGTGTGTGCTGTCAGCAATGGAAAATCACTTCATCTCAGTCGTTCTTTGTGAAGGCCGGAGCACGACGAGGTTAGGCCCGACCCGGGTCGACTTCAACCCGTCTGAGCGAATCAGCCGCGCCGTTCAACGGCGACGATAGCTTTTAGCGCGTACTCGCCGCTAACCGTTCGAGCGTCGCTCCAATCTAAAAGCCCTCCACATCTTTTTCGGAAAACGCAATTGAATTTAATTAGGGTTGACGTCGTTCCGGGATCGAGGGAGATGTTGATTTTATTAATCGGACGGCTGCTGATCATCGCACGGACTTCAGGGGTCGTTTACTTAAAAGGTCAAGCTGATCGATGGCCTTTCAGCTCCGATGAAAAGCAGCTCGGAGCCGTCTGACTGAAAAGAAAAGGGCAAGTTATCGATCCTCAATTTCAATCCATCGATTGGATACTTTTCTAATATAGCCATTACATAGAATGTGACCCCTTGTACGTGCCTCTGTGACTGGACTGAATCATTACAGCCAACGAGGAGAGAAGCCACTACCAGCCATAGGTCATTTTTATGGGTAAATTTATACGTTCACTGATAATGAAGAGCAAGAAAACAATTAACAGCATGGAAATCTTTGAGAGAGGTTTCTCGTACTGGAAGAATGTTCCAGACTGATGCACTTTTGTCCCTCGGGGGCCACTCTTAATCCATTAAGAGACACGCAGCCGATTCAGAGACGTGTTTTGGATGCAGGGCATTGCAAGCAAGACATCCAGACCACCACAGCATAGTAAAACATGATTCATTTCAGCCTTCCAGCGGCGGACGGATCGATAGAATACAATAACATTCAATAACGGTGACATTTCCCTTTAATAATTTAATTCTGTTTCTCTTCACAGCTGACTCAGACGCAAGGTTCTTTTCCCACTTGAATATAACCGAACAACCGAAAACCTTCAAGCCCTTCGAGCACCCGAAGGATTAGCCTGCAAAGCCGACTTAGGAGACAGTCGCTCTATTCATCCGACTCCCGAAACCTTTTAGACCCGGAGGGGGCTCCTCTTTAGTGCTCTTGGCCACAGGACAACCCCGCCGGTGTAGTTCTGACAAGATGCAAGGGTGCGAGCCTGTGCAAAAGCAGCCATGTGAACCGAACCAGGAGACCACTGCACCTCTCCTACCAGAACCAGGAGACCACTGCACCTCTCCTACCCGAACCAGGAGACCACTGCACCTCTCCTACCCGAACCAGGAGACCACTGCACCTCTCCTACCCGAACCAGGAGACCACTGCACCTCTCCTACATCTGCACATTCCCCCAGCACAACGACAGGGCTCAGCGCTGCACCTGAAGCAAACAAGAGATTGAAAAACCAGGACCGGAACGCTCCCCACGGTCACCGGAGGACACGGAGGGAGTCTGAGGTAGATCACGGGATCGGCTCTCCTCAGAGCGGAGCAGGAAGCCCGCTTTAAAGCGCTGCGATCCTTAACCCTTTCAGGCCCTGTTCCATCAGACCGGGCTGAGTGCTGCTGGTTTTTCCACCCTCCCTTTACCTGGGAGCTGGTGCGAAGACAGTCTGGCCAATCTGCAGCACTAATCGTTCAGCTAATTACCCTGGAGAGAAGAAACCCAGGGACGGATTTGGACTCAAGCGTGGGATTTGAGTACCCCTGCGTTAAGGTTCTGAGGTAACAATCATTGCCAGTCAGAAATGAGTCAGAGTTTGAGAACACAGACCTTCCACAAAACCTACTCTTCAAGAGGGTTAAGTCAGGGTAAGCTGGGTAATTCAGTACTCTGGGCAGTGCAAGATTAGCCAAACAAATTAAGATAAAATTAGAAAGGTATCGAGTGATCCCGCACCCTTATCATTACCTCCACGCTGCCACAAACACGGCAGCACCTTCCCTGCTCCTCTGCCCTCCAAAGAATCTCATGTCCCCAAGCACCCAGAAAAAAAAACATTCTTATTAACACATAAGTAAAGACGTGTCGATTTAAAAAAAAAATGGAAATAACTAGGCTGTGCTCACGAAGGAAGCTCTCTACGGGAAGACACGGTTTCAGTCCAATCAGCTCCGGGGAGCGAAGTCTGCTACATGGCAGCGACCCAAGGGGCATCTGATTAATTCATTATCGCACAAGGGCAGCCAGAGAGTTCTGGCACCGTCACGATGCATCCTACAGCGAGCCGGTGTAAAAACTCCCCGTCAGGTGAAGCGGGGTCTTCCGAGGGACCAGGCGGAGGAAAAAACAAGCACTTTCACTGACGTCGGTAGCCCAATTCGATAAATCGTATGATCATGCCCAAGTCGATAAATCATGGGAAATTGGTCTGTTTCGGCTTAAGGCAAAATTGGGCAATGTCCTTTTAAAAAGGACCAAACACCGTGACTGTCGTTTTCATGAAACATGCACGATGTAAATTTAATTTAATGTTTCTTTATCAAATGGGAAAAAAGTAGTGGAATAGGCAGCGATAAACCCCTTTCTGACAAAAAGGTAGCCTATCTTAAGAATTTATGTAATTCGACTGCGCGTTAGCCTTCGTCAACTACACATATTATCCATAATTGTAACTCATAATATTTCACATCCTGTATTTACAAGCGGTCTCTTAACAATACTCATAATATTATCATGCACTAACAATATAAATATAAAACATTCATTTTCCACATAGCTTAGGCTAGATATCAGCTTTAACAAATATTCTACGTCACGCGATATACATTGTCGTGACATTAAATGTAACCTAAATACGAGATTTAACCATCTGTTTTCCAAACAAACGTGGACTACATATTCGGCACTGCTCTGCTAAATATTTGGTAACTGACTCAACCAAAATTCAGCCACTACAACGACAAATCACGGCACATAGCCACAATCTGTTTAAATAGCCTCTGTACCGAAACAATTGTTTTTCGCATACAAAGACACATATCTACGGGCTCCCCGCAATTTCAGTGTACTCTTATCAATGAAACGCCTTTCTATGCTGGACTGAATATGCCATATTTGTAAATATATGTGTCTCTAAAGAACTTGTACAATTAGCTGGTTTGCTTGCTTAAACGCTGCATCATCCAAAAAATAACTATCTTCCAAGCGGCTCCAAACGGTCAGCCAAGGAGTCAGACAGAAATACGATTTGCGCGTTCTTTGTGCTTAACTAACGCCCGAGACCCCAAACTGAACTGCACGCGTAAACATAATTTGCATTTATCCTTTTGCTCTCCGTGTCTTACCATTTCGACGCTTCCACACACGGCGGTTGTCAGCGTTTGGATTTGGGAAGGCTGCTCCCCACCCGCTCCTTCCGTCGCCATCTTCTTACTGTAGCGTTCTGGTGAAGCGCGAGCACCACACGGATCAGAAAACAACGCATTCGGCACAGCTTTAACTATTGAGCTGCTGATTCACGACCTCCATTTGACTGCGTGCCCGTTGGCCACCGGACAACGCTCACGACATCCCAAATTTGCATTCGGATAAAATGTTCAGGCGAGGGCACAGAGACGCACTCACTCAATTCTGAAAGGAGGTGCCCGCCTACCCGGGCACGCGACAGATGCACTGGGACATTCTAATTGTAGTTCTTCAATGGGAGAATATATTCCGTTAATGCACACAGATTTATGACAGAGGGACACCCTCTGTGACAGCAAGACTTACAGAAATAGTATTAAGTCCATTAACAATACTACCGATTTAGGTATAAACAGAAATATATGGTTTTCGACATGGTAATGTATTTTTTTTTGAGCGAATGATCCTGACGTAGCCTATTTGTCTCATCAGACAAATATCAGAATTTTAAGTCTTATATTTTGTGGTCGTTTTGTCGTAGCATTCCAGTTTGTGCTTGGAACTAGGAAGTATCATATCGTATATAAAAATGCCGTTATTAACGACGCAAATTAATTGTGTCAGGGATGTAGGCTACTCTCTCCTTCTTGCATCATATCCGTTTTGGGCTATGCCGTCATTATCCACAGCTGTGGGTCAGGGGCATGGGAGTGAGCGCATCAGCTGATCCATTTCAGGTCACGGCTGGCGTCATCATCACAGTTTATTATAACCCTGCCTCCACTGCCCTCCCTCCCCCAAAATTCCCCACTCTAATATACTCGCCTCACCTCATTGAACTTTATTTAAATGTCTCCAAAGGCTATTTCACTTGGGTCGTGGATAGATTAAGTGGATGGATTAAGATGGATACATATTGTTATAGATCAGGGACATTCAATCTTTCCCAGAAAGGGCTGGTGTGTGTGCAGGCTTTTGTTCCAACCAAACAGCCACACACCTGACTCTACTGATCAACCATTGGAGCCGTTGCTAAGGACCTTGATTAGTAGGCTCAGGTGAGTAACTGTTTGGTTGGAACAAAAGCCTGCACACACACCGGCCCTTTGTGTGAAAGATTGAATATCCCTGTAGATCATAGATGCTCAAATCTGGCCCTTAAATCCAAATTCAGCCCAACAAAGCTTTCACAGGCTTGTAAAGTACACAACTCATATCAGTGTAACAGACTCTTCTGTCTCTGGTGTCGACTATTTCTGTACATAAAGGGAGTTTGTACAGCAGAACGTCTGGTTTGTGACATATCCACAGCGCAGAGAGAGGTGATTTCTCAGAGCCTGGGTGCTGTGTAGGGATGAATTTGTCTCCTTCAGTGACCACTAGAGGCAAATCACTGGCACATCAATCACGGTTTCGACATTGGTAATTCATTTAGCAGCATTTGCGATGGGTTGGCTGGCCAGAGCTCTCATCAGTTGAACACAGAGGGCTCAGTTATTTAGGGGACTGGAAACTACAGGCACAAGGTTGGGTTTTACTGGGCCGCAGGGAAAATAATAGCCGCTGATTTCCCTGATTACTTCAACACTGCACAATGAATTTATTAAATTACATTAACCCTCCTATTATGTTTGGGGTCAATTTGACCCCACTCAGTGTTTGACTCTTAAAAAACAGTTAACCTTCAATTTTGATATTGTATGATTTTTATTAAATTTTCTGTTTTGTTTTCAGAAGACCTGTACCAACTTTGCATGTGTTTTATGAGCTTATTTTGACCCTCCGTAACTGTATAAAATATTTTAAAAATACAACCATTTTTATTTTTATCTCAGATTTCTTTGTGGATGATTCTGGTGGCACTTTCCCATACCAAGTGCCAAACTTTCACTTCCTGTACCTCAGGCTCTAAAATAAGATGTTTCTCACAGATTTTTCATATTTATGGATAAAATGCTCGTAATTTGGGAGACAATAAGAAGGCAAAACACAAAGTGTCAAAATCTTTCTTTTGCAATAATTTTGTGTTTATTTAAACTGTTGGGGTCAATTTGACCCCAAACATAAAAGCGTCCATAAACTCTTGACATAATGAGAAGGTTAAGAGATGGATCATCTGCCATTGAATGGTAAATGGTAAATGGTTGGCATTTATATAGCGCCTTTATCCAAAGCGCTGTACGATTGATGCTTCTCATTCACCCGTTCACACACACACTCACACGCCAACGGCGAGGCACCGACCAGCTCGTCAGGAGCGTTTGGGGGTGAGGTGTCTCGGTAGCAATTGAAAACACAGGGTGCCATTTTGCTTGTTATGTTAAGTGATATTGAGAAGGGGAAAACGCAAAATATCCAAGACAGGAAGGCGTAGGGTCAGCTTTGTCCAGCACTGGCATGGCCTGCACTTCATATTTAGAGCGATGAAGGGACTCACTGTTTCTATTCAATGTGGAAATGTGGCCTGAGTGTAAGCCAGATCCCGTTCATTATGTTCGGCGAAATCCACCAGCCTTCAGCCTTCACAGGGGAAAATCCTACCGAGCAGAAGCAGATTGACATAAGCAAAGTAGGAGCCATTTGGAAGGATAAATGTTCTCACAGTGCTACTGGAATGTTCTGTGAATGCTATAACATTGCTAATACAAAGCAGCAATGTTGTTTCGTGTTAGCAGGGTGTTACCAGGGGAAAATCACACTTCACTCCACATACGTCTGTTCACGGGAGCGCGTGAACGCTGACGTGATGAAATCTGCACACTGTAACGAACATGGCTTAGCATACGGGTGTAAGGGGGTGCAATTCAGTTAACGTTTGAATTTAGTGAGCCTGACGGTCTTAAACGGCTCACTTGAGTTTTGTAGCAGTGTGAACATTTCACGCAATGTGGACATAGCCGTGTGCTTTCTGTTTCACATCACGGCATAATATAAAACTATCAGACTTTTTGATTAAATTCAAATGGTTCCACTTGGGGGCTGATGACATTATTCTTTGTTGCAATTTGATCTCAATTAAAATATCTGCAAGCATTTTACTTAAGTGCAGTGAAATAAAATGTGTCAACACTTATGTCCAAATATCAATTTTTGAGGCAAAATTCAAGGCAATAACAACAACTACAAACTACTACTACTACTATTTCTAATAATAATAATAATAATAATAATAATAATAATAATACATTTTTATTGATGATGTTTGTTATTAATATTCATATTAATATTATGCTACAAACCTGTTGACAGGCCGCTGTTACGTGAGAAAAGAAAGAGACAGTGAAATGTAAAACACAGAGATGTCATGATGAGTAACGCTCACAGGAATGTGAGCGGCCCTGCTGGACTGTGATGAGAGCGCCCTGCTCCGTTGATGTGGACTTGGCCCTGTCTGACTCTCCCTCTGTGGGGCCCCGCAGCAGTCACAGTGGGGTCCTGTTCAGAGCGCGGACTGGCTGGCTGTTTCCACACAGGGCCTGCCCCCCTGCCCCCCCCCCCCCCCCGTCCCACCGGATCCCCTGTCCGGGACCCGCTTCCGAATCTGGAGACCCGCCAGCGCTGATCCGGCCCAGTCGGGGGGGGGGGGGGGGGTCTGCCGGAGTTCGGGTGCCTGGACCGTGTCTCTTCCTGTTGACCGTGTCAGAGGACATAGGGCTCGTATTCAGCCACGCAGGAGGGAGCCAAACAGAACAGCGTCTCACTGAAGTGTTTAATAATCCACATAAAAGTGCAGTGCAAAATACAATTTTGTCTTCCTTATTAAATTAATTGAAGAATAATTCAATCAATTGTAGCATCCTTCTCGATTTCTTTTTAGAAGATGTATCTGCTAGAATAACCTCAAGTATTTGCCTGGATAGACTGATGTAAAATGCACATTACCTTGCTTTTCCCAACACAATCCGCATTTAGTGGGAACCATTCCAGGTCAGCGCTTGTGTCCGCCTTAAACGTTACGCACACCGGGGAGGCTATTTTAAGTTACACATGCCCTGCTGGCTGCCACTGCTCTACCATTGTATGTAGAAAGTAAAGGAAATGTGGTGAGTGTGTGTGTGTGTGTGTGTGTGAGTATGTCTGGGTGTGTGTGTGTGTGTGCATGCGTGCGTGCGAGTGTGTGACTGTGTGTGTGTGGGTGTGTGTGTGTGTGCGCGCGTGCAAGTGTGACTGTGTGTGCATGTGTGCGTGTGTGCATGCGTGCGTGCGAGTGTGTATGTGTATGAGTGTGTGTGTGTCTGTGTGTGCGTGTGTGCATGCGAGTGTGTGTGTATGAGTGTGTGTGTGTATGAGTGTGTGTGTGTGTGTGTGTATGAGTGTGTGTGGGAGGCTTTGCTTCAAGGCAGTTGATTCAGAGTTTTTTTTATTCCTCTCTTTCTATGTCCACAGAGATCGGAATGCACAAACATGATGATTTGTTTCCGACTGTAAAAGGAATTATATATTATAATTCCAGAAACTACAATATGACCAAGGCTCAGAGGCAAACAGCTTCACGGTTATTCAAAGATTCACCCTGACAGCCCTGAGAGAGCAAAACAGAAGAAAACTGACCCAGAATTCAACGCAGATCTCCAGTAATACATCGCCACCCAGTGGCACTTTGTATTTCTGTCTGTGGACCAGGACAGAGTGAAGCACAACACAAGGTGGCGCTATTGTCCAGGGTGTGAAGAAGGAATCAGCTATGAAAGAACTTAAAACAACCTTAATCGAGCAAGATATTTGTGAACAAAATCCAGCAGACACAGGGAACCCAGGACTGAAACCACTGCTGTAGCCTCATTCCCTTCACCGAGTGCTTCCTGTGACTTTGTGCTTATCTGTGAATCAATAAGATATCATGGTGCCCAATTTTATCTGAAAAGGCACAGTTTGGGTGAAGGTTGTCACACTATGACACTTGATTGAACATAATCACGGTCTTCAATCAAGACAATAATAAGTAGAGTCAGGTGTCGTTCCGCTGGGCTGAGACAGAAACCTGCACCCACACCGACCCTTTTTAGACAAGATTGGACTCCCCTGAGGGCTAAGATAAGGATGACTCATGAGTTGAGGAGCACAAGCTGCATTTCCGCTAAAAAGTGTTAAATCAGTGTGTAAATAGTGTGGCATTTCCACTTAAAGTATGTATTTACATTGTTTAATCTTTCTCCTAGGCCAGGGTCAGCAACCCTGATCCTGGAGAGCCACAGGGTGTGCTAGCTTTTGTTGTTACTCAGCACTTAATTGATCAATTAAAGCAGTCGATTACTCAGTTAACTGGCCTCCCCTGGTTTCTTGGGTGTGAATAAGTTGCTGGTATTAAGGCGAAAACAAAAACCAGCACACCCTGCGGCTCTCCAGGACCAGGGTTGCTGACCCCTGCCCTAAGGCTGTTCATTTTATTTTATCACACAGACTCAGGGGAGGATGGGTTGTGACTGTGTGGTGTAGAAGGATGGTATGATAACCAGCCTATACCCTACCGTGAGGAGACGTGATTCGTCAGTCCTGAAGTAACAGCGAGCTTCTCCGGAAGCTTCCAGGCGCACACTGGGACCTGAAAGCAGACTGAGGAAAGCGGCAACCTCCAACAGCCATTTTACAAGTCATCTCTGACGTACGCGCCGAGTGAAAATGGTGCTAATTCCACAGCAGATGGTGACATCATTCCAGCTGTCATGACCCGGAGACCAAATCCTGAAGACAGCCGAAACAAAACTGAGAGAAAATAAACTCGCTGTGCGCGTGTAAGCAGAGATTAATATGTGTGTTTACTCAATGCTAACACGCACGGTAAAACCAGTTTACGTTGTGTGTTTGTCTTAATATTCCTGTCAAACACATCCAGGCCCCGCACCAGAGTGCTCTGGACTACATATCCCTACAGCACCTCTCAATGACAAGAGGGCTTTTGTCCCAAACCCCCCCGCCTGATGACAGAACGTTTACGGTACAGAGCTACGAAAATTCTTCAATGAATGATCCAAGTGTATTCCGTCAGGTGAACAGGTATGTGTGAAAAACATCTCCCTGGTTAGTTTTCATATTCAACCTACAAAATAACCATCGCCTAAATCCGGTTGGGTCATTTTAATATTCTGTAATATTCCTGCACCTTTCTCACGACTGAAATGCTGTACATAACACACAGTGGAATCTCTGATGACGTTAATGACAAACGGACGACACAAATGAT
>NC_083778.1:10974579-11054579 GCF_963514075.1 Conger conger
TACACATGCGCACACACACACACAAACTGCAAAAAGGGAATTAATCGCTTTCCAAAGCATATGTACGCATTTACTCTGTGACTAAAGAGGCATCTGTCATTGATTAGCAAAGACAAGGAGTGTGTTCTTCAAATTGCTTAAAAAGGAAATACAATTGAGTGTTTATGGAAAGATATTTCTGTCTTTATAAATAAACATTCACATATAAAACTTGTGTGCTTGCGTGTGTGTGTGTGTGTGTGTGTGTGTGTGTGTGGGTGTCTGTGCGTGCTGTTCTCATAAACAATTTTACAGGATGTGGGAAACTGAATCAAGACTGAGTTCTTTCCAAAACTCAGTGGAATTGTAAAAAAAAAACGCTTTCAGCTAAAACAATTATAGAATCCCCATCACCATTCATTTTTGTGACTATGACTTTTTTTTTGGTGAAGCCCTGTATGTAAAGGATACCACATCCAGAAATAATGAGCCCCCTCCATCACACCCCCACTATGACATCAGAAGGCTCAGTGTTAATACTGTATTCAGACCACCAGGGGAGAGGGTCGCGGTTGGCACAGAAACACCGTCTCTGATGCTTTGGGTAGCCGTTCCTCCCGGGGAGAGAAGCCGTATCACTGACAGCGTTCCGCACCCTTACAAAACCACAGAAGAAGAGCGGCCTCTCCCTTCTGACAGCGCAGTCATCCGAGGGAATCTCTGTGAGCATTTCATTTGGGAAAAATGACCCGCTCCGTTCTCCTCACAGCTGGGACAGCCCCCTCTCGGGTGCCTTAACCCCCCCTCGTCTCCCCTAAAGCACCCCCGCTCCTCCCTGCAATAAGCTCCCACCGTGTGGCAGAAGGAGTGTAGTTCAGGAGAGGAGTGTGTCTATTGTAGGGGAAGGGACAGATGTGTATTTCCGTAACGGAATATATGCCCTTTGATGGGACAGCAGGGCTGTTTGTTGAGTGAGAGCAGCTGAAATGCGGCGGTCACGTTGGGTAGAGAGGAGACTACGTTTCCCAGAGATACGGGGGGGGGGGGGGTACAGTAACTGTGTGGGCGAAGGAATGTAGTCCAGGAGAGGAGTGTGTCTATTGTAGGGGAAGGGATAGATGTGTATTTCTGTAGCAGGCCTCTTTGATGTGGCAGCAGGGCTGTTTGGAGAGAGCGAGTGCAACTGGAGTTCTGTGAAACTCAGCGGTCACGTTGGGCAGAGAGGAGACTACGTTTCCCAGAGATACAGCGGGGTACGCTCACCGTATGGGAGAGGGTGGCCCAGGTTTCAGTAAGCTGTGGATAACCCTCCTGTCACAGGGTGTCCGTAAACACCTCTAGACCGGTGACTCTGGTGTACTTGTACTATATAAAAACTAACCAACGCTTCTGTGCTGTTGCTAATTACGAAGCTGAAGAAGGCTTGGTTTTTGACTAAACGTGTCAGGAAGAGTTTGCACATACGGGGCACGGTGTTGGTCTAGTCTAATAAAAAAGCTGATTATGTTGCTTTCACCTCAGGTCTTGAAACAATGCCAATTCAATTCCACTTTAACTGCCGTTTCCTTCCACTTGAGACTGACGGCTCTGTATTCTGTTCCACTTCAGGCTTTGAGAGCCATTCCTTCATATTCATAACTGCCGTTATACTCCGATATAAGCGTCCCTGCGTTACGTTCCGCTCTGTGACTCAGAGCCTCATGGCACGGAGGGTCTCCTGAGATCGGACCGTCCGTGTTTCGGGCGCCGTCCGTGCGATCGCTCGTTCTGAGCATGTGCGAGGAGAGGATGAGTGAAAAGGTTCCCCCGCGCTCCTGCTCCGCCCCCTCTCTCACCCAGACACAAGGGCGTTCCTACCTAACCCCCCCCCACCCCCCACCCCCCCTCCACGGTCAAGGCCACCACTTCAAAATGCCAAATTAACCCTGACAAAGGACCTACTCCACCGAGGGAAAGGAGTCAGTCATTGACTCCTGGTCTTAAAGTGGTTTACTTTCTGGACTAAAATGAGAAAAGGTACACACACACACACACACACACACACACACACACACACGCCACAGTGTCCTCTGGTAACTCAGCCCCAGCTGAAAATGACTGACTTTAAGGAAGATATCCAAATGTATACGGATTTCTGTGACGCATCGTTTGGAGTTTACAAGTCAGACCAAATTGAATACAACTTAAAATACGGCATTTTCAAGACTTGCACTTGTTGCATTTTGACAACAGTTGATTAACGCCTTATCGGCTTAACAGCGGGACACCACAGCTAAAGGTACCTTTAAAAAGTTTGTATCAAACGGAATTGACCATTCAAAATTGCGCATACATGTTTGTCGTAGGATGGAATAAGCAGGAGGCAGTTTCGAGTACCTTTTGTATCGATTCCACACAAAACAATTTGTGATCAAATGTCCGTGACAGATTAATGGTCTTTACCGAGAATCAGACGGAACGATGCGTAAAAGTCGAGTGGAGAACTTTAACGCCGCAAAAGTTGCATATGATTCAATTAATTTTAAAAGCATCACTTAAGTACCTGAAATTACCTATGTTACCTATGTTCATTCAAATTTGCGAATTTTACTGACGCAGCTGGCAACTGAAGCTGCGTCAAATCAAAAGGCACATAGTTTATGACCTGGCCGCAAATGAAGAGATAGGCTAAGCCACATTTTGCACGACATGCATGTACCATTACAAACTTTCCTGAGCATCATCGTACATGGATACTTCGATTTTAAGACGTCAGATCTGAGAATAGTTCTAAACAGGCGGATGTGTGCGGAGTTGTGGATTTCCACTTACCTTTACGACATCGTCATTTAAGTGCTTGGGGTCCCGATTGACCAGGTCGATTTCCTTCGTGTGAACATCTTCAAATGTCTTCTCGTGAACACTGTCGTCATCCATACTTTTGTTGTTTGGTTTGTAAATATTCCCTTGTTTCCTGATGAACGGCGAGTGCACGTATTCCTATTAGAACGAGAAATAAAGTTACGCGCGGCAGGGCACGAGCTTGCAGCCTGCCTCAGCCTGGGGTGGTTTTAAATGGATTAAAATGGTTTATACCACACCCCTCTGAAACCTTATAGTCACTCTTACCACAAGGGGGCACTACAAAATTCTCCTCCCCGTCCACAACGACCACCTTCGGCGTGTCCACAGCCTGCACTGAATTTCACACTTGATTCTCAGTCCTTTTGTCAACGTAGCAACGCCCAAAACATATAAGAATAATATTCGAATTAGAGACTCAAATAGCAATTGAGACGGTTTTCTTGTCTCTAAATGCAAACTTAAAAAATTCACGGTAGCATACTGATAAATGCACAGAACTAATCGAACTAACACGAAGACACAGGGTACGCGTGCCAATGATGCGTAATTGTAGATATTCTTAGAATATAACTTGTTGTTCCATATTGTCATGCCCATAAAAGATAATCTGAGAAGCCAAGACAAGTAGGCAAACAACGTATACAAATAGACAGGCGCATTCCGTTAGGGCGATGCTAATCTGAATGTGTGAAAAGTGGTTAGGCTCGCGATGAAACGGACTGAAATTAGAAATCCGTGTAGTCCTCCAGACCTTGGACGCCACACTTTAATTGATTGTACAATTATAGATCCCCAAAGCACAACGCCGTGTGATGTGCACGTCCCACAAAGGCAACCGCTGTAATCTCGCAGTAACCGAAAACAGCGGTTATACATACCTCCGTTCCCTCGTCCTTAAGTCCTCCAGTCATTCTGTCTTTACAGTGAAGAGCGATACTTTAGAGACTGCCGAGGCAGTACCAAACTTTACTGTGTGCGGGGAGAAAGAGCCAAAATGGGAGGCGTGGGGACTTAAATTATCCAGTTTAAGAGGAAGCGTAGTTAACTTAGACTGACATCAAATCCTGTCACGTAATATTTCCGCGTAGCTTTCAAAAAGTACAATGAAAAGCTTGTTAGAGACACGGTGCGACTTGCACTGTAATGTAGTGCGCCGCCAGGTAACCACGACAACTAGATATTGGTTGTGTAATGCTGTCGACCAAAAGAAAATTATTCTTGACAAGAAAAATCAACAGCAATAATAATAATAATAATAATAATAATAATAATAATAATAATATGCCTTTTTAATGGAAAATGTGTGAATTGTGTGGAAGCATTTGTATATATGGCAAACCCAGCCCATTGTTTTGCTTTTCACAGCTGAGCTTTTGTCCAAATAGGTTTGATATCGCTGTGATTGACAAAGCTATGTATTTTCAGGTCTAAGGCAATATAAATTAAGTTTACCAATCGAGTAACCATTCAAGTTGAGCATCTGAGAGAAGCGCGAACAACGAATGCGTGACTCCCTGGGAAAGGATTAGCAAACTAGCGGAGTCTGCTAATGGAGCCCCGTGTGTGTGAAAAGCCTTGTTTTGTGCGGGGAAGGGCACGGCAGGTCAGAGATAATGCAAAACCAAGCAAATATACAGCTGTCCAAGCAGACAGCAGTTTACAGCAGAGGTTTTTTGTTTGCATATGCACGCGACACAAACAAATGCAAACAAATTTCTCGCGCACTGGTGTGTAGAATCCGTCGTTATTCCACAAGGGAGACTCTCTGTGTGATGTGCATGATCCGGCACCACTGTCAAATCAGCTGACTTTGAAGACCTGTCACTCCAGGACCTTGTCGTAACAGGCCGTAAAAACGACACGTTTCAAACGAAGCATCATACAAGGAACATGTCGTAAAAAACACATTTCTTCGACATGTCACTTTCTGTCCTCTTGAATTCGAATTACGAATAGCCCCTAGGCACATTCACACCGAGTTATTATTACGCAGGAGAGTGCTCGACTACTGGCGAGGTGTTAATAGTTAAAACATTTTATGGCACTTAGCTACTTCATGGAAAATGCCTTTTTCAGTGTAATTTATCACATTTCAGCGAGCACAGATGATTTAAATGTTCGAACGAATAGTCAAGACTGCGGCAATTCTCCACTGGGCATTTTCTTATGCAATACTGTGGAATCTATGATTTACATGTAGCCCCGGGTCTACATACCAGTGAGCGCGTGAGCGCAGTCTTCCTGGCTTCATTAAGTAGGAACGCACTGCACCGAAACCATAACTTAACAGCCTCGTGAGAGTCAAGGCTAATGTGATTTTATAAAATACTGAAACACGTTTGCGGCTTTTCAGCAACAGAAAGGCACCTAAAGTCGCAATTAAGTGACGGCAAGTTACATGAGCCAATCGGTTAATACCCTAAACCCACCAAACTGGTTGGCACTGTGTTGAATGTTAGATTTGGGTAATGTGATGTCACTGTTTTAGAGGCCCTGAATCAGAAATTGTGGAATTGGTTAACCATGTCCTGCAACACATTACACAATACAAAGCAGCAAGACCCGATAACATTATGTAATTATTGGACCATTATTGAAGAAAACACAAGAATACAAAAAGCCTGGCAATTCAACAATCAATAATTCTTATTTTCAACATAGTCTTATATTGTAAAGGTAAGCCCAAACAAAGCCAATTTCTCACAAAGCATGAACAATTAAATATTGTCATAATTTAATGATCCAATGTTTGAATATTACTGCACAAAAAATACCATATAGCATATTTTGTTTACATTAGGGGTCACTCACTCATCTGAATAAAATAAATAAAATAAAAAAAACATACAAATGCTGTTTTTAAAAGCACAGTGGCTAAGGTGCTTGACTGGGACCAGGAAGGCAGGTGGTTCAAGCACCAATGCAGCTGTTGGGCCCTTGAGCAAGACCCTGCTCCATTCACTGCTCCAGGCGGATTGGCCCCTGCTTAATCTAATCAACTGTAAGTTGTTTTGGATAAAAGCTTCAGCTAAATAACAGTAATAAATGTAATGGAAGCTCAATACAGTTGCAGCGAAAAAAATAATTTGGCTTAACTGCATATCTGTGTCTGTAATATTTACATTATATTAATAGATATTTTAGTAAATCAGACTCTAAATGGTCCACTATCGTCACAATATGTACAATGATTTAAAAAAAAAAACTTCTGACCAAAACCCACCACAGGCTAACCTTACTCCTGCTCACATTACATTTGATCCCATTAAAACCGGGCGGAGGAAGCAGCATCTGACAGAGTGGAACGACAGGCAGATATCTGGTTTTCCCGGTCTCTTTATCCGGCGGTGCTGCTGGGAGCGTCTCAGTCCTCCAGGACCTTGACTTGGACCGCGGACAGACACGTCCCCGCGCTGTGGAACAGCGGGGCGACGAACGTGTCCGTCAGACTGCCCCAGACGGTCTGTACGGGGGGCAGGACCACCAGGAGGGCCCGGATCAGAGGCATCACCACCCTGTCAGAGAGGAGAGGAGGGGAACCATCACCCCTGTCGCTCAGTGTTATCCCGAAAGGGCCGGTGTTTGTGTCAGCCCAACATTACGACACCTGACTCAACTAATTCACTGACCATGGTCTTCAATCAAGCCCTTGGCGAGTAGACCTAGGGCGGCCTGTAGCGTAGTGGTTAAGGTACATGACAGGGACCCGCAAGGCCCTTAACCCTGCATTGCTCCAGGGGGGGATTGTCTCCTGCTTAGTCTGATAACCTGTACGTCGCTCTGGATAAGAGCGTCTGCCAAATGCCAATAATGTAATGTAATGTAATGTAGAATCAGGTGCCTCAATGCTGGGCTAAAACAAGGTAAACAAGATAGGACACCTCTGATGAACAAATTCATGTTACATTACATACACTACATTAATGGCATCCAGAGTGATGTATAGACTAAGCAGGAGACAATCCTCCCCTGGAGCAATGCAGGGTTAAGGGCCTTGCTCAAGGGCCCAACGGCTGTGGCTACACCGGGGATCGAACCACCGAGTCATGCCCCTTAACCACTACGCTACAGGCCGCATGGTGTATATTTTTACAATGACATTGAACTCTTCAGTGATATTGAGTAAATAACTGAATTTGGAGCACAGGCTCAAAAATTGTTCGGTGAAGTTTGAGAAATCAGAATGTAGGGAAAAGGCACAATCCAAATTGCATCAAGTCGTGTGAAAGTTGCTTAGGGTACACCAAATTATATTTGTCGAATCAAAGTTTCCTTGTGCGTACTTAATTATGTTAGGTGTGCACTACATTATATTGGTTTATATGAAAATAGCTTAGAGCATTGAGAATGAGTCACTGCTGTTTCATAACAGCAGTACTGTATGGAAAAAAAGGCTAATGCATGGAAATATTGAGCATTACCTCAAATATTCCAGTCATCCATGCAAGCGCTAAAGCATCGGCCTGTGTCTATCTTGAACGAATCTTGCAACGCTCGGACAAAAATTCACTGGAAAACTTGTTGCTGTACGTCAGTCGAGAAGGATGACAATTTAGCAGGAATTGTGCAATCGTCTCTTTTTCCACCGTTAGTCACATCTCCAGGCAAACATAATGTGGACAGAACAGCGAAGCACCCCCATCCTTCTGGTCTAATATTGGCCAGTGATAACACCATAGCGAGTTGTTAACATATATTAAGTGCCCAGATAAGAAAACAGTATGAATACTGCCAACTCATAGGCAGTTTGGTTTGGAAAACATCCGAGTTCTGACAAGGCTATAACAAGCATGACAGTATATAAACAGTCTACGAAGGGTTTCATACCAAATGTGTACACAGCTGAGGACCGCAAAGACGATTCCGGCTACAAACGACAGCGGGATCGCCAGTACCGTGGTCAGAAGCCGGTACAGAACATATTTCACCAGTTCGAACACGGCGTGGCTTGAGATCCACACTTGGTCAAAGCTGTGGGCAGCGCTCGGTTCGCCGACGATATCCTCGAAATTAACCTGCGGGGCGAGATTGTACCGAGTTTCAAAACAACTCACAGACTGGACAAGCCGCACTTGTGATACACGTCCTACTGTTTTGATGCTGTAAAAAAAGAAAGAAAAAAAAGTGACAGTTGCACGTGCACGTGCGGACATAGGTGTAGTTGCTGGTCTACAAGTGCATGGACGTAAATGCGACAAAAATGCCGTAAACTAGAATACACAGTTAAAAAGCAAAAGCAGGACACTCGCAAAGACGAAACTGAAAAATTAAGCGTCACACCTACTGTAAAAGCTAAAGCTTACAGTGGACAACAAACAGTTTTATTTGGTCCTGCGCTGCTTTTTCGTTTGTCTTTCGTTAGTTCCCGTTTACCTTTAAGTTGCCGTTTATGTCTTGCGGGTCTCTATCTGCCGTCTCCGTAACCGCTTTATTTTTCTTATTTAGAATAGGTTCAACTGATCTGTTGAACTCATCTTCGTCCAAAATAATGCTCGTCTCGGATTTCTCATTTTCGAATCCCATTTTCAGCTCGCGGTCGCTCCGGTATGGAGCGCGCTCAGTGCGCGTAAAAACACCAGACGAAGACTCCCGCCCCGTTCGTAAAACAGCGCACCACGGCGAGGACACAGAGTTGCTTCAGTAGTCACGCTCTTCGTGAGTCCGTGTAACATACGCATTTGCATTGCTATGTACCTTTAACGGGCTTTACTTTCATTTCAACATTGAGTTAAAATTACGCATGCACTGTTTTATGTATAAAAGCGCATAGTTTGCAAAACGGGAAGCCTAAAATAATAAAATACTAAAACCATGCAATTCATTTAGTCCGACATTGTGAAGATTACGTTATTTTATTAATGAGTCTTCCTACTTCCCAGTCTGCAATGGAAGCCACTCTCATTTTCGTTGTGACTAGAACTGACTTTCCTCCTAAATAAATCACTGTAGCAGCGTGGGTTGTGTAATACATGTCCTGAATACACAGACCAGTAGCCTTGAAAGATTATACATTAATTAGAGAGTTTATAGTGGTAATGAAAGGGAAGATGAAAATGCATTCTCCAAACCGCGATGTCTGACGGCAGGGCGGTGCTACCGTGAAAGGGGTCTATATTTTGTCCCTTGCTTGCCTCGCATAATCTGTAAACCCAACAGTTTGTTCAAATTAAAATTTAAATGTCAACCATTCATACAGACTGTAGTGCAGCAACTGAAACAGCTAGAGCTCAATGATACTTCAGCTGTGTCACAAGCAACGACCAACCGACCCTTTAAGGTGAGGTCACAAAAATGCGATTGGAATGTTCTTAACTGGACATTCTAATACTGATGTCACAATCACTACGGGTAACTGGAAGCAACTGGAGTTCTAGAACACCGACTTAGAATTCTGAAATGAATATTCCGGAAGAACCTACTCTTCAACAGAATAAACCTGCCACCCCTGGTTGTTATTTGCAGTAGTTTTGCTGAAGTCTGCCTTGCACTGCTGTCTGTGAATGAGAAAAAGAAGCCGTGTGGATGTGCCTGGCTCTGTGCCTGCCTGGAGAGGCTCTCCCTGCGCACCCTGGCTCAGTGCGGAGCTGTGCGGTGAGGGAGATTACAGAGCAGCATTGAGGGCGGTCGCTGGCGTGCCTCGACACTGCCAGCCCAGGAGCATCAGCATACCAACACGCATGGAACGTGCCACTGAGCCCGCCAGCCCTGCGTCTGACATCACACTGACAGGGACAAGCACAGTGTACGTGTGTGTGTGAGAGAGTGTGTGTGTGTGTGTGTGTTTGTGTGTGTGTGTGTGTGCGTGTACTGGGAAAACCTGTGTATGCATGTAATATTTGTGTGTGCTTGTCACAGGATGTACACATGTATGTATATGTGTGGGTTTGGCACAGGGTGTGTGTGTGTGTGTGTGGGTGTGTATGTGCATATGCTTGGCACTGTGTGTGTGTGTCTGTCTGCATGTGTGTGTGTGTGTGTGTATGTGTCTGTGCTTGGCACCGTGTGTGTGTGTGTGTGTGTGTGACAGGCCACAGGGTAAGTTATTCCCCTGCTGGTGTGTGTTCTGCACGTCAGTGGCCCAGATGTGGATGTGGTGTATCAGAAGGGAAATATCGTGTATGGCCAAGCAGGATTGTTGTTCTGCCCTCTGTATGGCACTAAAAGGGATGTTTGGCTGCCGTCTCATCATAGTAATCTGTGCTTCTGTTCCACAGAGTCTTCCAAGCCTTTCCGTTCATAACATGCCTCTGAAAACATTGTATGGCTGCATGATGGTCACATCCATCCATCTTCATCTGCTTATCCGGAGTCGGGTTGTGGTGGCAGTAGGCTAAGCAGGGTATTCCAGGCGTCTCTCTCCCCAGCAACGCAATCCAGCTCCTCCAGGGGGATCCCGAGGCGTTCCCAGGCCAAGAGAGATATATAATCTCTCCGGCGGGTTCTGGGTCTACCTCGGGGTCTCCGCCCAGTTGGACGAGCCCGGAAAGCCTCCAAAGGGAGGTGCCCGGGAGGCATCCTGATCAGATGCCCGAACCACCTCAATTGGCTCCTTTCGACAAGAAGGAGCAGCGGCTCTACTCCGAGCTCCCTCCGGATGTCCGAGCTCCTCACCCTATCTCTAAGGCTGAGCCCAGCCACCCTATGGAGGAAGCTCATTTCGGCCGCTTGTATACACGATCTCGTTCTTTCGGTCACTACCCAAAGCTTGTGACCATAGGTGAGGGTTGGGACGTAGATCGACCGGTAAATCGAGAGCTTCGCCTTCCGGCTCATCTCCCACTTCACCACGACGGTCCGGTGCAACGCCCGTATTACTGCTGACGCTGCACCGATCCGCCTGTCGATCTCACGCTCCCTTCTACCCTCACTCGTGAACGAGACCCCGAGATACTTGAACTCCTTCACTTGGGGCAAAGACTCGTTCCCAACCCGGAGGGAGCAATCCACCGTTTTCCGGCAGAGAACCATGGCCTCGGACTTGGAGGGACTCTCATCCCGGCCGCTTCACACTCGGCTGCAAACCACTCCAGTGCGTGGCGAAGGTCAAGGTCCGATGAAGCCAGCAGAACCACGTCATCCGCAAAAAGCAGAGACGCAATTCTGAGGTCACCAATCCAGACACTCTCCTCACCTCGGCTGCGCCTTGAGATCCATGAATATCACAAACAGGACCGGTGACAAGGGGCAACCTTGGCAGAGTCCCACACCCACTGGAAACATGCTTGACTTTGTGCCGGGGATGTGGACACAGCTCTCACTTGTGACTGGACAGGGACTGGATGGCTTGTAATAACGACTCCTGCAGTACCCCCCTCAGGGTTCCCCGGGGGACACGGTCGAAAGTCTTCTCCAAGTCCACAAAGCACATGTGGACTGGATGGGCAAACTCCCATGACCGGACCAGCAACCCTGCCAAGGTAAAGAGCTGGTCCACTGTTCCACGACGAGGACGGAAGCCACATTGCTCCTCCTGAATCCAAGGTTCGACCGTCGGTCGGAGCCTCCTTTCCAGCATCCTAGAGTAAACTTTCCCGGTGAGGCTGAGGAGTGTGATACCCCGATAATTGGAGGACACCCTCCGGTCCCCCTTCTTGAAAATGGGGACCACCACCCCGGTCTGCCACTCTGCAGGTACTGTCCCCGACCTCCACGCGACACTGAAGAGGCGTATCAGCCAAGACAGCCCAACAATGTCCAGAGCCTTCAGCATCTCAGGGCGAATCTCATCCACACCTGCCGACTTGCCACTGAGGAGCTTTTTGACTACCTCAGCAACTTCCGCCAGGGATATAGGTGCAGATTCCCCCGAGTCTTCGGGCTCTGCCTCCTCCACAGAGGACGTGTTGTTCGGATGATAGTCACAGATTATCCGAATGCTACATGAATGCTAACTTCATAAAAATTAAGATCCCAGTGTTAGTATGAATTCACACTCAGCGCTACACTGGACAGTGCTACTCAGCACAACAGCGAACATTCAAGATCCCTGACAGTTCGGTATGGCAGTGTCAGGTGAGTGGCAGGCACCAGTCTTCTCAATAGATTTTATTTTCCTCCCTCAAATGCAGAATGATGTGGCTAGTACATTAACCTTCACTTTGGGAGTCTGATTATCAATGCAATATTAACTTGTAAACTTTGTCTTGACTTAGCAGATGATCCAACTATGTACTTGTGTTATTATTAAATCATTTAGCCTAAAAAAAAAAGACTAAGTTAGTTTTTACTGGAACATTCCAGGTAGAGAACTTTACTCCAGGGTGCAGATGTAGGACGCCATGCTGGGATTTAGTACCTGTAGTTAAGCCTCTGGGTCCTCTGCCACAGCACTCATTTTTAAAAGAGTGCCTTACCTACACATCCGTCAACCGCAGGCCAGAGAGGGCAAAGCGGCCATTAAGACCAGGGCTGAGCTGTGGAGGGTTTATGCCTCTCCAGAGTCGGTTTTTCTGGAATGTCTTCAGCGTTCTATGGAGTTCTAGAACAATTCAGTGTTCTAGAGCTACATTGCTTTCAATCACCAGATGTGCTTGTTACATCAGCATTAGAATGTTCAGTTTAGAACATTCTGATCACACATTTGTAACCTCACGCCTTAAAGGGTTAATGAGTATTTACAGCCACAGTTATGGTTATGGACTGTCCAAGTGTTCTGAGAAGCTTTTGGTTTTAGTGGACTGAATGTGCAGATTGTGTGCGGGGGCAGATGTGTCCTCAGCTCACAGACAGGAAACATAAAAGTCATGAAAAGCATTTTGGCATATTTTTTTTTATCACAATTTCACATCTGAACTGGACATTTTCACACGTGACTGGCTTTTTCCACATATGTCACATTGAGTGATGTGCATCTTCACACGTCTCTGACTTAGACAGTCGAAAATGTGAAAACAGAACACGAATATAAAATGTGACTTGACCAAACACTGGTTACCTTTTTCCACTCATCATACAAGTGGGATTATTTTTATAGTTCACGTGTACTCTCGACATGGTTCTTGCACACACGCGGTTATTCCACGAGGGTGTAAACCTGCGTGTCCGCGCACTGAAGGGGTAAATTATCACGAGTGCAATAACAACATCATCAACATCCTCACGCCCCACTTCTTCAGCGAGGAGCAGGGCTCGTCGCCCCGGTGCGATGTTTACCCAAAATTACAACGCCAAGCTGCCGGTTTCTTCTTCAAAGTGAGAGGCTGTGAGCTGCAGAGCAGGACACACTAAAGCGGCTTTGTTCAGAATGTGCCTCACCCCGCAGAGCTCACTCCCTAAATCACAAGACCATTCTGACACCCGCATTTCAGAATACTCTGCGGTTATGTGCGCTTACTTGAAAATGAATCAAATTCAGCGACTATTACTGCCGTCGATACACCACCCCCCAGAGTGGGCTTGAGTTAATGAGGTTAACGCATTAATATTCCAACAGGTCTGTTCTCAAGATTACTACTGAATGATGAAACTCTAAGCTAGTTCCTATCTAAGCAACATGAGAATACAGTCACGGGGTGTTGTTCGACATAATGTGTTGTATTCACAACACAGCACGGCATCAAGTGTCATAATGCTTTTATAAAACAGTTATAAACAATCAGCCAATTGAGTCAATAGTGGCTCAGGTGGTAAGAGCAGTCGTCTGGCAGTCGGAGGGTTACTGGTTCGAACCCCTGCCCGGCTGTGTCGAAGTCTCCCCTAAATGGTTGGCATTTTTGCTAAATGCTCCCGACGAGCCGGTCGGTGCCTTACATGGCAGCCAATCACCATTGGTGCGTGAGTATGAATGGGTGAATGAGAAGCATCCGCTGTACAGCACTTTGGATAAAGTATAAATGCCAACCATTTACCGTCCAGGATCTAAACTGCCCGTTTTATAATATCAAGTATTACAGATCTCATACGGCTTCATCTGAATCATCAGAGAGACGGGTATGAGTGGAACTGCACATATAAACGTGTCAGAGACTGTGGGGTTGCTAAAGCTTGTTGCACCCACGCCCCGTTCCTGTGCCGCTCCATTGTGTGGGGGGCGGGGCGCCCTTCACCTCAGACGCACTGTGCGCGCCTTTCATCGGCGTCTGATTGGACCGCGGGTAGCGGCGCTCCGCCCAATGAGCTCCGCGAAACGAGGACAGAATGAAAGGCTTCCGCTGCTCGCTAATGAGGAAGCGCAGACGCCACGGCAACAATGATATCGGCGCGGACATCACCCCGGAGACGGCTTCCTGTCCGACCCAGAGCCCGTTCTACGTTACGTCACGTTACATCACATTACAGGCGTTAGGCAGACTCTTATCCTGAGCGACGTACAACAAAGTGCAAAGTGCATACCCATAACCAGAGACAAGTGCGCTGAAAGGCCCTAGAGGGAAGTAGTTTCAAGTGCTAAGGCTACAACAAAGATAAGGACTTGGGCCTTGCAGATTAATCTGATGACAGAGGATTAGATCTACAATAGGGTTATGTCTATGAACCGTTTTAGGAAACGCGGTTAAGCTAAAAGCCTCCTCCTCCCCTAAAGCAGGAGACACGCAGTGCTCAGGTCGCCTCTGTCCTTTGTAGTTGAACTTTGACCCCATCGCAGGCTCAGTTGCCGTGACAACTTCAGAGAACGTTCTCATCGCCCCCTAAATCGGTCATCTTTCGCATAAAGTGCAAACAAGTGCAAGTAATGCATTCCATTAAGGTTCCATTCATGCCTTTATAAATTTTATGAGCGACAGAGTTCAGTATCAAAGACTCTGTATTCACAGTACAAGTGTTAAAATGCCCTTAACGCACTTACTGTCCTGGAGAAGCCTATTGTCAAGGGGCGAAGATACATGACAGGGACCCTTCACCCCACATAGCTCCAGGGGGGATTGTCCCCCGTTTAGTCTAATCAAGTGTAAGCGACTTTGGATAAAAGCATCAGCTAAATACCTGTGATGTAATGTACTGGCCATGGGAATTCTGCAGGGTTTTCCAGGCTGGCCCTGAGGGCAGAGGAAAATTGGGAGGCGGATTCGGGGGCCCGGGGCGGGAAGTGTACGGAGACACGGCGGCGCGTGGGGAAATTAGGTTGTCGCGGTAACGCCTGCCCAAAACCCGCCCCACGGCGCTGATTCACCGCCCCGAGGCTGCGTTCCGGGGAAAGCGGACGAGCCTCTTTCCCGCCAGCGCGTCTGAACCCGGCTCGCTGAGACACGAAGGCGCGGCTCTGGAACGCGCCCGAATAAAAACACAAAAACACGTCCCATCAATCATCCCGCAGATACCGGGAGGCCAGGAATCTCGAACTGCATTCCAGACAAAACAAGACATCAACCGCAAGAGGAATAAAGAAAAACACACCGTTATTTCCCAATAGGAAAATGCACGTGCTGGCCTGCTTTTTATTCGACTCAGTTGAGGGAGAATACGAAATGGACAGGCACCACTTCTGTTCTAAATTCAAGGTAAGGGAATTACTGGTGAAAACACAGAGCATTAAGCATCAATCAATTTATCAAAACTCCATTTTCCATACGACAAAATAATAATAGATTATAGTGCCAGGTTAGGCGGAATTGTTAACTGTTGGGAGTTGTGCACGTTATGCATTTTGCCTGTATAAAATAATAAAAAATGAGTGATATTTACATGACAGCTGTTCCCGGTGCAAGTGAGGCTCGGGGTTTGGAGTGGAAACAGCCGTCGGCCTGTCAGAGTGGTGTTTGTACAGCGGGGAAGGTTCCGGAAAGTTCCGGAGAGACCTGCAGGTGCACCCTGTCTGCCAAACTGCTGTTTGAAATCTGCAGTAGTAGTGGGCTTGCCTCCCTGGTGTTCACGGCTCCTCAAAGCAGGTCCTTTGCCCTCGTTTCTGGGGTCTTCTAGGATAAGAACAATTGGCAAATATCTATATCTGTCAGGTTTAGCCTGATCATCAGCAAACCCAGGGTTGAAGCTACAGTGGAGGACCATCTTCCATTCATGGGAAAGGCCTGTACCAGCACTGGGGATCCCTATTAACTGTAGTGTTGAGGATGAGAGTGTGTTTGGAAGATCAATACAATACATCAATACAAAAAAATCATATGAATATAAGAAGAAAAGATCTGTGGATATTTACCCACAAAGAGCACTTGTTCTCTCACTGAGAAGATGTTCCGTCGATGAACAGAACCAACCCTAAGCAGGGACCACAGAGCAGACAGCTGGAATAACACTGTGCTGGTGTGGTCATCGCTGACGGCGTGTCTCTCAGTTTGTGGGCACGGTTTCCTGTCCTCCTGGCAGGAGAAGAGAGAGAAGGGGCCCGGGCACAATGCCTGACCCCTGTTTGAAATGCCGTCCCCAGACGTCATGGAACGGCGTGAGGCTGGAGACATCGGCCTCCGCAGGCACAGGTAAGCACACCTGGGCCACGCCCGCTGCCCCAGGCGCCGTAACCAGAGATTGGCTACAGATACCATCCCCAGGGAAACAAACACGTCTGTCCTGGTAAACACCTGAGACTATGGAGAAGCTCTCTGGCCCACGCTGGGTGGATCTTTGATCCCAAACCCAGAATGCCAGGATGCTCCTTTTGGCCTCTTCAGCCAAGATTGGCGGGCACAGAGTTGCTGGAATGGATAAAAGTTGAAAGGAAATAATTTGATATCTTACAAGCAAAACACTTAGCAACCCTTAAAGGTGCAACATCACAACTATGTGATTAGAATGTTCTTGAACTGATGTCACTATCACTACTGGTGACTTGAAAGCTCTAGAACTATGGGGGCTCTAGAACATCAAATTTCCTTGTGACGTATGCCGGCCATACCTTATTCAGACTGGAGTAGATTGCTCTCCACTGTATCGGCTATCAATGGCTGATAGTAATAAAATTAGAAAAAAGTCAATGCTCGCTTTGTGTTCTGAACTTACCAGCAGGAAATCTATAATTTTAAGGAAAATAATATATGCTTAAGATATAAGGGATATAAGATAAGTTTATCCAGTAAACTCTAAAGAATGTCAAACAAATCCAAGGGCATTGGTATTTTTGTCAAAGAAATAAAACTTGAAATCTATTCAGTAAAAGCCCATGCAGGGTAGTTACATTGTCTTTTCAAAGACAGAAAAGCAGTCCTGGGTGAACAGTTCAAAATCTGTTTATACTTGTTCCTTTGTGCCGGCAACAAAAACAGCCAGTGATCTGCTTTTCACTGATTCAAGACTGATGCACAATGCATATAAAATGCAGTCTGCTCATACATGTCCATTCATGAACTGAGCCGGTGACTGAAGCCACTTTATTTGATCTTCAGCAGACACAAAGTGCAGCGAGCGCAAGAGGAAAAGCTTTGTTCTTATTGGCTGCTCAAAAAAATGTGTCAGGATCCCTGCCAGTGGGAGGAGTCTCGGGTAATTAATCACAGATGATTGGCTAAGCGATGTTGCTGTTATACAGTTGTCAGCTATGCCCTTGTGTGCCAGTAGCCCGAGGTAGCTTAGCCTTCCCGATGTCTTCTTTTACTGCAGGCCCCCTGGACGGATTCCCGGGGGAAACGCACAGGAAATCTCAATCAAACGGCATGGATTATGTCCATAATCCCTCACCCTCACAATGAAACTGAAAGAATGAATTTATTGAAATGCTTTGCCCAAGTGAAGCTGATCTGAATCATGTTCTAGAGCAAAAGAGGTTCCAAAAACTGTCCCCTGATCGAGGAATTTAATGGGTTCCACCTCAAGAACAAGGGGCTTGATTAGTGGTATGAAGTGTGCTTGAGGTGGAACCCATCAAACACCTGGATTTCATAAGTATTCGTGCACAGCAGGTACCAAGCTTTCAATATGTGTGTGTGTGTGTGTGTGTGTGTGTGTGTGCGCGCACAAGTATTTGTATGTTTTAATTGCCTCTGCTATCGTATTATCTCGACCAAACTGGAAACAAAAAACCCGGGGGAAAAAAACATTTTCCTGTCGGTGGGAGAATCTCACGGCAGGTCAGGCAGAATCCACAGCAGTGTTCTCCGGGTCCTCCAAAACGACGTGAGACACTGCCCTCTCTCTGGCCAGGCGTTCCCAGATCCGTTCCCAGTGTTTTCCTTATGTGGGCAGTGTGGGGAAGATGACGGATCGCAGGGAACGCTGTTCTGGAGCGCTCCCATGCCGCACATTCTGATGGTGTGACTGAGCACCAGGGTCTGCGAGTTTACCGTGCCTGATATCCGGACACATCCGCATCCCCACAGAATCTGAAGCACAGCCCCGCCAGGCTTCACGTTCGGGTTTATTATTACTCGTTAAGGCTTTCAGAAACGGGATGCTTGTGCGGATGGAACTTTTTTTCTGACATTGAATCGGACATTGTTTTCGTTACTGTGTTTTATGTAACTGATATTTACGTTACCGTACGGTCTCTTAACAGCGATGTTTTGCATTATATCAAGGTGGCCTTGCTCTCATCTTTCTGTCTGACAGAGGAATGTGAAGTATTATTTTTAATACTCCCTCTTTCACGGGTTCTCAATCCTCTCCCTCATGTTGTTGTATTTTGCTGCTTTCGTAACAAACTCTGGAGAAAATAGAGAGCTGTTGCTGTTGAGAAAAGCTGTCGTGACCAGTTCTTGCGTCCTTTTTTCTCAGTCATACACTTGGGTATAGAAAACCCGAAATAGCCTTGATCTTAATGACCTTGAAATTTTAGTTTTGTCATCGGCATATTCTTTTTTTTTCATTACAATGACTGCTGTGTTACTCGAGTTCTCAGAGTTTCCATGAAACGGCCCCCAGGAGATCGGAAAACAGCGAAGCCACTCTGGCGAGGGGCTTCGTTCGGGTTTCTGCGCATGTTGAAGACATCGTCGGGACTTCTAAAAAAAGAACGGCCGCACCTCTTACGAGAAAAAAAATAAAATAAATCAAGCTGGGTTCTGTTCAGGATAGGGAAAAAAAAAAAAAAAAAGAAGAGAAAATGTGTTTACAATTTAGGAAAATTGCATGTTTCTCTGTTCTCTCCAGGAGAGACTGTGGCTGGGACCAGTGCCCCCCGCCCCCCCCCCCGCCCCTCCCCTGTGTGAGTCACAGGGTTCCCTGTTTGGAGTTCCCTCTCTCGTTAGCACGTTAGCCTCTAATGGCCGCCTCTCTCTGAGATTACGGGCAGAGAGGGCCGGGCTGTTGGAGGGCCTGCCCCAGCGCACAGTGCCCCGCTCTGTTACCCCCGGGGGCCGTGATTGATTAAACGGCTCCGCGGGTTATTTTTAGGGGCCCGCGGCCCCCGCCTTTCACCGCCGCCCTGATCTGAGCGCGGAAATCTGGAAATACCCCCGCCCCTGTCCGACTCTGCCCCGTTCCCTGCTTCTGTTAGTGTGCCTGTTTGCCTTCCATTCCACAGCAGTGGACTCCCGGACCTTCACAGCGTACGGTACGCTCTCGGGCAGGTAAACCGGGCCCAGTGCGAACATCTGAAGTTCTCCACAACCGAGCGAGCGGTGGAGGTCAGATGCCTGTTTTCAGACAGCCTGCTCTGACAACTGTTCCACTGACGTTACTCCGCCGGTTCCGGAAGGCTCCGGAATCCAGGGCCTGGACCCTCACGCTGACGGCGGTGTTGAAAGCAGCTTCGAGCAAAGACATCGTCACATTACGAGTGTTCTCGGCAGATAACCCCGTCGTGGCCAAACGTCGACACAGCTGCAGGTCTGTGGAGCAGCCTGCTGACATCTCGGACAACGCCCCGCTCTGGAATCCCCACGCACAGGACCGGAGGCCACCTGCTGAAGTCGCTCTTTCATTGAAATGGACTCGCAATTGAAATATCATCTACTGGGCATTGCGCGGTCATAAAACGTGGCATAACAGCTGTGACCGAGACCAGCTTCGACTTGTGACACCCACAAAACAGGAGGAAGAGTGAAAGGAAACTGTTTCCTGGTGCAGGTGTTTTGGGGGAAGTGTTCACTTCCCTGAGCTGGGGGGGGGGGGGGGGGTGATGCATTACATCACATTATTGGCATTTGGCAGACGCTCTTATCCAGAGCGACGTTCAGGTGATCAGACTAAGCAGGAGACAATCCTCCCCTGGAGCAATGCAGGGTTAAGGGCCTTGCTCAAGGGCCCAACGGCTGTGCGGATCTTATTGTGGCTACACTGGGGTACCTTAACCGCGACGCTACAGGCCGCCTGCACGCAGTGATGGGATAGGCCTACAGGCATGACGGGATATGAAATTGGGGATGAGGCCTAGTTTAAAGAGGTGGGATGAGATAACAGGATTTCCCTCTGGCGAGAAAGGGAAACCACACCAACAGCTGTGAAGACACAGAAGATGGGAGAAAAACCAGGTCAATACTGGCTTAAAAAGGAAAATAACATCTTTACTTTACACTGCTATCAATGCGCAGACACTGTGTGTGTGCGTGCGTGTGAGAATGTGTGTGTGTGTGTGTGTGTGTGTGTGTGTGTGTAGTAGTGAGGTGTAGGGGTACTGTATAATTCTTAAGCTCAGCAGTGCTGGGAGCTGTACCCCGTATGTGGGGAATAGAGACATCAGCGAATGAAAATCTTCAGCCACAAAGACAGGATGGAGACAAGCGTGTACACGCTTCCCAGCCACATTCCTCCAGCGGCTAAAAATACCGCTACACCTGCCCAATAAAGAGCACAATGCGATGAAGTCACTGAGGACTGCAAAACATTTCCATGAACATCGGCCTGGATCATCATTTCCTCCGTCATTATCTCGGTTTCTTAATGTTATTTAGTCAAAATGTACACGGCATTCCTTTTCAATACATTTACATGTTTGTCATTTGGCAGACGCTTTTAATCCAAAGTGCATAGGTTTCTCCACAGGTTAAAAGCATCAAATCCATAACTAGTAAAACACAAATGACGAGCTGGGGTTGATATAGAATAGGGTTCCCGTGCTTACAAATAATAGTAAAACACATTTCAGCCTCCTGTCACCTCACTGGTTGTTTTTGGACTGAACATAAATACAAGTGCAGCCCGTTTCAAATTTATACAGTGTCGATTCTGCTATTTTCTGAATGTGATATGTATAACTCATCTTAAAGCAAAACATGTCCGGAACAAACATTCACTTTGAGCCCAGAAAGGGTGATTCATGGTATCAGAATGCCACTGTGCAGCGTGAAAAGAAACTGGACCAAAAATACACTGATTCTGTGCCTCTCTCCGTCCAAATAAGGGGCTAAAACGCAGCTGCAATGCCGCAACGTTGTGCAGGAATGCACTTAGTCTAATGGGCCCGCAACAACGGCCCGAAGACAGGGGTCAACCGGTTCCCAAGGGCGAGGCCGGTCCAGTCTGGCCAATCTCGGGGAGACGTGGTGAAAGTAGGGACAAGGGCAAAGCAAAGCCAAGCTGTGGAGAGGAAGCTGCATTATGTGGCCCATGGGGTCACATAGCATAGCATAACGTAACCTAGCATAGCATAGCTTAACATAACCGAGTAGAGCATACCATAGCATAGCATGGCATAGCATAACATAGCATACAATTGCATATCACATTGCATAACCTAGCATCGCATAACATAACCTAGCATAGCATAGTATAACATAACATAACATAACCCAGCATAGCATACCATAGCATAGCATGACCAAGCATAGCATAGCATAGCATAGCATAGCATACAATTGCATTGCATAGCATAGCATAGCATAGCATAACATAATGGCGAGAACTGGCCATTGAATGCCCTCCTTTCACACTAAAGTGATACCAACAGCTTAGTTTTCCAAAAAGCTCAGTAGTATCTAGCACTGTATCAAGCCTGGTTTTAAAAAACCGCCAATGTTCCTGCCTTCAACTTACACAGAATAACCACAACACACGTCACCGAGTGAAGACCCGGGTGTCTCTGATTGGTTAACCAGCCCTAGAAGGGGCGTGACACTCAACCAATAACATGCGATACGGCAGTCACATGGAACCAATTTCCACCAATGGCACAGCTGTCTCAAACATTTCATAGCAATATGATTTTGGCTATGAATAGCACTCTTCTAGAACAGCAAAGCTGGCGTGTGTTTATTTAAATAACTTATTTACAATGAGTGTTAATTATTTTGCAGACACTTTAAGCCAAGTGACTTTAGCCAAAGCTCATTCCTCATGTTAACCAAATAACACTCGAGGAAGAGACGACCAAAGATACAACCAAATAATTCCACCGCCAAGACACATGCAGCTTGTAGCCTAGTGGCTAAGGTACAAATGGCACGATAGCCATGATATTCCTGGGGGGATTGTCCCCTGCTTAGTCGAATCAACTTCAAGTCACTTTGGATCAAAGCGTTGGCTAAATAAAAAAATTATGCCTTAAGAGCCACAAGATAACAGAAGAAGAAAGACTGCATAGAAGAACAGAAACAGAGGTGAAAAAGTGGGTAAGATGATAAGGGAAAGCCAAGCAAACCAAAGATCTCTGCAGATTTACTGCATCTCCCCTGGCCTGAGGCCACAGTAAATCTGCCTTCCCTGTGACTCGACAGGCAATCGCTGGGTGGAATAACGCGGAGAGGGAGTCTCCAGGTGTGAATCGGAGGCTGGCTTCAGCGAAATTTTAGGAGCGGGATGAATCCGTAAAAAGGCCGGGGGGCAGGAGCGTCCCCTCCCCTGTCCTAAACCAAACTCGTGTTCACCAGCCTCCGCTCATATGACCCTCCCCGAAAACCCGCCGTTCCCACAGTGTTACTGTCGTCATGGCAACGCGCTAACTCGTAACTGCGATAAAAAAATAAAAACACAGTCTAAAAGGCAGTTTTTCAGTTCGTTGTCTCAAACGGTTACAGATGAAGTTGACTGTTATGACGACACAGTCCATTTAGATTTTACATTTCAGTCATTTGGCAGACGCTTTTAATCCAAAACGACTTACAAGGGCACAGGTTTTTCCACAGGTTAAAAGCATGAAATCCATAACTAGTGAAATACGCATGAACGGCTGTTCTAAACAAAAAGACCGAAGCGTCGAAGCCAGTTTTGCACCATTAAAGGGCATTTTTTGCATCCGAGCGCTCCAGAATTTTCCCTCTTAGTTACAGATGAATATTTTTATGCGCGAAATCAGTAACTCCTGCATTCTACAGAGTCCTCTTTCACTGACGGTGTGTCTAAATGCCAAAGAGCTGACCAGCTTACCGGGAGAGCAAAAACAAACCACGTTTTGCCTTCGGCAGTGAGTTACTGGGCTGCTTTGAATTTATTTTATGGTACTTTTCCTGTTCCCCAAAGCCTTAGAAAGCTGTTTATTGCAGCGAAGGAAAAAAAAAACTGCAGTTGAATTCGTGGGGAGTCATTCCAGGTCACCGTTTTCAAAATGCAACTGTCGTTTTCTTGTATATTTACAACATCTTCCAATCGCCTGTCTTCAAATTTTGGAAAATCGACCTGTGAAATGCCAGTTATTTAATCCTCTTCTCAGTCGGGTAAAACAGAAAACATAATCTGTTTAAGAAACCGGTCTTTGTTGTTGATGTGTATTCTGTGTGTGTTTTGTGCCCTCGTACGGGATACAGACACGCAGAAATGCTAGAACAATGCTGCCTCTGTGCTAGAGAAACATTAAAAACACACCAGGGCTGGAGCTGGTTCCTGCATCAGCTTCCACCATTTTGACGTATTTTTAATCACCAAGGATGTTCGTAAATTGCTGGCATTTATATCGCGCCTTTATCCAAAGCGCTGTACAATAGATGCTTCTCATTCACCCAACCACACAACCAGCTCGTCAGGAGCATTTGGGGGTTAGGCGTCTTGCTACAGGGAAACTTCCGACACAGCCAGGGCGGAATCGAACCGGCAAACCCTCCGAATGCCAGACGACCGCTCTTACCGCCTGAGGCAGCCGCCCCCCATTGCGGGGCACAGCTAGGACAGGCAGTAGACAGTGCGGCAGGTCGGTTTAAGGGTTCGAGGCGAGCTGGAGAGGGAAGGATGAGGCGTCAACGCGGGACGGGGAGCGTGGCGACCCCAGAAACGTGAAGCGGCCGTTTGGCCGTTAATCGAGCGAGAGCAGGAAGGGCCTTTGTTTCTGCTGCGGGCGCGGAGCGTGGAACGGTGTCCTTATCTCTGCTCGTCAGGCCGGGCCCCTGAGGGAGCTCCAACTGACACGTCATCCAGACTGAACGCTCACCGCTTCTGTGCCTGGGAGAGGACCGTACCTGACCCCCAGCAAGGTAGGAAACGAGCCCCAGGGCCACTTCTGTACACCTCTCTCTCTCTCTCTCTTCTGCAATCTCTCTCTCCCTCAGTCTCTTTCATTCTCTCTCGATCTCTCCCACTCCCTCAATCTCTTTCATTCTTTCTGACCCTCTGTCTCTCTTTCGCTCTCTCAATCTCCTTCATTCTCTCTCTCCCTCCCTCTCTCTCTGTTGCTCTCTCCCTCACCATCTCAACCTCTCTCATTCTCACCTTCTCTCTCTCCATCTTTTTTCACCTCTCTCTTGCTCCCTCTCTCCCTCTCAGTAGGGTTACAGCAGGGGAGGCGGGCTGCACACAGGAGAAGGTGTCTGAGGCGGTGTGTCTATATAAAGCGGCAGGCGGGCGGGGCCAGCCGGCTCTTCCCACAGTCCAGCTGCCAGGCCCACAGCTCCTTTTTCCTGGCTGTGCTTCAGGAAAGTGCTGCTGGAGGCAGGAGTGTGGAAACTCCGTCCTCCTTCTGCCTGGATACGGCAACGCACACACTCACACACATTCATACACACACTCACACCAGACACACACACACACACACAGTCACACACACACACACACACTCACACACACCACGCACACACACACCACACAGTCACACCACACACCCACACACACTCACACACACACACCACGCACACACACACACCACACACACACCCACCCACACACACTCACACACACCACGCACACACACACACACACACACACACACACACACACACACACACACCACACACACACCACACACACACCACACACACACACACACCGACACACACAGTCACACACTCACACCACACACACACACACACACACACACACACACACACATTCATACACACTCACTCATACACACACACACACCACACACAGAACACACACACACACACACACACATTCATACACACTCACTCATACACACACACACACACACACACACAGAACACACACACACACACACACACACACACACACACACACACACTCTTCCTCACTGAGCATTACTCAACGTCCCCGTTATCAGAGCTCCAGGTGGCTGCCCCGTACAGACCTCTATCCCCCCAGCCTGCCACCCTCCTCCTGCCGTGAGCCACACACAGAGCCAAAGCCAACAGCCTCTCGGCCCTCCTTCCTCTCCCAACACCATGCAGCGGAAAGCACACACTGCCATTCTGTTTTCATTCTTAGGAATGAGTCACTTCTGCCTGAAAAACACTCTCTCTGCCATGAGGGCACCCGGCACTGACTTCCCAGTCTCCCAGCTAATTTATCATCATAAAGCGGGTTTGTGCCACTTTAATACTGTGTGAATTCACTCAGAGGCACTTTTCTCAGGCACACTAAGGAGGAGACAGGAGTCAGAACAGTATACAGTGTACGAAACACAATAAATGTGACATTACTAGGAAATTAGCGTCTAATGCTGACAGTCTAAAGTTCCAACGCTAACCTGGGAGTCTATCTCACGCCCACATCACAAATGGGGGAATAGTTTATCAGTGAGGTGTAATGTAATAAAAAATAAAAAAACTGCATTACACATCTCTGATGGTGCCTGACCACCTCTAGGTTGGGTACAAACCCCCCCCCCCCCCCCCCAAAAAAAAAAACATTTGCCAGTTGTACAGTAATTACTCCACACAGGCAAATTGTCTCCATGGTGACTGCATACCCAAAGCCTGACTTTTCCAGACTACGTGTTCATGTGTTTTGGGGAGGGGGGGGGGGGTTCACATACCCCTGCCACACAGCAATCTCCTCTCCCCCCCCTTCAAAAAATACAAACTCTCCCAGCGTTACCATAGCAACACAGAGTGTAACATAATGCCTGCTCTTTGTGCATGTTTCATGTGTACAGGCTGTATCTGTCAGTGTGTGAGTGTGTGAGTGAGTGTGTGTGTGTGTGTGTGTGTGTGTGTGTGTGTGTGTGTGTGTGTGAGTGTGTGTGTGTGTGTGTGTGTGTGTGTGTGAGAGTGTGAGTGTGTGTGTGTGTGTGTGTGAGTGTGTGAGTGTGAGTGTGTGTGAGAGAGTGTGTGTGTGTGTGTGTGTGTGTGTGTGTGTGTGTGTGTGTGTGTGTGTGAGAGAGTGTGTGTGTGTAGACTTTGCCAGATGCTTCAGTTTGCCCTGCACGTGGACAACAGACCAGAGTAAACAGGCCTCGTCGCCATGGAGACCAGCCACCCCGACTCAAGGTCTGCCACATCACAGCGCAGTCGGTCTGGACCGAGGTCCCGCCCCCACCCACAGCCAATCACAGTCTGTGAGTGAGGCCACCGGACTGTGTGCCAGCCAATCACGGGCAGGAAAGGCCACGTTCAGTGACTGAGTCATTGAAGCTGAGAAAAGCAGAGAAAAATGTGTAAACACGCTAAAACAGAGGGCCTTCGTAAAATTAACAGTACAAATACCCTCCCAACACTGGCCAGATTAGGGAGAGACAGCCCGGAGAATTTAGATTTTTTGACTGAAATGAATAGGAAATCGGCGAAACATGATGAAACCAAAAAAACACAAGCAAACCCACCAATAACATATCCTCTGCAGGAAGAGCCCTGCCCATCCTTTCCTCTCATTGGCCGCCTTAGCAGTGGGGTTAGGGTCTTGCTCAAGGGCCCAACGGCTGTGCGGATCTTATCGTGACTCCATCAGGGATCCAACCACCGACCTTCCGGGTCCCAGTCATGTACCTTAACCACTAGGCTACAGGCTCTATCCTGGAGGAGGGAGAGAGAGAGCTACAAGCTCTATGCTGGAGGAGAGAGAGAGAGAGAGAGCTACAGGCTCTATCCTGGAGGAGGGAGAGAGAGAGCTACAAGCTCTATGCTGGAGGAGAGAGAGAGAGAGAGAGCTACAGACTATCCTGGAGGGGAGAGAGAGAGAGAGAGAGAGAGAGCTACAGACTCTATCCTGGAGGAGAGAGAGAGAGAGAGAGAGCTACAGACTCTATCCTGGAGGAGAGAGAGAGAGAGAGCTACAGACTCTATCCTGGAGGAGAGAGAGAGAGCTACAGGCTCTATCCTGGAGGAGAGAGAGAGAGAGAGAGAGAGAGAGCTACAGGCTCTATCCTGGAGGAGAGAGAGAGAGCTACAGACTCTATCCTGGAGGAAAGAGAGAGAGAGAGAGAGAGAGAGAGAGAGAGCTACAGACTCTATCCTGGAGGAGAGAGAGAGAGCTACAGACTCTATCCTGGAGGAGAGAGAGAGAGAGAGAGAGAGAGAGAGAGCTACAGACTCTATCCTGGAGGAGGGAGGGAGAGGGAGAGGGAGAGGGAGAGAGAGAGAGAGAGAGAGAGAGCTACAGGCTCTATCCTGGAGGAGAGAGAGAGAGAGAGAGAGAGCACGACGCATTACCGCCAAAAACGGCTGGCGGACATCAGGCCTGGAGCAGCAGAGCTGCGCTCTGTGTGGGCAGGCGGATGCAGGTCTGGGTGAGGAGTGACGGGGGGGGCGGGGGAGTGAGGACATTCCCGCCGCAGAGCGGGGGATGCTGGGATTTCCCTCCGCTGGGCGCATTCTCTCATTGTGCTCACGGCCGGAGGAAACGCCGCGTTCTCAATCGCCTCCCCGCACCGCGCTCCGGGGAGGGGCTGTTCTCCACCGACAGCGTCCGGGCTCTGAGGTCCGGGGCCGGACTCACCTTCCCCACAAACATCAAGGGCCGGGGAAGAGGAGGAGGAACGGAAAATATGAGCGGAAAAAATTCCTCGGAAGAATTGGAAAGGGCTGGGCAGGAAGACAGATGCAGAGCGAACAGCACTCAGCGGGACAGGAGAGAGAGAGCAGAGGAGGAGGAGGAGGGTGGGAGGAAGGCTCAGGCGTGAGGTCACCACAGGGGAGGGGAGGGTCATGGTTCACCTGCAATTGGAGTTCATCAAATCTGACCCTCAAATCCAAACCCAGACCTGGTTTTCTTCTCCTACCAACAACAACTAGTGCCACTGATTGGATTACATTACATTAATGGCATTTGGCAGACGCTCTTATCCAGAGCGACGTACAGTTGATTAGACTAAGATTTTACAATCCTCCCCTGGAGCAATGCGGGGTTAAGGGCCTTGCTCAAGGGCCCAACGGCTGTGCGGATCTTATTGTGGCTACACCGGGGATCGAACCACCAACCTTGCGGGCCCCAGTCATGTACCTTAACCACTACGCTACAGGCCGGAGTGTCTTCACAACGGACTCCCGGGTAAAGGGAGGGTGGAAATTTGAAACCCGCAGGTCTCTGCCCTCCAGGACCGTGAGACCATCATCCCCGCTGCACAGGTCTCCACCTGCAGTACAGGAAGACCGTGAAGAGCGTGGACACATGACAGAGCTGTGATTCACAATAAGCCCGGCACAATAGCGAATAAAGGGAGAAACAGGGGGATTAAACGGAAAAGAGAGGAAATAAGTGAACGAGTGGAGGCATGCGAGAGAGCCAGGCCAGGTATGAGCGGGCTGGAGGCCCTCCAGAGCAGGGGGGGCTGGGTACGGCGTGAGCGAGATTACCCATCGCTACGCCAGCCTGTCTGGAACTGAGGCCGTCGCCAAGGGAACAGCGTTCATGTTGCCACAGCACGTCTCTAATGACACACCGCTGTCCCGGGCGGGACAGAGAACAAAAAAAACAAAAAAAAGTGTTTTAGTCTGACATTTCGACTGTCTGACATTTAGTCTGACAGCTCGAATTTGAGCTTCAGTAACTTTTTTGCTGAAGAAGACAAAAATATTGGCGAGGGGGTGATACAATTCAGTATTTGCCGATGGGGTAAGAAAATATAACGGTAACTGAAGACAAGCGAATATTTTTGACTTAAGAAAAACGAGATTTTAAGACACTAAAAGACTTAAACGCTTGTTAAGACAGACTTGTCGCAGTGTGGAAGCTGCTCGGTTCTCTCCACCATGAGAGAGCTGCCTCCGTATTGGCCCCGAAAACGACCCCCGTACCCCCGCCCTCGCCCCCTTCTCCACAGTAACGCTCCACAGTAACGCCTGAGAGCCATGCAAACACCAAACCCCCCATTCAAATGCCCCACGCCGTCCCTTTTGTTTAAAGGAAGGTGATGTTCAAAGCACATCTGCCATTGTCACACGACACCCACAATGCAGCAGGAAACACTGCATGAAAGTCTAAGGAAACAATCAACTTGTTGGTCCCAAAGCAACAGGGTTTTTGAAACAGCTTTATTATTATTGGGTACCTTTTTAGCCTCAATGCAGTGAATGTGGGAAGCCTGTAGCGTAGTGGTTAGGGTAAATGACTGGGACCCACAAGGTCGGTGGTTCTAATCCCGGTGTAGCCGCAATAAGATCCGCACAGCCATTGGGCGCTTGAGCAAGGCCCTTAACCCTGCATTGCTCCAGGGGAGGATTGTCTCCCGCTTAGTCTAAATCAACTGCACGAGCGTCTGCCAAATTACTATTAATGTTATGAAAAGAACGTGGCTGAGGTTTGTAGATCATGGCAACATAGTGGTTTAGAGTAGACTCATGCATAAAATATGTGTTCAATAATACCTTCTTCTGCATATCCGGCCCTCGCCCAACCCCCTCTTTTGAGAAAGGGGCGAGTCCCTTATCCAGAGCCATCTCAGGGGCAGGATATTTTGTTCATTTTCCGAGAAGCCCGTCAAAGATCAAAGCCAACTGTGGGCGATACTCCCGGGTTAGGGTGCCACGTGCCATCCGGCAGGAGGAGTGCATTGTGGGAACATCCGAAAAGTTAACCAGGAGCTTAACCTGGGCAAGAAACCCTCTCTCTCAAACGCCCAAGTGGACTAAAGGGTGTTCCACATTTGTCCGGGGAAAGACACACTAATGCGTTTCCTGAAAAAACAGCGGATGAAGCATTTCATTTTTTTGTCAGGGCTAAGCAAACTAAATGATTATCTGAGTGGACAGTAGCCCCGCTTTCAGGGCCGGGTGTGTGGGAGAGGGTGAGTGGAGAGATGAGGAATGAGCTGAAAGGTGCCAAAGGAAATATTTGAGTGCAGGCTGGAGATACTCCTCAGTAGGAGTGCCTTCACCCCGCCCTGCTACTGGGGGGGGGGGGGGGCTGAGCCCTCCCCAGCCCTCCAGCTGAGTGCTAGCACGCTGCTCTCATAGGGAACACAGTGGGAAGGTTAGCGTTAGCATTAGCGTTAGCATGCCTCCACTGGGTGTGTCTGGGAGGAACGCACGGTGCATGTTTGTGGACACACACACACACACACACTCACAGACACACACACACACACACACATTCTCACACACACACATACACACACACACACTCTCTCTCTCTCTCTCACACACACACACACACACACACACACACACACACACACTCACAGACACACACACACATACACACACACACACACACTCACAGACACACACACACACACACACACACACACACTCACAGACACACACACACACACAAGCGCTCACTCACACTCCCAAAGACTGCAAGCTGCCCAGTTCAAGAACGAGCCCTGGTGAATCCCATCAGAACTGTGGTTTACAGTCACAGGAAACTACAATTTAAAACTGACGAAGGATGAGAATACTCACCCTCCCACCCACCACCAGTCACCACACCCCACCATCAAGCAAAGGCATGTTCAGCTGTCCATGTCAACAAAAAGACAGAACCAGCGTTTCCTCATTGAAAAGCGCAAACAAAGCCCACTGCGGGTTTTTCGGGAACTCTGAACTTCTGTGGGGGAAGAAAACGGAAAGTTTTTGTGATTCAGCCAAACCCGCTTTTCCCTCACAAATCACAGAGAGGAAGGCGTCCCGCGGGGCGTAGATTATCACTCCGACATTATCTGCATTTCATCAGCAGGTGCTTTAGGCCTCTTATCTGCGTGAACGGCCCTTCAGCAGCACTCCTACAGGTCAGGGTAGAGACCGCACTCCCTCTTAACCTCTCAACTTCCCCCCGCAATACAACCACAACGCATTGAAATAAAAGATCTTGCGTCAATGCCAAAGGGAAAAGTGCCAAATGCTCGAGCCAGACAAGAGGACAAGAGGTGTTTTTTGACCGTGAGGAGGATGTAAATGTCAGTGACCCGTTTTATCTCGCTCGAAATAAGAAATGGCAGAGTTAAATAAACGGGTCGACGTCTTCCACAGTCAAAAAACACCTCTTGTCCACCGCCCGGGTAAGGAGTCTCGTATAATCTTAATGTCAATACCCGAAAATATGTTGCGACTGCGGACGAACGTTCAAATGAGTGTCGCTTTTCAGATACTGAGGTGTATTTATTTTTTTCAGCTGTGGAAACTGCCGTTATAGGAGCCACGGACGAGACGGCGCATGGCGGTGTGTTCCGGGTGGTTCTGGGCCGGTCCGCACCCCTGTCGGTGGGACGGGGGGGACTCGGCGTGGGCCGGGTCCAGCGGCGGCGCTCCTGAGTCAGGGCCCTGGAATGTGACACGCCCGGAACGCCGCTGTCGGACCGCCGCTGTCTGAACGCAGGTCACATTCCTGGGTCCGGCCCGGCCGGTCACTCCCTGCGAGAGGGGGGAGGGGGGGGGAGGGAACACCTTTTTGGGACGGACCTGAGGAATGTTCCGACCGTCCTTGTTATCTACAGCTCTTGTACGGAACGTATCCCGCCTTCCAAAAACCTCCAGTAGGCGTTTCCAGCTGCGAGCTCCCGCTTGGGGACGAAGGTCACGGTTTTGACAGATATTGGCGACGCTCCTGCGAACCGCATTGGAACGATCTCGCAGGATTTGATCCGGGGATGTCGTGCGGGGGCGACTGGAAGAGCGCGGCACGTCAAGCTGCCAAAACGTCTGCGCTCTGGGGCTTCCGGGATTGGCTGGACACAGCCGGGCCTGCCCCCGTCTGGGGCGGGGGTCACCGGGTCAGAGGTGACTGCAGACAAGTGCAGGGGACGGCACCTGCCCCTTCAGCCCTTGTGCTTTGGGTTAAAAGCCAAATGACTCAAATGTAAATGTAAATGTAAGTGCCCCTTATACCTAAAAAAAAAAAAAATAATATTTTGTATCATTGTTCCCATTATTATATATTTTTCATGTTCTGCACAATAGCTGGGTGACATTATTCAAAGTTAGCGTGTACCTTCTCTCACTTTGAGCACACGCCCCTAAAAAGGTCTCCACGCGGCCCTGGGTGACTGCCGCGCACAGCACTTTGATATTCAGCGCTGCTACGTTAGCCTAGCGTCCCCACAGGCCCACACACCAGCACAAGCCCCAAGAAGCAGCAACAATGAAGGAAAATCACAGGTAGCGATGCTGGCTAGCCAACCAAACAAACGTCTGTTTACCTTTACCAGCTTTCTTTCTTTCTCTGCACGGGGAAGGCTTTCCCTGCTACTGCTCTTACTGCGTGTGTGTGTGTGTGTGTGTGTGTGTGTGTGTGTGTGCGTGTGTGTGTGTGTGAGTGAGACATAAAACTGCTCTGGCACATGATACCGTATATGTGCGTAACCCCGAGCAGAACATAGGCCGGAATATATCGACATTCCCAGTTTCCTTGAAAAACAACAGCTGGAATGTGACTGGTAGGAATTCCGAAACATTGTTGAAGGTTTTCCTCGCATTGTGTTCTGCGCCGTCCAATGAGGGTCGTGCGTGCGGTGGTCTGAGCCGAGCCAGACAGGATATTTATATATAAAGCAGCAGAAGAATAGCTCATTTAGAAATTATTGGAATAGCCGATGAAACGGTTTCAAAAGCTAAACGATTGGACAGAGATCAGAAACGGCATTCACCGTGATTGATAGTTATAGCATGTGACATATAACAGAAACTGTTTCAAACTGACAGTTGCCGTCGCAGATACAATTTCCAGCTTCAGAAGTGTCCAGGAGTAAGGGGCAGATATTCCATTGCAATGAGTAAGAGTGAGAAATAAAGTAATCCATGCCATCAAGTATGTGTGTGGTGTGTGTGTTGGTGGTGTGAGTGGTGTGTGCATGTGTGCATGTGAGTGAGAGTGTGTGCGCGTGTGTGGAGTGTGTGTGCGTGTGTGTGAGTGTGTATGTGTGTGCGTGAGTGAGTGTGAGGGGTGTGTGTGTGTGCGAGTGTGTGTGTGTGTGTGTGTGTGTGTGTGGTGCGTGTGTGTGTGTGAGTGTGTGTGTGGTGCGTGTGTGTGTGTGAGAGTGTGTGTGAGAGTGTGTGTGGTGCATGTGTGTGAGTGTGCGTGAGAGTGAGTGTGGTGCGTGTGTGAGTGTGTGAGTGTGCGTGAGAGTGTGTGCGTGCGTGTGTGTGAGAGTGTGTGTGTGTCAGTGTGCGTGTGTGCGTGAGAGTGTGTGTGGTGCGTGCGTGTGTGTGTGTGACAGGGAGAAAAGCAGGAGCCTCTCCCTTCCCTTGATTAAACAGTGTTTTCTCCTCCTCAGGTGTCAGAGGCAGGCTCCTCAGTTCAGCTGAACTCTCAGTGAGAAAAGCAGCCTGTCCTCCCTGCCATTACCTTACAAGGCAACTGCGCATTCCTCGCCCAGATACTGCCTCTGTTTTGGGTGGCTTTGCCAAACTCTTGTCTGGAGCATGAGGAATTCTTACCTTGCCATTTAAACAGGGTGAGGGAGAGGGAAAGGGAGAGGGAGAGAGAGAGAGAGAGAGAGAGAGAGAGAGAGAGAGAGAGGGAAAGGGGGAGTTCGTTTTGACAATCGGAGGAAAGCGCTATTCAGTGAAATTCACCCTGCTTGTTGTCGAAGAACGCTTCCTTCCCTGATCCTGGGAGAACGTGTCACTGTATCCAGAGACCAACCTGGCGACCTCCCCGCTCATTAACACACACACATCATGGGCGGGGCGAGGGTTGAAGGCCAACGGCAGAGACGACTTCCAAGCCAACGTGATTTTCTCAGGAAGAAAAAGCCACGTTTCCATTTTCGTAGATTGTGACATTTGTCTTGGCGCGAGGTAGCGGTTGCTTGCTCGTGTTTCGGATTACATCTGCTTCCAGTGAGAGGATTACACTGTGCTGCCAGACAGAGGAGGACCGTGGCAAAAGCCATCGGGTCATTAAGCAAGAGAGCAACTTTGACGGGACCGATTTAAACCGTGAAACGACAGCGTCTGCTTACCCCGAATCTGTAAACACGCCCTGAAATCAGCGCTGGCCAGTAGTTGAGCTCTCTAAATGGTTAAAATGTTGTGTACGTCTTTGTTACAATGCACACAACATTTTAAAATAAAAAATGAGTGCCATTAGCTCAGGTAACATTGGTCATCTGGCAGTCGGAGGGTTGCCAGTTCGATCCTACCCTGGGTGCGTCGAAGTGTCCCTGAGCAAGACGCCTAACCCCCAATTGCTCCTGACGAGCTGGTCGGCGCCTTGCAGGGCAGCCAATCGCCATTGGCGTGCAAGTGAGTGTGAATGGGTGAATGAGAGGCATCAATTTTAAAGCTCTTTGGATTTACCATTTAGCATTTAGTGAGCTTCCAAGTCAGTGGACAGATTTGCGACGTTTCCTTCAGCATTAATCAATCTCCTGACGTAATATGATCAATTAACACACTAAGACAGTTCCTTCAAAGGACGTCCGCCCCCAAAGTGACTACAAAAGTCCCGGGCACCATTTTACTACCGGAGCACTCTGCGTTTCCATGGTGGTCTAAGTGAGTGGGGCTGAACTAGCTGCAGTGGAAATTCCTCAGAGCAAGTGTGAAACGTAGGCCAACATGGTTAAAAACCAAGATGAAACGGGCTTGTGTTTTTTGACAAGGGGGGGGGGGGGGGGCGGCGTGCCTCTGAGCTTAACAATGACAGGAAAGGGAAACAGTAACGAGCTCCGCACAACGGCTCGTGTTACCAGGGCAACAATCGTCAACGGAACGGCCCGGGTGAAACGAGCTCGCATCGTTACGCTGTAATTCAGGAACCAGCTGTCCCGTCCCATCCAGTCCAGTTCTGTTCTGTTCTGTTGTCGGGCCTTCTGGGGTGAGCCGGTTCACTCAGGCTGTTTTTCTACACGACAGCAGGTCGTTCTGCTCTCTCTCCACATGCGTTCAGCATGTCGGTCGATACATCGAGACTTCTTCCCGCTAATCCAAAATGCCATATATGAAATGAGCTAAATGAAGAAATGTCCAGAAAAAGCCTATTATATTGGTCTATATTTACGTACTGACTTATCTGGCCATGCCAGTGAGAGTCAATCCTCCAGACTTTGCAGTATCAGCCCAGTTTCCTTTGACTGAACAATTCAGTAAAACGTCACTACAAACGGGTGAATAATGGCAAATACATTATTCACCCGTGACATAATATATCCATGTCCACGGATTAGATCGAATAACACACATTTTCCCCTCAAAGGCTGCAAACTGCTCAGTCTTACTCTGAGCTAATAAGCCAGGGAACAGGCCTATATTCTGTTGGACAGAAATTTCAAAATAATCATTATCTGAAGTTCATTTTCACCCCCTGTTCCATGTTAATTATTAACTGGAAAGTAAACTACTGTAAGCTTTTACAGGGATGGCCAGTAGGGGGCAGACGTGACCTTCACAAAGGATTGCACTAATACAGCCATATGCAGCATAAGGGGTTCTGAGTGAAGCTTCATATAGCAGCCCGCAGGCTTGCCTACTATTGAGTATACAAGTTGCACATAACTTGTCTGCAACTCGTATACTCAATAGTAGACAAGTGCACTGAGCTCTGCTAACCATCCAGAAGTTTATTTTTAAGGAAGATATATGGAATGAATGTTTTGTTGTTGTTGTTTATTCATTAGAGACACCCAATACGCAGTTTAAAGTGCTCCTGTTTTTCACTCCACGTTACTGTGGTTCAGTAGGGTTGGTGCATCCATCCCTGTACATCATTCCTTAGTGAATCATTAAAGAATCTCCAAGCTACACATTCCAGGAGCTGCACACTGCAACAGGCATCTCTATCCTCAGGGCCTGCTCTGCAGCCAACCAGAGAGAGAGAGAGAGAGAGAGAGAGAGAGAGAGAGAGAGAGAGGGCTAAGATGAAAAAAAGGGAGAGGAAAAGCAAGGGAGCAGAGAAATATGAAGAGAGCAGAAATAGGAGAGTCTGGTTGGAGGGGTAGATCCTCACACACACAGCCCTGGAGGCTCAGTTTAGCAGTGTGCAGGGTTATATGGGAGGGGGCGGTGGATGGATTCAGCCCCACACGTGCGCTTCAGTCAAATAAAGACTCGGGCGGCTCTGCCCAACAAAAACTGCTCAGACGTGCCGCACGCAAAGCAGTCTCCCCGGGGAAAGCACGGACCATAACTCAAAATCATCATCTTTCCATAAATGCTCCAGGTCTATCATGAAAGAGATGTGTACATGTTATATTTTCAGTGTTGTTTTTCCACTGTCGTTCTTTTCCAGCATGGACACCTTTTGTGGATAGAATAAATATTCCAGCTAAAATGACTGAATGAAAAATGACTGAATGAAAATAATAATTATAATTTGTTATTTAGAGGACGCTTTTAACAAAAGCCCCCTGGTACAATGCAGGGTTAAGGGCCTTGCTCAAGGGCCCAACAGCTGTGTGGATCTTATTGTGGCTACACCGGGGATCGAACCACCAGCCTTCCAGGTCCCAGTCATATATCTGAGCCACTACAGGCTGTTATAAAATCTCCCACAATGTATTTATTTCTGTCCTTCTTGAAACATCATCAAAAAAACCCAGAAAAGAGCAGTGTATTCTGGGAAAATGAATGACAGGAGAATTTGAAAAACACAATATGTATATGCAATTCTACCTGTCCACTAGATTGATGGCATGTTTCATTGAATAGCCTCTATTCATAGCTTTTACCTGCAGCGCTTCTGGCATTCCGCAGAAATGAGGCGGTGTTCGGAGAAGACCGGTACGCTTATCTGTGCTTCCTGTAGGTCTGCCGCGCCTGTTCACCACACCAGCTCAAGACCCAAAGCGCCTTAAACAGGCTCCAGGCACTTCAGTCACTATAGGTTTAAGTCTGTAATAACGGTCTAATAACTGCCATTCGAGCAGAGCTCATGAAGTTCAGTTTATGATATGAGAAATTTGAATTAAAAATGGCCAAACAATAATGGTCTGTCCACTATTATGCACCTTGTATGTATATTTTCATGTCATTCATGCGCTTGCTCACTTTTAACCTGCTATAGACCGACTGTTTGTAATGAGGTCTCTGTTCAATAAGTTCCAAAGATGTGCTTAGTGCAGTCCCTTGTGGAGCAGTTTGGAACTGCATGAAAATTAATTTTGCGTTGTGAAAGACAATTCCAGCGTTAGGGGCCATTTATCATACTGTATAATAAGCTGTGTACTATATTATACAGAAACAATTCAAAAACCACATTACTCACGGACACGTGGCAGTTAGGATGATTCCAATTGTGCTGTAAGTTTAAATGGTAAAATGAAATAATTTATGAATTTCGTGCTTTTATCCGCTTTGCAATCAATGCCTCTTACACACCTGCAATGATAAGCTGCCATGCAAGGCACTAACCAGCTCGTCGGGGGCAATTGGGGGGTAGGTTAGTTGCTCAGGGACACTTCGACACAATAAGGGTGGGAGATTGTCTGCGGCAACCCTACCCGAAGACCGATCTTACCTCCTGAGCCGAAACGTATGTGATGCCATCGTGTCACACAAATTTCCCCCCAGGGGGATCAATACAGGTCTCGTTAAGACCCGGAACCCTCATAGAACAGGAACGTGGAACGAGCTGTTCCGGGCTGGGTCATCCTGCCTTGTGAAAGACCCCCTGTGTGTGCGTGAGGTTTTAGGATTTAGCAGAGAAGACAACAGTAAAGGAAGATGAACGCGACGACTTAAAGGTGCAACAGGTAAGATTTAATTGAAGCTCAGTGGTTGAAAATTGGTTCTAATTGCCACAGCCCATGGCGTTTCAACACCAGCTCATTTATAGAGAAGGGGGAGGGATAAACAGTGTTGTGGTTTGAAGGTGTTTGTCGCTGCTATTCCTCTCTTGACTGTTAGAAGTCCAAAATTACCGATTGTACCTTTAAATGTACTTGTGTTCATGCATTCTCACGCATAACATCCTCTGTGAACGGCCCAAGAATCAATCTCAGCTGAGCATGATTCATGATGCATGAGCATGCAGTAACATTGTAAGTGCAATTGATGCTTTGTATTTAGTGTCCTGAACATCCACAAGAGGGAACCCTTAGCCGTACGAACGAGCAGTTGAATTTACGCGGAGCAGATGCATCCCCACACAAATGAACCGTTCAGCAGTTGCGGGACACAGATTAATGGATCTGCATCTGCCTACTGAATCTCCCTGCGACTCCTGACATACCTCGAGAGCTAGCACGAGGGTGGGAAGCCATTCCTCACTGATTTCTCCCAACCAGCCACAAACAGGCCGACCGTGACCTCAGTACATTTGCCAATGTGCCATTTTCCATTAGTTTCTCAGTACTGATGGCGTATGCATTACAATCCCTGCCCTATATCATTATAGAGCTTACCACCCCAAAGGAAACTTAATTCTAGTCTCATATCAGCCATTGCAAATCCGCCGGCACAATGAAACTACTTTCAGTACCCTTCATTGCACATGAAAACAAGCATTAAACTGAAAAACCTAAAACTGAGTGTACTATGGCTCAAAAACCAGCAGTGACACAACATATAAAAATGCAATTCCTGGATTAAATAATGGTATAAGGGGCCGATGAATATTCTCAAATTATTCTATCTGCACAATCCTATAATTCTGTGTTTTTTTTATTATCCATTGACACTGTTCGTCTTAAGGCTAATTTACGCTTTGGTGACGTGTGTTGTGTGAGCCTAAGTGTAGTCATTTTTCCGGACGACGTTTCACGTTCAAAGTTCAGCGCCAGGGCGCGTTGTTACTATAGCAACCACATCTCTTCCACCAGCTCCTCTTCAAACCCATTTTGTCCATTTTGCAGGCTAATAATGTACACAGAACATCATTCTGAAAAAAACTAGCATCATCAAGTAAACTAGCATCATCGCCCTGGCAACCTTTCGTCTTCATTTCAAGCCAACCAATCTCAGCTGCGCAGTTCCGCAAAGAGGTCTCAGTTTGACGAAACTGTCGAATTTGCAGTGGACACTTCGCCACTGAAGCACGCTTTTTAGCCTCCGTTGGGTGCGAAGGCCTAGCCCGGCCGTTTCACCACACCGCCCCACGTCCCCCGCAATGCACCGCTCCAGCCCTCCATGCTGGGGCTATTTCAGACCGCCCTGGGGCTGGGGGGGGCTGCGTCCTCCTCCCGTTTCGGCACCTCCGTCTCCCTCGGCGCGTCGGGGGCCCCCGGCGGGCCCCTGCGGCCCCCGGCTCGGCTTTCCCAGCCGGTTCTGTTCGCTCTTTATTTACCCGCCGTCTGGCTTTCGCCCCGGCCTGCTCCTCCGGCCCCGGTCCTCCGGCCCACCTGTTCACACGACGCCCCCGCGCGGGCCCAACTCCCCGTGGGAGAGACGCCTCACATTTACCCAGCCTGAGGCCGGACCCTGCGCCCTCAGAGCCCGCTAGCCAGCCCCGCAAAGCAGCCCCGCTGGGGGAAGGCTGGTCATATGGATGATATGGTGACAGTAGCTGATGTGTGCTAAGATATATAGACAGTGGATGATACAGACAGTGGATGATAGATAATGGATGATATTGACGGTGGATGATATACAGGTGGCAGCTCAAATTTGACTATCGTGGGAAAGCACTTCTTTTTAGCGTCATTTAATTAAAAAAGTGAAACTTATATATATTCTCATATATATATTCTATATTGAAAAAATTCTAGAAGTGAAAAAAATCCAGTATCCCAAAATACTAGAATGTTACACACATTTATAATACAGAAATGTCGACCTTCTGAAAAGTATGTTCATTTATGCACTCAATACTTGGTCGGGCAATCATGGGGAAGACTGCTGACTTGACAGTTGTCCAGAAGACATGCATTGACACCCTCCACAAGGAGGGTAAGCCACAGAAGGTCATTGCTGAACGGGCTGGCTGTTCGCAGAGTGCTGTATCCAAGCATATTCATGGAAAGTTGACTGGAAGGGAAAAGTGTGGTTCACAAGCAACAGGGACGACCGCAGCCTTGAGAGGACTGTCAAGCAAAGCTGATTCAAGAACTTGGGGGAGCTTCACAAGGAGTGGACTGAGGCTGGAGTCAGTGCATCAACAGCACAGACGTGTCACATTCCTAGTGTCACGTCACTCCCGAACCAGAGGCAACGTCAGAAGCATCTTACCTGGGCTAAGGAGAAAAATAACTGGACCGTTGCTCAGTGGTCCAAAGACCTCTTTTCAGATGAAAGTAAATTTAGCATTTCATTTGGAAATCAAGGTCCCAGAATCTGGAGGAAGAGTACAGAGGCACAGAATCCAAGTTGCTTGAAGTCCAGTGTGAAGTTTCCACAATCAGTGATGATTTGGGGTGCCATGTCATCTGCTGGTGTTGGTCCGCTGTGTTTTATCAAGTCCAGAGTCAACACAGCCGTCTACCAGGAGATTTTAGAGCACTTCATGCTTCCGTCTGCTGACAAGCTTTATGGAGATGCCGTTTCCTTTTCCAGCAGGACTTGGCACCTGCCCTCAGTGCCAAAACTACTAGTAACTGGTTTGCTGACCATGGTATTACTGTGCTTGATTGGGCAGCCAAATCGCCTGACCTGAACTCCATAGAGAATCTATGGGGTATTATCAAAAGGAAGATGAGACACCAGACCCAACAATACAGACGAGCTGAAGGCCACTATCAAAGCAACCTGGGCTTCTATAACACCTCAGCACACCGCATTCATTTGGGCAAAAAGAGCCACAACCAAGTATTGAGAGCATAAATTAACATACTTTTCAGAAGGTCGACATTTCTGAATTATAAATCCTTTTTTTGATTGGTCTTATGAAAAAATTCTAATATTTTGAGATACTGGATTTTAACTGATACTGGATTTTAGACTGAGCTGTAAGCCGATGATCAATAAATACATTTATTGAGATGCACCAGTAGATCATGGAGGATACAGACAGTGGATGATATAGATCATGGAGGATACAGACAGTGGGTGATACAGAGAGTGGATGATATAGATCAAGGAGGATACAGACAGTGGGTGATACAGAGAGTGGATGATATAGATCAAGGAGGATACAGACAGTGGGTGATACAGAGAGTGGATGATATAGATCAAGGAGGATACAGACAGTGGGTGATACAGAGAGTGGATGATATAGATCAAGGAGGATACAGACAGTGGGTGATACAGAGAGTGGATGATATAGACCGTGAATGATATGGACAGAGGTTTTCACCGGTGGGCCCACAGCTTGAGAACCACTCCTGCGGCAGCATCAGCAGTTGCTCCATCACCAATGTAAAACCTGGAAAGGGACCATTCAGTCAAGTCTGCGGCACTGTCGGAACAGAACAGGATCATCAAATCTGGCCCATGAATCCAAATCCAGCCCTGGGGCGCTGTCCTCTCTCCTGTCCCCCAGACAGGACGCTGGGGTTGGGGCTGGGCTGTGGAAACTGCCCCGGGTGCCAGGTGGCCGGAGGCCAGACGGGCCCTGCCAACCTCCTGACTCTTTCCAGGGCTAAAAGTGTCCCCACTGACCCCTGCTGAGGCCACTCGCAACAGGCCGGGGCCCGACTCTACCCCTGCACCCCTCAAAGCAGAGCAGAACACCCCTCAAACCAGACCAGAACACCCCTCAAACCAGACCAGAACACCCCTCAAACCAGACCAGAACACCCCTCAAACCAGGCACCCCTCAAACCAGAACACCCCACACACCAGAACACCCCTCAAACCAGACCAGAACACCCCTCAAACCAGACCAGAACACCCCTCAAACCAGACCAGAACACCCCTCAAACCAGACCAGAACACCCCTCAAACCAGGCACCCCTCAAACCAGAACACCCCACACACCAGAACACCCCTCAAACCAGACCAGAACACCCCTCAAACCAGACCAGAACACCCCTCAAACCAGGCACCCCTCAAACCAGAACACCCCACACACCAGAACACCCCTCAAACCAGACCAGAACACCCCTCAAACCAGGCACCCCTCAAACCAGAACACCCCACACACCAGAGCACCACTCAAACCAGACCAGAACACCCCTCAAACCAGACCAGAACACCACTCAAACCAGACCAGAACACCCCTCAAACCAGAGCACCGCTCAAACCAGAACAGAACACCCCTCAAACCAGAACACGCCTCAAACCAGACACCCTTCAGACCAGACCAGACACCCCTCAAACCAGACCAGGCACCCCTCAAACCAGACCAGACACCCCTCAAACCAGACCAGGCACCCCTCAAACCAGACCAGACACCCCTCAAACCAGACCAGGCACCCCTCAAACCACACCAGGCACCCCTCAAACCACACTTCTCAAACCAGACAGCCCTCAAACCAGGCCATTCACAGTTAACAGTATCGCAATTTACCTGTTCTACACCAAATCTCACAGGGGCTTGCATAAGCATAAGCAGCAGGCCTTTGTGAGCTGAAGCAACAAATGAAACTATGATATGATAAACAAATTCTCAATGCTCTTTCCAGAAATATTTCCCAACCGACTACAGTGCTTTCATGGTGTTATTTCTTATATAAGGCTAATGCCTTTTCCCTGAAGCCATTACCATCTGGCGGTGCAGCACCATGTGTTTCAGAGCAGAGGAACAGAACTAACATTACCCCTGCCACCACTGCACGTCCTTTGTCTGAGACAAGAACAGCTTATTCCCAGGAGATTTCGCTTCAGAGAAAAAAAGTCTAGGGCTTTTAAATCCATCTGAAGTGTAAGAGCAGGGCTGGCCAACCCTGTTCCTGGAGATCTACTGTCCTGTACATCCTGTAGGTTTACACTCCAACCCTAACAAAGCACACTTCATTCAACAGCTAGAGCAGGGCTGCCCAACCCTGTTCCTGGAGATCTACCGTCCTGTAGGTTTACACTCCAACCCTAACAAAGCACACCTCATTCAACAGCTAGAGCAGGGCTGCCCAACCCTGTTCCTGGAGATCTACTGTCCTGTAGGTTTACACTCCAACCCTAACAAAGCACACTTCATTCAACAGCTAGAGCAGGGCTGCCCAACCCTGTTCCTGGAGATCTACCGTCCTGTAGGTTTACACTCCAACCCTAACAAAGCACACCTCATTCACCAGCTAGAGCAGGGCTGCCCAACCCTGTTCCTGGAGATCTACCATCCTGTAGGTTTTCACTCCAACCCTAACAAAGCACACCTCACTCAACAGCTCAAGCAGGGCTTTCCAACCCTGTTCCTGGAGATGTACCGTCCAGTACCTTTTCACTCCAAAGCTAACAAGCCACACCGCAATCAACACCTAGAAACCCCACTGAGCTGCTAATTCACAGAATGTGCCAGACTGGGCCTGCAACGAGAGCCTGCGGGATGGTGCAGCTCCAGGAGCACGGCTGGGCAGGCCTGTGTCAAAGGGTTCGTTCGGGCCCGAGTCCCGGGCAGGGTCCCTGCAGACCTCCCCAGCTGTTCCTCGCCCTAATCCAACAGCCATCGAAAGCCCGGCGGTCAGCAGATGCCGAAGGCTTGTTTCTAAATGGGTAAATTCCCACACAGCGCTCGGGTGGCCTTCCAGCACCGTCTATTCCGAGCGCGGATTTAAAAAAGTCTCCGTTGGCACCCCCGCTTCTTATCCCGACGGGGTGAAATCTGAAACGGCCCCCCGCCGCGGGGCGTGTCTTCTGAGCCGATGGGGAGGTATTCCGCCCGCCGGAAACTGCCGGGAACCGCCGGCGGGATGAAGGGAGGCCGCGCGGAAGCGGAGCTGGGGCGGCCGCCAGGAAGCGGGAATGCCGGAGAAGCGGAGAAGCGGAGCGGCCGGGCTTGTTCTGACTGCAATGGGGCAGAAATGTGAAGGTGTGGCGTGACTGGTGAGAGGCAGCTCCGCTCTTTCTAACAGCACCTTGGCCGCTTGAGGCCCTCGTGCAAGATACATCTCACAGAGTGACCTGTAGCCTACCGGCTCAGCTACATGACTGGGACCCGCAAGGTCGGTGGTTCTAATCCCGGTGTAGCCACAATAAGATGCGCACAGCCGTTGGGCCCTTGAGCAAGGCCCTTAACCCTGCATTGCTCCAGGGGAGGATTGTCTCCTGCTTAGTCTAATCAACTGTACGTCGCTCTGGATAAGAGCGTCTGCCAAATGCCAAAAATGTAATGTAATGACTGGGACCTGGAAGGTCGGTATTTCGATCCCCGGTGTAGCCACAATAAGATCCGCACAGCCGTTGGGCCCTTGAGCAAGGTCCTGAACCCTGCATTGGCCCTGCTTATCATTAGTCCAATGGGTAGACATTAGCGTTGGATAAAAGCGTCACCTAAATAACTAATGTAATAAATAAATACAAAAACAAAATGGCTGCCAAGAACCTCAAAAAGAAACCATGCTATGAATCTCATACAGTCTTAAACAACAAATCTGCCCCCCCTGTATTGGCCAGGGATGGTGCTCTGGTGATTTGAGAGGCCCTTGTTTAGCGACACACCGGCAGCACTTCTATATACAGAACTGTGCAAAAGTCTTAGGCACCTGTATAACATTCTCTACAGGCAGGATTCTTTCAAAAATAATTCAATGAAAGGTCCTAAATAAACGTACGATACATTTTACATTACTCTTCAGTAATTTCGCAGAAAAACTGAATCAAATCAATATTTTTTTGTGACCACCCTTCGGCGTTAAAACTGCATGACTTCTCTGAGATGGCCAACGCTGTCCTGCAGTTCTATAAGACAATCAGCAGGGAGGTTGTTCCAAGCATGTTGGAGAACTTGTCACAGTTCTTCTGCAGACTTTGGTTGGCTCCTTGCTTCTGATTTCAGACAGCCTTGATCAAGTTTTTATGTAAAAAGCAGTCAATTGCTTACAGTAATATGCTACTTTTCTTTAATTAAATACAAAAATGTCTCTGTAAAATTACATCTTTTGGAAAATGAATATTTGGAAATCTCAAATGTATTCTTTTATACTAACACACACACAAAAAATAAACATATATATAATAAAGTCTAGGGTGCCTAAGACTTCTGCACAGTACTGTATATATTATGAAGTTTGTTCCCTTCATCGTCTTTGTGAGGAGTTTGTCGTGATGGCTCCCATGTTTTCAGCCCAACAGTCCACCAGGTGTGATACTGTCCAGACAGAGGTGTGCCGTGTGCTGATTGGCTCAGACACATGTGTGGTCCCTTTTTACTGAAGCAACAGTTCTCAACAATGTCTCACATGCATTACGAGTTATATTATTATTCTTTGTTAAGCGATTCTTTTTTGTTCACACTCATTGTATGACCGTAGTCATACTTAACAACAAGCACAACTTGCACTGAGTAAATCCCTGCACTGTTTACTGTTTACTTTGTACTTTTGCACTACCACCATTGCACACAATCTACCATAGCACCTTATCATGGTCAATATATCACAGGGCCAGTCCCTACTAGGCCTTTGTAATCACTTCACATGCTCTTTACTTCTTACTTTTCTGTGAGTGATTTTGATCTTTATGTGTGTGAGATATGTGTGTATATGTGTGTATGTACAAGCTACTGGATGCCCAAAATTTCCCTTGGGATGAATAAAGTATCTATCTATCTATCTATCTAATCACATGACTAAATGGATGCTCAATACTTAGCAGACAGGATTACTGTTGAGGTGGTCCATTTTCAAAACTGTGCACTTACCTACATAAAGAATGAATAGTCTAATAGTTGAAAGACCTTTAACTTAAAATAAGTAAACAAGACAAGTACTGACAAGTACTGATGTAGCGATGCCACCCAACCAACCCGTCTTGCTTAACTTGCAGAAAGACGGACTAGAATGCACTCTCAGTGCGCCGGGCACAGAGGTAAGATAATCCTGGCTAAAGAAAGTGGCACAGCCAGGCTGAAAGAGCAGGGCATGGGGACAGGACAGCTGGGCCGGTGTGCAGGCCGTCTAGCCACGCCGCGAAATGGCCGCCAAAAATAAAGTGATTTGTTCGAAAAGGTTAAGTTGGCCTGCTAGCCGCCCCCCCTCCAGCCTCATTATAGACACGGACAGACAGTCAGCAAAAAGGGCAGGTGGAAAATAGTCTTCTTTTTTAAAACTATCAGCGCGACCCCACCCCCCCCCCCCGACACACACACACACACACACACTCTCTCTCACCTCTGCATGGGGAGTTTGTGGAAGAGTGGTTCTGAGAATCAGGAGGCTGGCATTAACAGAGTGAACTGGGCCAGGGCTCAGGGTGGGGGGAGGGGGGCGGGAGGAATGCAGCGGAGGCGGGGGGGGGAGTGGATGTCCCGGCTGGTCCGGTCGCCGGCCAGTCACGGCTCCTACGACCTCTCACCTATGACCTCTGACCCCAACGAGCAATCAGTGCTGCAGCCATATCAGTGGCTTCTAGGAGGATGAAACCAAAAGCCAACACCGCAATGCCACAACACAACAAAGGCACACTGCCTGGGAAGCTGACTACCAAACCGGAGTAGTTGCCACAGAAACCAAGCTGCAGAGTTTTCATGTTCACACAGGGAATAGCAGCGAACCAAATGCACGCAGGGAAATACATTTCCCAGAATTCTCTGGCAGAAATGTCATCATCCATTACACCCACAGAGTACATTAATGGCACTTGGCAGACGCTCTTATCCAGAGCGACGTACAGTTGATTAGACTAAGCAGGAGACGATCCTCCCCTGGAGCAATGCAGGGTTAAGGGCCTTGCTCATGGACCCAACGGCTGTGCGGATCTTATTGTGGCTACACCGGGATTAGAACCACCGACCTTGCGTGTCCCAGTCCTTTACCATAACCACTACGCTACAGGCCACCCCAGGTACGCTACAGAGCTCTTAGTGCTGGGCTAGGATGCAGATAACCTGCATGTTTGACGAGTTGATTCACACACCGTCCCCACCCCTGCTGCCCAAAGACCCCGGCCTCGTGAGGTCGGCCTGTGTGGCGAGGCCCAGCTTCCCGCCCCGGATCGGTGGGGAGTGATGCGCCGTGGCGTAGCGCCCAGCAGGGGGAGCCTCTCCATCAGCGGCTGGGATGAATCCCATTCATTCTGACCACAACCCTCAGCCTTCGCGCTCACACACACACAGAGAAAGGACGGGCCCAGATTGCACCACAGCGAGGCTGAGCTGGACTCCGTCTCAATCCATCCCGTCAATTACAGTCTGGATCAAAGTGAGCGGAAATTACATTACATACAAATATATATATATTTTAAATACTACTTGTATGCCATTGACAAATGTGTTATTCACTTGTTTGTTTGTTTCATGGCCCATTAGCGCGATAGAATAAGGAGACTGTAGCCACGTAGGAAAGGATATGCTAAATATGAGCAGCGTGTTAAATTAATAACTTGAATTAGTCTGGGCCCAGATTTACCAGTCAGAAACCTTCCTCCCCAGCAGTGATTACCAGCGTCTGAAACGCGCTCGCTCACGGAATGAGTTACGCTGCCGTCCGATTATCCAGCCTCGACGTGGCGGGCCTTGGAACGCCGGAATGCTCCGGAACGGAGCGGAACGTCGTTCCGGCGGTACCGACGTTCCGGGGGGAAAACGAAGCAACTTTTCCCGGGGAAGATGAAACTTTCTTAAGCCGTGTAAACTGTAAGCAGTGAGTGTGATTGTGCCTTAGTAACAGAGGCCAGAGGAAGGCATGAGAGACGTATGTTCCGTTTGCATGGGAGTGCAAAGAGGCCGTCAGCTGGCTTTGGCCTGCTACAAACGTGCAGAAAAACCGTCGGATCTATCGTGTGGAATCACTTTGTGAACACCCGATGTTATTTCTAGCCTCCGTGTTACTGGAAGCATCATGCAACCTAATGAGATTACTTTCTGTGGGCTGTTCCTAGAGAGGACTGCAGTCCCTGGGAATATGTGTGTGTGTGTGTGTGTGTGTGTGTGTGCGCGCGTGCGTGTGTGTGTATGAGTGTGCGTGTGTATACGCGTGCCTGTGTGTACGTATACATGTGCCTGTGTGTGAGTGTGCATGCATGGATGTATGTGTGTGTGTGCATGTATATACATGCCTGTGTGTGTATGTGGGCGTGTGTGTGTGTGCGTGTGTGTGTGCGTGCGTGCGTGCGTGCGTGTGTACGTGCCTGTGTGTGTGTATGTATATATGTGTCTCTGTGCGCGTGTGCGTGCATGCATGTATGTGTGTGCGCGTGCGTGTGTGCGTGTGCCTGTGTGTGTGCATGTATATACATGCCTGTGTGTGTCTGTGTGCGTGTGTTTATATATGCGTATGCATTACATGAAAGGCGAGACACAGCTACGGATAAGGCTGCTGCATTGTGGGATTGGCAGCAGGCCTTTGTCAGCACAGGGAGGTCGGAGGGATTAGGAGTGCGACCCCCTGTGAAAGTGGTTTCAGAGCGACGTGTCAGGGGCCAGTCTGGCCCTGCCAACCCCAGCCTCTGCAGAGGAGGGTGGGAACAGAGTCGCGCATTCTCCCGGAGACTCAGAACAGCACGCGAGTCAGCAGCACTCAAACAATCTCTCAGGAGTGCGACGTCCCCCCCAGAATAATGCGCCCTCCTGCTTAAACCAACGCAACCGTAAGTGCTCACAGTATTGATCTCCTCGGCTTTCGGGTCCAGCTCCATTACACACGCCGCTGTATTAGGTGTGCATTTGTCTGGGCAGGACTGATATTTTTCATCCGTCTCATTAGTTATTAATCTGCGTATTAGCACGGGGTGTCTCTTCAAGGTTCATACCGTCGTGCGCCTGTTTTTCGAACCGTGCCCGATCCGACAGTCTGCGGCGCAGGAGCCTGACTCGTATTTAAGAGAAACGGCAAATGAATTCTCCCGAGCGGTCAGCTCGTATCTCCTGAAGCTAATGGCTGAAGCATGCAGCCGGGTTGGTCCAGTAAGAATATCCGCCACGAAAACTCACAGCGGGGATTCTCAAACCTGGCCCCTCCGATCCAAATCCGGCCCTGGTTTTCTTTCCGTCCGTTTAAGTAACTGAACGATTCGCGTTTAAGGCCGTCTTCACACCTCCCAGGTAAAGGGAGGGTGGGAAAACTCAGCAGTTCTTGGCCCCAGAGGACCGTGAGTTCAGGAATAGGGTTTCTCGGTGTCGCCATTTTGTTTTGACCTGTCACGTTTCTGTGCGACAGCATTTGGCCTTCACCTTGCTGTCATCCGACACGACCCCTTCTTGCTCTCACAGTGATCCGTATGAAACCAGCTTACACCCTTGGCTTGTGGCCAGAGACACTTGTGTTAACGGTGGGACTGACAAAAATACCCAATATCCAAAAATACACAGCAGCCCCGTACTTTAAACTGCCCTCTACACCAGCCTACAGAACAGCACACCAGAATTATATGGTAATACATGCAAGTGTTATTTATTTTACTAATTCATTACAATATTTATTTTTTCATTCTGTTGTCATTATCCCTTTTGTTTTTTATTCCTTGCTTTCTTCCCCAGCATAAATGTTCCTGCATATAAAAATAACTATGTATAAACACAAGAACACTGCAATTCTGACAGCAATGAAGACACAATAATGTCCACAGAAAAAAAAGAATAGCAAACACTCAGCTGTTCACTTTGTGATACAGATATGGAAGAGATGCAGTCCTGTAAGTGTATTTTACCATTAATATCTTCTGCTCGAGGAAAAAACCCTCAACAGCTGCCATGCGGGGTTCAAACTGTAATTTCGTTGCTCTGTGCAATGACAATAAAGCTATTCTATTCTATTCTATTCTAAACAGAAGGCTCCTTTTAGCAAATTTCACATTTTAAACCTCAGTGAATGGACAACGCATCTGGCTTCACAGTATTTGCCTTTTTAGAACCATCACTTTGGTGCAAGGCGTTTTGTTTGTCTTTTCTACCAGGTTTTTTCATTCGATGGAGCACGATTTCTCGCTTTGCCCAAGACGCCACTAGCTCACTCGGCGTCTCCTAATTTGTTTCTCATACTGTGAGCAAAATTATTATCTGAGGTGTGTCCAAAAAGCGCCTACGTGGAGTTAATTGCCTCAGTTCATGTCAAAGTTTAAACATAAGTAGTCTAAACTCATCACTCATTGTTGCGTTTCGGTTTATTACACTCGGTGGATGTCGTTGGACACCATTCTACACCAACTGGGCTACAGCAAACTGCAGACTTCTAATCTCGGTCCTTATGGGCCTTCGGGGTGCAGTGGACCCATCGTCATTAGCACTGCCTGGGTGTGAGTCGTCTCTAAACGCCCTCAGGTGCATACGCGCCTAACTGATGCGCATAGGTTGGAAACGTGTAATGAGGCGATTTGCCGTCTGCTTGCTTGTTATTGTCGAGGCGCAGGCACAGTTACACGCGCCGTAATTAGCCTTCTGGGGCCGCGGATTCAGAAGAGAGCAGCGGGGATCACCGGATGATGCGAAATGTTCTTTTTATTTTTAACATTAGAGGCGGTTTTTTACTTTGCTTTCAGCGCAGAGGAAATCTTGGGATTGCCCGATATGATTATGAACTCACGGAAAAGTACAGTAAGTGCTCGACTGGGCCAGTTCGACTTGCTCTAATTAGGCTGCTCTCGGCTGGCCGATTTAGACCATTGTTGTGATTTTCCAAACGTATTTTCCTCTGTTATTTTTCAGATAACAACCGGAGTTTCGCATTGAAAACGTCTGGGATATTTCTCGTCAGGGTGCAGAACTCCGCAGGCCCTGCTATCAAACGGTAGGTTACACGGACTGTGCTAAGAAAATTATATCCTTAAATCACTGTCAGAGATCGGTAAACTTCAGTAATCTTGTGCATTGCCTGGAGAGACGCGGGATGTTACTCTGTATACTGTAGCGCGTCTTTCTGACAGTTTTCTCCATACAAAATTTAATTGGATTGATTTGAAGATTGCAACTAGAACCAACAATAACACTGTACCGAATGAACGAGCGTGCTTCTAAGTGGCCATATGCCCCCGGACCTCCGTCAGATTGCCTACATGCGTAAAGCGGTTGCCGGTGGAAACACGAACAAGAGACGGGGGGGAAACGGACGTTTGTGTCTGCTCAGATGGTCTTCGAGTCATCGCTCAAAGATCAGACGTCTCCACCGAGACTTGGGTGAGAAAAGATTCGCTGACAGGCGAGGGGGCAGGTCCCGCGTCGCTCCAGGGGGTGTTTGCGGATCGCCGTAGGCCGGCATACCGAACAGAGAGGCCCTGGAGTGTTGGGTAAACAGGCAAGAGCCTCGGGTGTTCCAGCATCAGAAAAAGAAGCGCTCTTCACTGTGCTCATCGCACGAGAGGACTGCGTGTCTCCGTTTCACACCTACTGACGCGCAGACAGGCCGGACACACACGCTGACATCACCAACGCGTCCCAGTTCGCCCGTTTCCGTCGTCACAGCCTCATCGTCACACCTCCCAAAACCACAAATCTGACCCACCGCCTGGAGTCCGTCACATGGCACCTGCTACAGTAATTAGTTTCACTAAACTTCTTGGGACGGTGTTTTCAGCGTTAAAAAGTGGGTCTGAGTTCCTCACAAGCTAGCATTTTAAAATCTAGAATAGGCAAGGGAAAAAAAGTTCCGTTACTGCCTCCAGAATCTACAATCCAGCATACTAGTATTTTAACAATGTAAAAATGGAAAATCTCATAAAGTTTATATATCCCACATCCACAGGCTTACAGTGTTTAAATGCAGAATAATACAGAGAAGGGTTGCTCAATCTTACCCAGAAAGGGCCGGTGTGTGTGCAGGCTTTTGTTCAAACCAAGCAGCTACACACCTGATTCTACTAATCAAGGTCCTTAGCAACGACCCTAACGGTTGATTAGTAGAATGACGTGAGTTAGTGTCTGCTTGGAATAAAAGCCTGCACACACACCGGCCCTTTCTGGGAAGCATCCCTGGTATACGGTAGAGCAGGGGTGTTCAATCTTACCCAGAAAGGGCCGGTGTGTGTGCAGGTTGTTGTTTTAGCACAGGACTAAGACAGCTGATTCTACTCATCAAGGTCTTGATTAAAGACCACGATTAGTTCATTAGTATAATCAGGTGTGTTACTGCTGGGTTAAAACAAAAAACTTGCACCCACGGCGGCCCTTTTAGGATAAGATTGGACACCTCTGCTGTAAAGAATGGTTTCTGAGGCAAAATTTGCTTTAGAGTGCAATTCCACCAAATGGCCACACGATGTCAGCGAAAGACCCACGTGTGATGAGTGGTAAGGGTGAAGGCAGAGCGAAACCGTCAGTGGTTGGGTTCTTGGCCTAGGAACAAATAATAGGTTCATTAGTATCTGTTAGAAGTTCAGATTCTCCGACAGCTACCTTTTTGGCTCTATTTTCTGCAATACAATGCTAACATCTTCAATTGACCATGAAACCAGCATCACAAGTCCTGTAAAATCTTCCTCACAAAGTAAAGGACCCATTAAGTCTTAATTATCCATGATAAACAGCTCTTTGTCTTTTCCTTTATAGATATAGAGATAATTGTGCATTTTGTTTACATTTGTTATAATTCATTATTATTATTATTATTATTATTATTATTATTATATCAAATTAAAAGTAATGAGGGGGGACGTGGCCTGTGTACTTATTGTTGTAATCAAAACACCAAACAGAATAAGAGTAACTGATTTATTATTCATTAACAATGTGAGAAAAACGCCTCACATTTGTAACAGGCTAGTTGGTGCACACACAGATTTTGGTCGGCTCTCTCTTATGGTTCGGCTTGTCTGGTTCATCATTACATAATTTACAGTCACACTGTATGGGCTTATTTTAAGTGTCTACAGGTTTTTCCGCGTCTGCTTGGCATCTCGAGCTGCGAGAACACGAACGCCCCCGTTTGCTTCAAAAACCAGGCGTCCATTGGCACGGTGTGTACACTGGACTGCGAACGCGGAACACAGTACTTCATGTACAGAGAAATAATGGGTGGGTTGTCCCTTCGCACGGGACAAATGATACCTCGACGATAAATCCCTCCCGCAGCCGCGCAGCGCGTCGCGAGTTTAGTCTAGCTTGGCAACAGAGCCAACCACGCTCCCCGTCCATTATTCACGGAGGGGGAGAGAGAGAGTTTAGACGAGAGCTAAAGAAAGATAAGGAATCCTACACCCCCGGGCTGGGAATGCTTGACCATGCATGTTGAGTGTGTGCGAGACAAAACGACGTTAAATGCTCGAATGCTGCGACTGCTGAGGGCGCGGAGTTATATTGACGATTATTGCGGGCCTACGGATTTCTGACCACAGAAGGGCTTTTCGTTTGTTTCACGCCGTCTCCAAGCGATGGTAGTAGACTATCGGGGTGGCGTTGGTGGAAGTGGTCCCCGCATTTACGGCACAGGTTGAGAATGAAAGTCTGGATGTAGCTGATTGGAGTAACAAGAGTTGGTGATCAGAGTGTGGAGAGGGAGGAGGGGAGATTGTGAAGTGGGCTTTCTATGTGTGACTCTCAAGCGGCCATGTTAACCAAGAAACCCTGCGCTGCCGTCTACCCAACTGGTAAGAAACCGAGAGGCAGGGGCAACGCAGAAGCTTCTGAATGCATTTTTCTAACCTGGTCAATCTTTCTATTCTACTATATACTTGGAGGTGCTGGCTAGCTACACAAGCTACTTATCTGGACTTTTACTCTTTATCGTACCTGCAGCGTCGGTTTGTCAATCCACTATCTTTCCTTCTAGCAAGGGGCTTACTGTATACTGTTGAAAACTAGGATTTTGGTGTGAGGTCCTACCTTGCGAGATAGTCGTGTATGGGGTGTTTGTATAATTTCCCCCGTGTGCGCAAAAGTCGCTTATTCCATAGAGATGTGGGTGCAGTGACCTGAAATGTTCTGTAAACCAGATGACAGCTCTATGTTGCAAGATCGATTTGAATTAAAGGCGTTTCGGTGTAAAACTACCGGTCGTTGGAAAGGTAACCTGAGTTTACGCGAGTGGAAATCTTATTTCAGTGTCGTTCGATTTAGCAAACTGTAATTTTTAAGATGGCTTAGCTGAACATAGAACCCTGTTCATTCGATTAGTCCGTCAACTCTTACAAATTAATTGCAGGAGGAGGATTGGAGATAGTATTGCCGTTACTAATTTACGAGGATTTATACCGAAAACAACCCCGGTGCGTGTCTAAGAACACGACTATTATGTGATACTAATATAATGTTGACTATGTTGCAAGCTTATCCATGAACACCAACAGTGAACCGTAAATATTATTCGTTAGCATGTCAACAGAATAGGCTAACTGGATTTGTTGATCTTTTCATAGGCAAGGGGGGTGAGGTGGTCTGCCAGCTACAGTCTTCCCCCGGAACTGGAATCGGGGGTCTTCGGGCCGGAGCAGGGACCGACCCGACATCACCCGTCACCTTGCCACCCCTCAGAAACACCAACACACTAACGGTATGAAGTCCACCAAAACCCTGTATCGTTACTAGCAAGGGTTGCACACATTTTACGATGTGTTCCCCATCTTTTAAAAGCTGTCGCATAAAGCCTGATTACATGTCTGAATTTCAAAGCAGCACCAAAGGGGGGTGACATGCGAATTTTTGATTCAGTATACAGTAAGCTAGCTAACTGTAGTCGTTACTGTATCGCCACGTAATTACATTATATTTTATTTAGCAGACGCTTTTATCCAAAGCGACATGCAAAACGTTACTTAAACGAGTGTACGTGCACAAAGCGATTTCTTTGTTTCGTTGTTACCTAGCTGTCCTTGCTAATAATGTGCTTGGAGACAAATTGTCAGCGCTGTTGTCACGTGAGGCGTATAGATTAGGCTGAAACGCTGTATAGAGGTTAGTGAGCCAGTTACATGCATTGTGAATGTGACCGCGTTCCATTGTTTCCTAAGCAACATGCATCACTGTGTAGCATAAGGATTGTTTTGCTTTATAACGTAGGCTAAACAGCGCCTTTCTGTCATCCACACTATACCGTTCGCTAAACATAATCTTGTCACTCTATCGTCCAGGCTAGTTAGGCTAAATATGCAGTAATCTAGCTACTTGACTTTGGCAACAGAGCGTATCGTGAAGCTCCGTTTCTTCCAATTTTGCTGTAGCTAGAGGTAATTGGCGTGTACAGGAAGTTAGAATTTGGAGTATCTAAAGGGGGATCCACGAAGGATAGGCGGCAGGCCCAGGTTAATGTATTGTGTTGGTAGGTTGACAAGTATGGGGGGATGGGTGGCTAAAACGAGCCCACTGAGCAATGAGCAGCCTAATGCAAGCAGTCCTGCTGGCATTGGCGTTAATAATAATGGCGTATTTGTGGCAAATTAGAGAATAGGAACTGACGTGCATATAATGGTGAACTAGATGGCTATAATGCATCAGTGGTTTATTGCCATGAGTGCTTCTTTATTCAATTTAAGTCAGTGTTAATATAAGAGCTACATATTCCCAATTGCATTTTGCTATACCGCTGTCGACTCACAACATTTTCTTTGCCATTCAATATATTTAGTGTTCGTTTAAATATTCTGTCGGATTTATATTAAATACGCTGATAACCGATGAACGTTAAAACAAATGGATATTAGCTGTATTCATCCCTGCAATCGTACTCTAATTTGTAAAGGAAAGGCTACACATGAACATGAACGTGTTGCAGACGCTTCAATATTTACGCAGAAGGTGTTTACATTTGTCAGGTTGTTCGGTGCGTTTGAACATTAACTGGCACCTCTCATCAAGTCAATAAAGCCAGCCTAGTGTGTGGAAAGGGGAATGCCGTGTGCACGCCAGAACGTAAGCCATTCGAATGAAAATTATGCTCATTTGGGTTACAGCACATAAAACAACCTGGACATCCTCAAGTCAGACACATCCAAATTAAAGTCATTTCCTGCTGTAATTTCTCAAAATCAAGAGTCACTCACAGTATGTTTGAGTGAAGCACTCACTCGGTGGAACTCCTGAAGGGGATCAAGATCAGTTGTTCCTGAGCATTGGAAATCCACCAGCTGATAATGACATCATAGCCCATCACTCATACTGTATAGTATGCACCTACTGCTAATCTCATCAGGGGTCAGGTATCAAGACTACAGGATGGAAACTGTGGGCCTAGCAGTAGATTTTTCTGCATGTTCATTTGTATTGTCTGCCCTTTCTCCTTCCCGGATTTAATTCCTCAGCCTCGTATCCGATAATATTTTTCACTCCCCTTCGCAAGCGGGGGACTTTTCAGGAGGAAGTGAAGTTCCTCAGAATGAAACAAAAGGAAATCACGCAAAGGAAGGATTTGTATTTTGCACAGTCGAGCGTTCAAGCGTGCACGGAAGTATCGAGCTTTAGCGATAAGACGTTCACTTTGTTGACATGCTGTCACTTTGGCATTTCATGAATATTGCGTGGCCTAAGAAATGGGAATCATAACACAGTGTAGTGGTACGGTGGCCTGCTTCCTCATTCCCTCTGAATTGGTCATAATCGTATGACTTAATACCACATGATCAAAAGGGCAGACATAAAAGGGTATAAAAGAGAACCACTATCTGGGAACAGCATTTTTTCCCCGTTTTAATAACATTCCATTCGGAATGATTTCAAGGACACTGGGAGCGTATTCCCGGCTCCGGTGGACGCTTGTGTGCCGTTGCCCGTGAAGACGGGAACACGAGGGGAAAATTCCGGGCCGTTAAAGTGTTTTAAATTTAGGTTCCACAGCGCCCTTCAGCCTCCCGACAAAAGCCCAGCTCTTTTGACCGGAGCATATGTTGGTGGCAAGGTCAGGCCCGGTGGAAAAACCGTGGCTAATTCGGCCTCGCTGCACAGCGGTCACCTTTAGACGCTGCGGCTGGAAAAGACCACGGTCGTGTCTATACACGAGGAGGTGGCCGGTCTCCTCGACCCGTTTCGGTCGTCCCGCGGTCCGTTCCGGCGTCTGTTGCCATGGTGACCGGCTGGGGTACGCTGAAAATGAGTCTTGCCGCCGTTCTCGCGTTAGCCCGGTCGCATCTGTGTTTCTCCGTCCGCATGTCCTCGGTTAACCTCTTCCGGATTGTTCCGAGCGTTACCTTGAGCGCCGCGGGTTGTGCGGCTGCTAAGCGAGTCGGGGAGGGTAACCGTGCGTATCCAGGGAAGCCTCGTCCGACCGGTTGTGAGAGTCGGGCTCATTCGCCGCGCGCTGTACCCAGACAGCCACGGGACAAAGCAGCGCAAGGTGTTTTAAGGCGATACATCCCCCCCCCTCCCCCCACCGCGGGGCCCCAGGGAGCAGACCGTCTTTGTTCAGCTCCCGAGGTGTCTTCTCCAGCTGTTCACAAGACAGCCTTCCTTAAACCGCACATCTTTGTGTCACGTTTCAGAAATGGAGTCCGGTCCGAAGGGCTGCCTCTTCCTTTTCCTTCCCGCCAGCGGTTCAGAGACGGCAGCCGATTCCACCCAACGCACAGGCGGGACCGCTTAACGGATAGGGCGCGTGTTTCCATACAATAGGAGGAAGCGTATATTTGTTGATCCTTCGTTGTGTGTTCCTTCTCCATTTTGGATCTTCCCCCTGGCTCGCAGTTTCACATCTTCCACTGTATAAATGCCTCGCTTTTGGAATCCAAAAATCGTAAACGAGCCGCGATGAAGGCGATCCGGGTGTCGTTCGCCGTAATTTTGTGTGCGCGGGGCGACATGCTTGGCGTTGTTGGGCTGGATAGTTTATGACCTTGCTGCTTAAATAGGAGTGGACACACTGTATTGGGGGGGAAGGGGGAGAGGGGGGGTACTGCATTTATGACCAGGACAGAATGGAGCGGGAGCCTCCTCTAAAACCAACCTCAAGCCTTATCCCTCGACGGGGAGGGAGCCATTACTCTCCCATTCCCTTTCGGCTGAGTAAACCGGCTCCAAACACACTTTACAGCGCTCATAACCGCCAGCTCTTTGCGCTGGGCACTAATGCACCGCTTTGGTCCGATACCGCCCCCCCGGCGAAGGTTTAAAACAGATCTGATGTACGAAGTGCCACAAGCTGGCGTAGCAGCGAGGGCGATTAAACCGTAAAAGCCGCGGCGAAGGTTCGCGCTGGCCACTGCTGCAGACCGGCGGAGGTTCAGACCCTCAGTGTTAAGGGACAATGATTGGAATGAGGAAAGGGTCGTAACCGGCGGGCTGAAGAGACAGGATGTCTCGGTGAAAACGAGACGCAGAGGCAATCATCATCATCATCAAGGAAACGCAAGCTTCGAACAGGAAATAGGATGTTCCGGAAAGCAGGAAATGCAAGTTTTGTAATTCTGTAAACAAAAAAAACCTCCTCAACGACCTCCAACTTGCACGAGCATTAAAGCAGAAAGGGTCTTTTCTGAATGTGACTGTAAAACACTCCATACTGTACTGTGTTGCATAACACAAAATGGAGTCAGGCCCATGGGAAACGCATGCCACACATGCCAAGGTCTTTTAGAGCTAACCATTAACGCAGAGCAGAGATGAACATATGGACCTGAAATGCAACAGCAACATGATAAACTCTTTTCTACCCACAAACAGTGTGCTATGGAATGCTATGACTATCGGCATATCGGTCATAGAGACATATCAATATTTCTCTAAAACTCACTGTAAATTTAGTAATCAATTTAGTAGTCAACTAGATTCTGAAAAAGAGAGGCAGTATTTCTTTCTGTTGTCTTCCACAGGGATCAACTAGTGCAGGCAAGAGATTTCAAACCGACATGTACGAATGTGTTATTTTTAATGCTGTTCTGTACACCCTTGTTGGACTCATACACTTATTACAGAGTGGTGATTGGTGCTGATAGGCGCTTGTAAAGCAAGATAAACTATCGGTGCCAATGAACTTTCCCATGCACAGTCCACACGGCCCTGTAGGGCGCTACTACTGGCAAACGACGAGAAGTCTGCAGACATGAGATCACGACAAGAATTTGAACCGCAGCATCATAACTGTAACTGTATTCGTGTCATTCCCAGCCAAGTACTAAACACACCAGCAATAAGTAAGAGCAGACACCCTTTTAGACGCGGTGATTTACAACCGATTTATTGTCTACGGTCCAGAATGACAGGCCTTAAAAACGCGGTGAAGTATTACGAGAGTGAACGTACAATTAATTTTTATTGGGGTGATATCGCCCGTCGTGCGCATAGTTTGCGTTTTTTCTGCAGCAGATCGTTGGAAAGACTTCTAACGGCAGTTCCTCTTCCTCTCTCTCCAGGCCGGAGGCAACAAGCACACGATGACGGAGCACCTCCACACGGGCAGCCACCAGCAGATCCACGTGCAGCAGCTGTTCGAGGAGAACAGCAACAAGCGGACGGTGCTGACCACGCAGCCCAACGGGCTGACCCCCGTGGGCCGGGCGGGGGCCCCGCTCCCCGAGAGGCCCCAGGAGAGCCGGCAGGGCAGCTCGGCCTCGCTCAAGTCCTCTGAGGGCAAGCCCAAGGCCTTCCCCATGGCGCCCGAGCAGGCCATGAAGCAGTACATGTCCAAGCTGACGGCGTACGAGCACCACGAGATCTTCAACTACCCCGAGGTCTACTTCGCCGGGCCCAACGCCAAGAAGCGGCCCGGCGTCTTGGGCGGCTCCAACAACGGCGGCTACGACGACGACCAGGGCTCCTACGTGCACGTGCCCCACGACCACGTCGCCTACCGCTACGAGGTGCTCAAGGTCATCGGCAAGGGCAGCTTCGGCCAGGTGGTGAAGGCCTACGACCACAAGACCCACCAGCACGTGGCGCTCAAGATGGTGCGCAACGAGAAGCGCTTCCACCGGCAGGCGGCCGAGGAGATCCGCATCCTGGAGCACCTGCGCAAGCAGGACAAGGACTCGGCCATGAACGTCATCCACATGCTGGAGAGCTTCACCTTCCGGAGCCACATCTGCATGACCTTCGAGCTGCTCAGCATGAACCTCTACGAGCTCATCAAGAAGAACAAGTTCCAGGGCTTCAGCCTGCCGCTGGTGCGCAAGTTCGCCCACTCCATCCTCCAGTGCCTGGAATCGCTGCACAAGAACCGCATCATCCACTGCGACCTGAAGCCCGAGAACATCCTGCTGAAGCAGCAGGGCCGCAGCGGCATCAAGGTCATCGACTTCGGCTCCAGCTGCTACGAGCACCAGCGCGTCTACACCTACATCCAGTCGCGCTTCTACCGGGCGCCCGAGGTGATCCTGGGGGCCCGCTACGGCATGCCCATCGACATGTGGAGCCTGGGCTGCATCCTGGCGGAGCTCCTGACCGGCTACCCGCTCCTCCCGGGCGAGGACGAGGGCGACCAGCTGGCCTGCGTGGTGGAGCTGCTGGGCATGCCGTCGCAGAAGCTCCTGGACGCGTCCAAACGGGCCAAGAACTTCGTCAGCTCCAAGGGCTACCCCCGCTACTGCACCGTCACCACGCTGCCCGACGGCTCGGCGGCGCTGACCGGGGGCCGTTCCCGCCGGGGGAAGCTCCGGGGCCCGCCGGGCAGCAAGGAGTGGGTGACGGCCCTCAAGGGCTGCGACGACCCCCTCTTCCTGGACTTCCTCAAGCAGTGCCTGGAGTGGGACCCCGCCCTGCGCATGACGCCCAGCCAGGCCCTGCGGCACCCCTGGCTGCGGAGGAGGCTGCCCAAGCCCCCGGCCGCCGACAAGGGCTCCGTCAAGCGCGTGGCGGACGGCTCCGGCGCCGTCACGTCCATTTCCAAGTTACCTCCGACCGGATCGGCCTCCAAGCTGAGGACTAATTTGGCGCAGATGACGGACGCCAACGGGAATATCCAGCAAAGGACAGTGTTGCCAAAATTAGTCAGTTGAACTCGGGATGCGTGTTCTGTTCCGGTAATTTATTTATTGTTTTTAGAAGGCTGAATGAAATAGGATTCACTGACCCCCCCCCCCCCCCCCCAATACCTGAGCATTACTGAAGTTAAGCGTGAAGGATTTTGGTTTTTTCTGTAATACATAATCACTACATTATGTTTTTTTGGCTTTGTAGCACCTTTGAAAATATTTTCAAACTAATTTCTACATAGAAATGGCAGAATAAGGGAACTATGCTTTTAGGTTGTCCGACTGTATGCAATTTTGCAGGTTACCAACATTCATGCGGTTTGGCACAATACATTATGAAGCCCTTGCAGAATTAAGACCGCCAGGTTGTTTGAAAGCATAGATGGAGTGGCTGGCCACAATAGGACGATCTTGGTGTCTGTGGTTTAAAGGAACTGAGAGCTTTTATCTTTGCATATCCTGTGAATGGTGTCATGTCAACGAGGTGAAAATGGGTTCTGAATACCACTTATTGAGCTTGTGCGAAACCGTCGTGTTGTTTTATAGCCGCCTGTTACGAAATATTCTTGTGCCTCGTTGACATTAATTACGTGACGACGGCATTTAGTGTGTGGAAGAGAATTGCCTCTCTTACAATGGGGGAAGAGACATTGGATGAAAAAGCCTGGGCTGGCATCAGAAGTTATCAAAGAAAGGGAAAAAGAGAAACATGCAAATGAAAAAGTATGTTTACATAAACAGACAAGGTATGTGCCTAAAACTTTCACATTCCTTATGAAAACAAATGGAAGGGAAAGTGTACAAGCCTACCTGATTTCTACAGGCTGTCTGTGGCATTAAGTAAGGATGGAATTGTGGTGGGCTACAGGGCAGATATTTATAGTATTTATATATATATATACATAGAGTTTTGTAGTTACCTTTTCCTGATTGCCGTTTCCTTGCAGAGCCGTTTAAGACACAAACGTGCCGTTAGAAGGAAATGAAACACTTTGGTGCTTTACCTTTTTTTTAAAAAAAAGAAGGTTTTTACATTATTTTACAGAAGTATGGAACGGAATAGTTTTGAACGCTGCTCCCGTTTTAGTGGCTTACGAGCAAATGCAATATATCCACACTTCAAGCATCCTGGAGTTGGATCCTGTGATGTAAGGATATTTTTTGCTGAGAGGGAGTTGACGTGAAAGGCATGCTAAGGTGTGGTGGACATGCAGACAGGAGATCTGTTCGCTGCAGAAACTTGAATTTGAGTTTGTTTGGAGTTTCGCCGTGTTTGCATCAAAGTAGACGTAAAGCTCGGAGATGATGAGGTCGATTTGCCTCCGCTTGTTGCTGAATGAAACACAAGTCATTTCACCTGTTGACTGTAGCACAAGCTGGATATCTTGCATTTAACATTTTATATAGCAATACAGTTACGTGGGCTTGTAAGTATTTGGGCAAGTTAAGTTAACACTTAAGAGCATGTTCCCTTGGATGGCCAAAAGATCTTTTCAGGTATTGTCAATGAAATTGCTATATTGGCACCCCAAATTCTTTTACACATCTTCTTTTTTTTTTTTTTTAAGCCAAAACGTGTATAAAAGAATGAATTAGTCAATGCATTCATTGTATCCTGAACAGTAGTTCACAAAGACACAGCATCTTCTCTTCTCCTCCAAGGTACCCGGCCGGGGTTTTTTGTAGCATTTTTGACACCTTTTTAAAAAAAAGAAAGAAAAGAAAATGATAATCTGACTTGTTTTTAAAGCTTTGTAGTAAAAAAATGTATTAATTTATTTCCTATAAATGATTCTCAGAAGAAGAGCTAATATAAAGACTTACACTACGACACGGGGACGGTCGGACACCCGAGCGTTTTGTGTCCGTAACCACGGGGAGTATGGTGTGGGCAGAGTGTGCTCTGCAGCTGTGGGGCTCTTCTATTATTCAGAAGGAGAAGGGCTCTTTGGAGTCACACTCCCCCCGATCGCTGGGGAGACACCTGTGAGTGGGGTGAGCGATCATCACTGGGGCAGGACAGGGCTGTGGGGACCCCACCCCGTCTCCTTGCCGGGCCAGTGTTGCACATGCTACTCAGTGGCGCCGCCCTGCTGGCCTTAGCCCCCGCCACCCCCCCCCCCCCCAACAAAAAAAAAAAAAAAAAAAAAAACAAATAAATGAAAACGTTGCAGAGCGTAACGCACACGTACTGAGGTACAGTAGACTTATCCGTGTGGGCTTTTTAAATCGTCGCTGTTATTTCGTATCTGTAGTCCTGAGGAGGAATTGTGCCCTTAGGTTTAAAAAACGACGTGCCTTCGGTTATCAACGCCATTCTTTTCCTACGTTACAGTAACGCGCCCCCCCCCCCCCCCAGAGGTGTTCCTCGTACCGCAGAAACGGCACGGGAGGGAGAAGCAGCCAGACTGCTGGGATCTTTCCCCCCCCCCCCCCCCGATGACAGAAACTGCAGGCTGGGTAACCGATGTCAGGGGGGGGGGGGGGGGTAGCACTACCATCACTAGGGCTACGGTAAATAAACACAACAAAGTTGGCAACAATGACTTTTTTTTTTTTCACAGGGTGTAAAGTGACTTTGTCACTGCAATATTTATCGTCTTAACAACAAACGATTTAAAGAGGTAACATTTCCTTCGCTTCACGACTAGAACAAGGAAAAACAAAAAAAACAAAACACTTTTTAAGATTTTACCTCATAGACTGTTCCGATATATTCTTATTGTGATAGAAAACAGAAAAAAAAAAAACCCAGGGCATTTGGTCTGTACCAAAGTGCATTCCTTTCTATGGTTTTTAGTTTTTTTTTGGCGATGAGGAAAAGTAGCCAATGAGAATTTTAACTTTCAAGCTTGAGAGAGGCGCACCCACGCCTCCGGGGTCATTCTCGGAGAACGGTCGTCTTTGATCGAAAAAAACGAGAACAAAAGGGCCTCAAGGCCTTCTCAGCCGGGCCCCGCGGACTCTATGACACTACCTGGAAGAGTCTGTGAACAACGCGGCGCGACGCCGCTCGGTCTCTTCAGCGCGGTGTTCTGTCGCTCGCTCGTCCACAGGGAATCCAGACTTCGCCCACTGTACAAAAAACTTTAAAAAAAAACACGGTAGCAAAGCTGTGGTAGAAGCGAGAATCCGGTAAACGTTTACCGTTTTTTCGAAAGCTTGTACCTTTTCACTACTTCTAGTCGGATCGTTGGGCCTGAATCCCGAGCGCGGCTGTCCGCCGGCTACGCGGCTGAACGCTCGGGGCCTTGTTTTCTTTTTATTTTTTAAAAAGAAACTATTTTACAGAGTTTAAAAAAAAAACGTTAAAAAAAACGTTAAAAAAAAAAACAAAACAAAACGACGCTTGTATTCTGCCACAATGAAGTGTACTGTACAGACGTGAAATTGAATATGGGTTTAATGTGGATGTGTACATATGTATGTAATGTTTATTTCCTGGGTGAAATTTGCGGAAACGCTGCTGATGACACTGCACGGACGCTGTGGCGGGTTGTAACCTTGGCGGCCAGTTTTACCGACACTGTATGTATTGTACAGCTGATGGAAGTATAAACTTTTTTCTAGTGACCATTTGTAAATTTATTGTTGTGGCCAGAAAAATATTAATAATAAAAAAATTTAAAAAAAAAAAAAGGTTTTAATGTCCCCGTCTCTTTACAGACATGCATGGTGTGACTTCTTTTCAGCGAGCTCGGTGCAATACATTGTCTCAGTCCGGGGACTTAAGGGATAATACACAGTTTGTTCACTGTTATACAGAATTTAGCGAGGATTACGCAAGATGTGCCAGACTGCTCTGCTTCTTGGCAGCAGAGTCCTCATGACTGGGGCGCTTCGAGGAATTCAGCTTCAAAGTGCTTTGGTGCGTTCCCGGCCACCCAGAGGACTTTGCGTGTACACGGCATGCGGAATTGGAAAGCGTGCGTCCTTCGATGACCTTGGAGGTTCCCCCTCCACCTGACCCACTCGGGAGGTCCTTCAGAGCGTTCTGTGGCTCAGGACCAATCAGATTTCGGCCTGACTGAAGCCCCATCTGTCACGCTCGAGACCGTTTCATTAGCCGGGCTCCGCGCACGTATCGGGGCAGTTCATTTCATCTCTGATGAGTTCTGCCTGATTGTTGCCTGTTTTGACTTCTGAATCTAATTGGTTGCTTGGTAACTGTTGTGGTGGGGGAAAAAGCACCAATGGGCAAAGGACCAGGAAAATGTACCCTTCAACCAGCGTAAGCTCTCCGGCAAGCAAAGACGAGCCGTTGACGTTCTGAAGACCCAGGCTTGCAATGTTTTGTGTGTGTGTGTGTGGGTGTGTGTGTGTGTGTGTGTGTGTGCGTGGCATCACTCAATGTACACTCAGTGAGCACTTTATTAGGCACACCTGTACACCAGCTTGTTATTGCAAATATTTAATCAGCCAATCATGTGGCAGCAACTACATGTATAAAAGCATGCAGACACGGTCAAGAGGTTCAGTTGTTTTTCAGACCAAATGTCAGAATGGGGAATAAATGTGATTTAAGTTACAAAAAAGAAAAAAGTGCCTAATAAAGGGCGTACTGGGTGTACAGCCTCTGTTCACATTCAAATTAACATGAAGGTATACAGTCTTAAATAATATCCCCCAGGTCTGAACCATTAATTCATTATCACCTACGTAAAAGCTTTGGCTCCCTAGAGAATGACATATGACCCAAGTGAAGGGGTCAATGCACTGAACAATGACACAGCATGACATTGAAGTATCACCGTATGAACTGAAGGGGTTTACACTGATGTGACATCACTTCATCACAAGTCTACAGTTTCCCTTTGCGAATAGATCAGGGAAAACGTCGTTCTCACACTTACCCCTCAATAAATGTCAACTTTCGTTTGCTCTGGGGCATCCGAGGAGAGGCCAACTCACACAGCACTGAGCCGGGTTGCACCGGGGATTACAATCATCAGGAGCGCTGCAACTGAGCCCTTAAAGTCTTTTAATCCGGCCCTTTAAAATACCTAAAATGTAGGAAAAGTACGTACATTTTTAAACATTAATTCTTTGAAATATGATTGGTTGTACCATTCTTAGCCAGTATTATATAATAGGGCCTCTTGCTGAGTTGTCTTGAATCACCACCACCAGCGGCAACTGGAACCCCACCTACGCAAGATGGAAACTTGTTAGAAGTCGTAACCCGACCAGTGGCTTTTTAGCAAACCCCCCCCCCCCCTCCCCGTGGTATGTGGTGCGGGATTATCTCACTCCAGTGTGTCTCGCGTTACCGTTCGGTTACGAGCCACAGGGACACACCCTGCTGTAATCCAAATCTCAGCAATTAAACCGGAGCGGAGCGAAAGATAATCCCGGATGAGCTCATCCGTGCCGGCGGGGTATGCACGGAACGAGAAGTCTGCGGGACGCAACCGATTAAGACCCGAAACGGCATCGGTGTACACTTGACCTTCAAGGCGCGGCTTGGTCGCCCCAGAGCAGGAGAGGCGATACAGGAGATCGGGACAGACAGACAGACAGACAGACAGGGCGTACAAAAGGCCGAGGGTCATCTCCCTGTATCGATAGCTACGGGCCTGAGTCAGCGGGAAACGCTACCTTTAAAATTACACATTCGATCATCGTCAGGAATGCATCACACAACATTGCGATGCTTAACGAGCACTGTATACGGAAAACAAAAAACAGTTAAATCTGCATTTAAAAATAAAAACGTTTAAAAATACTAGATTTTTATTAGTTACAATTCTGTCAGGTTTGTTTTTTTCCCAAAATGGTAGTGTCTGAAGCTAACCTGGACCTCCTCAACATACACCTGGGGCCTGTATCACAAAGTAGTATTACGGACTTAGCTGGATAATTGCGAGAAAAACCCAGAACCCTCCCAAATCTGGAACACGGACCTAAGTAAAAAGAGCTGTTCCGGATTTTACCCAGCGCAGTTACCCAGCAAACGTCATAATCCTGCTTTGATACAGGCCCCAGGTCTATCTGATGTGTCCTCCAACGCCATTAGAGCAGAGGTGCACAACAAGGGCCAATCAATCCGTTTCAGGATTTTGTGCCAACTTCTGCTCGTCATTGCCGAATTAGCGCAATCATATCTTGCTCTGACATTTGTATGAACACCAGCTATAGCCACAGCCTTCAAGTGTATCCTAAAGATTTTACTGTGCTGAAGTACAAGACTGACCCAGCATAGTTCATAGAATTGTCAAAAAGCTAAAACTAAGGTAATTGGTTGGAACGAAAACCTGGACACGGATCGGCCCTCCAGGACCGGAGTTGGGCACCCCTGCTTTCGAGGCTTTTCGATTAGTAAGGGGGGGGGGGGGGGGGGGGGGGCAGGGGGGCTCGTGGGTGGAGATGGGCCTTCGGCACTCTTGCATCACCCTGATGGTCAAGTGCATGATCACGGCAAGCTTGCCTGTCAGATACCATTGGCTGAGTGTGTGAGCGAATGTGACTGGGGGGTTGGGGTGGTTGGGCTGGATGTGTACGTGGGATGGCGGGGTGGGCCATCGCCGGGGAGAATGCAGCCTCAGCGGCCCTGAGGCAGGGTGCGTGCGCCGGCGTCCCCTTGGATCAGACCCGCCCAGCGTTTCATGCCGACGTCTCCGCTCTCAAACCGACAGCACGGCGCACGTTTTTCGGGGGGCCTCCGCGAAACTGTCGTCGATGATTTTCCCCGGCTGGTCGTGACGGGCAGAGGGACGTTGAGCACATGTGACAACCGCTGAGAGGCTAATGCTAATGTCTCCTCCTTGCAAGGGGGGAAGGGGGGAGGGGGAAGACCCCCGGGTGGATATACTGGAAGGAGCTTACTTACATTAAGCAGGCTGGCCATCCCTCCACTGTGCCTGTGGAGTCCTGAAGCGAGATGTAGACCAGGGCCCAGGTTGCTAGCGTGTAGTCACAGTCCACCATCTACGTACGAATGAGAAAACCAAGATAAAGTCTCATTCTGATAACTGCAGACATCCCCCATCATCCCTCTCCTGTCATCGCCCACACTCGCCCGGCTGGGAAAATTACATTCCTCCAGCAGTCTCATTGGCCGAGGGAAGGAAACGCGGTCCAAAAAGCCTTCTGCGAGTAGCGCGGTGCGTCACAGGAGATCGTACGATTAGTTAATTTCCCCTCAGATTACATAACGGCGCATTATGGAGAGGCGCTGCCAAATGGAACGGATAGAGAGGGACTGCTCTGGGAGCTGTTGAGGCATCTGAGCGGAACAGCATCTGCTGTTGTTGTCAGAGGAAATGCCTGACTGATAATGCGTGGACCGTTGCAGCTAATCATTGAATGCGGCGCTAAGCATGCAACTAGTGCTGAGAGATTAGCGTTTTTTGACTTACTACCTTTATTAAAAACAGCTCTAAAACTTTCAATCTATTTTCAATGGTTCCAATGTTGTGAATGCATATTGCAGCAAATCACTTAGATGATCAATTTGGTCATCACTGAGTACTTTATTCGGTAGACCTGTATACCAGCTTGTTAATGAAAAACCAAAAAACATCCTGCAGTTCTGCAGGGAAAAACGCCTCGTTAATGAGAGGTCAGTGGAGAAGGACCAGACTGGTCAAAGCTGACAGGAAGCTGACAGTAACGCAAATTACCACGCATTACAACAGTGGCATACAGAACACACACCGTATCAAGCCTCTTAAGTGGATAGGCTACAGCAGCAGAAGGCCAACAATTCTAAAACATATGTCTACAAACGCCTAATAATATGCTTACTCAGTGTATATCATTTTTTCCTCTTCTTTTTTAATTTATTTGTTAATTTTATCATTTATCTCGCTCATCATATAGCTAGGCTACTCTTGGCTGTGGAAGTTGAGATTTTCTCTTTGGTAGGTAACGTTATTAGGCAGCCATAACTTTCGAAAGCTACCAACAGTGCAACTATTTTCAGTGTTCCGGCACGAGAGACATTAGCAAGTTAGGCTAACTAGCAACGTTGACAAAATCATTCGACCAATTTAGAGAACAATATGACATTCTGCTTATTAAATCTACAACTAAAAAATGAGCACAGCGAACAACACCGTTAATCCAGCGAAATAATTAAAGTAAAATACCGAAGCAATTATTTAAGCACAGATAAAACACCGACATGTCAGTTAATCGCTCAGCACTACAAGCCACTCTTACTAGTTCTCTACCACCACTGAGAAAACACTCGAGTTCAGTCGTTAAAATAAATAAATAGGTTGGCAATAGTGAGATTTCAACTGTTTTGACAGTGATTCTTGACACAGAATATATTCAAATTAAATGGAATTCACTATCGTATGTAATTTTATCTGACGTCCAGACGAGTGGAACACAATCAGCCAAAAAACACAACAGCTCGCGCATCAAGTGGCATTTAAATTAGCTAAGTTAGCTAGGCTAAAGGCGTCTTCGTTATTTGTTTTAAACAATAGTGTAAACGTTCGACATTAATTTGTATCAACTTCCCTGACACTTATTTGTTAAGCTACGCCAGGAACATTGATATATGGACTAACTTATTAGGTAAATAGCCACCTCGGAAGTTTGTTGTAGGGTGACCGTTGATAAACATCACTAGTTTGTTTGGCAACATAAAATGTAAACTAGTTTTCGCTTTCAACGGCCATCCAGTTTCCTATTTTGGTTATAATTCCCAACAAAATTCAGTAAATATATCGTTTTTGGACGTAATTTGTACCGGGTAAATTAAAAGGAAAATTAAAAAACCGTGTTAGCCAGCCGTTCGAAGTGGCGTTTAAAGAGCCGACGGTTCCACCACCTGAAAATCAGATTAACCTTTTGTATGTTGTTTTTAAACTTTACTTACGTGAATAAATTAGAAGATACTATGCTGAAATATTGGGAAGCAATCTTGACTCGTGTCAGTTGAAGGTTTTTTCGTTTAACATTGATTGTCTCCATTGGCAGCAACTGTGAGGTGAGATGGACAGCGTGATGCAAGGTCCTTATCGTCCACCTCCAACATCGATACTCGGAGATAGAGATTCAGCTGTACCAGTTCAGACCAGTTACAGACCGACCAGTCGACAGGTAATATTTTAACTTTACAAACCCATAATTGCACTTCGGAAACGTAGGCCTACCTGGGTTATGTGAATTTAAAATAACAAATTAAAAGTAAAATATTAATATTTCACATTGAAGAAAAGTTCAGAACACAAATTCACAAGTTCATGATCAACTGCATGGTCAGTGTAGCCTACAGTAGTACTAATGGTGCAGAGGTGTGAACACAGACCTCACATAGGGTCACATTTAGGTCCACTTGCCTCCATCACAGGCCTTTTACCTGCAATAACAATAAAGTGCATATACAACCAGTGGCGGCACGGATGGTGCAGTGGGTAGCACTGCCGCCTCACAGCAAGGAGGTCCTGGGTTCGAATCCCCGTCGGGCGGGGCCTCTCTGTGCGGAGTTTGCATGTTCTCCCCGTGTCTGCGTGGGTTTCCTCCGGGTACTCCGGTTTCCTCCCACAGTCCAAAGACATGCATGTTAGGCTGATTGGAGAGTCTAAATTGCCTGTAGGTATGAGTGTATGAGTGTATGAGTGTGTGAGTGAATGGTGTGTGTGTCCTGCGATAGATTGGCGACCTGTCCAGGGAGTATTCCTGCCTTTCGCCCAATGTATGCTGGGCGAAAGGCTCCAGCCCCCCTGCGACCCTGATCAGGATAAGCGGGTTCAGATAATGGATGGATGGATGGATAGATATACAACCAGTACTCAATACTTGTATGTCTTATATCGAAGTGCATCAATGATAATCGCGAGAGGACTGTACCAGTTTATGCATCTAATCCCCGATTTCTGAGAAACACACACCCCCTCTCTGCAACCCAGCTCGGTAGCATCTCAATAGAGCTGAACACGCCACATTGCAATAGCAGCATATTAGCAACCCAGGCTACGACTCCACTGTTATGCAACAACAAAAGTGCAAAAACAAAAAAGGTTGAGTGCTTGGCTGGATTGGAGGAGCACTTGGAATTTGGCACTGTTACAGCATTGTCTGTCTGCTATTCAGAAATAAAAGGAACAAACCATGAGCTAATACTTAATACCATTGCTGTGCCCCGGACCGTGGCGGGGGCAGCGGCATTCTTCAAGAACATGTCAAGTATCCACCCTCCGTTAGGCTCTTCGATTTCGTTAGTTTTTCGATTTGGGTTCCCCTGATCTGCCTCCCAGAGCCCAAAGAGAGACCAAATGAAACCCCAATAACAGACAGAAAGCCTGTGGCTTGTGTTGGGGAATTATACCGGCAACGCACTGCTGAGCGCTTGTAACTCCCCGTGGTCTGAGACGTGTGCAAAGGGCTTTCAGGTATGAAAACGGGTGCGGACGCCATTTTCTGTTCAGCCCCCAGCGAATCAACAGGACTTCAACAGCAACTTCACATAGTTTGTGTGCAAATATTTTTGGTTTAATCCAGTTTGCCTGAAACAGCTGAGGCAGCATTTTACATTTGGAATAAATGTCTTTAATCACAACATTAGCAGGCCCTTGGAGCAATCATTTAACTTGTATTCACTTGTCTATTTGGCCCTCATCTTGGGCCCTTATGTAGAAGCAGGCATATGGTAAAGGGACATTCTAGTCGGGCTTTAGTCACAAGTATCCGTCTGCTACACTCGTTTGTGATTTATGTCTCACCTTTATGTCTCAAACCTCTGTGTTACACACCCAAGGAGAGAGACTCTAAAGTGAGCTGTTGAGCTTTTCTCACACAAAGACAGTGATTCTGTTCTTGTCTGCGGTCAGTAAGGCTGACGAATATCATTCTGCCCGTGGGCCAAGCCATAAAGATGGCACCAGAGCAAGGGCCCTCAATAAGGGCCCTCAGGGGGCCTGTCCTCCAGACGGCATTATGTCATGAGTTCGGCTGGATCTCGGATTTCTAAGTGCTTTAAAACGACGGCGATGGATTTTTGCCTTTATTTGGTTGATACCTGGGTGGGGGTGAGTGTTTACTGGCCACACTATGGATCCAGGATGGGCTGCCCTTACCCCTAAAAGCAATGCCATCCATTATGTGGAAGAAGCTGAAACCCATCCAGATATAGGATACACCTGGAATGCACAGGGGTACTGAGTGTAACCCAAATCTGCATCGCTGTCCCAGGAGACCGTGCGGGCCCACAGCAGCCAGCCTGACACGGGGGGGGGGGACCGGCATTCCCACAGAGTCACATCAGCTGTGCGCTGTATTTCAGCCTCCTCACACTGCGCTAGACAGGCCACAGTCAATGAGTGTGTGTGTGTGTGTGAGAGGGTGTGAGTGCGTGTGTGTGTGTGTGTGTGTGAGTGTGAGAGGGTGTGTGAGAGTGTGAGAGTGTGAGAGTGTGAGAGGGTGTGTGAGTGTGTGAATGTGTATGTGTGTGTCTGTGTACATGTGTGCATGTGTGGGCAAGTGTGTCTGTGTGTGTGTGTTTGTGTGTGTTACATTGTTATATTGTTATTAGTTATTATTATGTTATATTGTATATTCCCTTGTATTATTCTTATGTATTTGGTAACTATCCAAACATGTGATGGGTTATAGATTTTCCTGAGAATAGTTTTTGAAGTGTTCAAAGCTGCATTGAGTAGTCGTCATATGATACTTGTGCGTGTATTGAATATGAGTGAATTGCCCTATAGTAAGCAAGAGAGCCTGTTCGCCCAATTCAGTTCTACTTGAGACCGAGGTTGTTTTGCATTACAAATAATACAATTCCCATGGGGGTACAGTGTTCCCGCCATCCACGTGTGGGATTGAGACGGTGTTTCAATCCTCTTGTGTCTAAAAAAACGGCAGAAAACATCCTCTTTGAAAACACTCGGGCTTTGGCCCTTCCAGGCAGGCCGTCTCCTTCCAGGCAGCCTGTCTCCGCTGAGAGCGACACTTATCCAGCGCTGGGCTCAGTCGTTCAGAGACTCTCCTTCAATAGACTTCCAGCAGGAGTGGCAGCCGGCTCGCTGGGATGAATGGGGGTAATTGACGGGGGGAAGCCGCCGTTCGCTGAGAGAGCGTTTCCCCGGGCTGGGGAGACGGGCGCTCGCCGCCCCTCTCTGCCGTAAACAAACACAGCTGCCCGTGTCACGGCGGCCGGGAGCGGAGGCGGCGTCACCGCGGCGACGGGGCGCGAGCCGGTTGCCACGGCGCCGGGCGATGGAGAGGCGTAAACAAAGGGCCGTGGTTCCTCTACCTCAGCGCGTGCGCTCCGGCTTTCACTCTTACGTCTCCTCATCTCTCTGTTTATTATTGTACACCTGCCGGCCACACCTGGAGGAAAATACGTCGGCCTATTTATAAAATTGTGTTTCAATTTTTGGTCAAAACATGCCGTGAAAGTTTGCGGTGAAACATTCTGTATTAATACCTGACATGTAACAATCATATTTGTCCCTTTACATTGTGGAATAATAATTCTCATTCTTTTTAGCTGACACTATTATCCAAAGCGAGTTGCAGACTAAACTAGACTAGACTAGATTAGACTAAGCAGGAGACAATCCCCCCTTGAGCAATGGTGTTAAGAGCCATGCTCAAGGGCCCAACAGCTGTGTGGATCTTATTGTGGCGACACTGGGGCTTGAACCATCAGCCTTCCCGGTCCCAGTCATGCACCTTAGCCACTACGCTACAGGCGGCCCCCATCTGTGGGTGCTTGTTAGGGCTGTAAGGCTGTAAGTAATGGTCACACAGTTATAACCCCAACTCGATTTTTAGGGGTGTCAGTGCTCAGGACCTTACAGATTGCAATCTCATGTTTGTTTTCAGTTATAAAATAAAACCCCTCTCAAGAGAAATCATATTTTATTTAATTCTGTGCATTTTAAAGTGTCTGTAATGATGTCACAATGTGATGGATTTGTACTAAAGATGAGCCATAACCTTTTAACAGGGCACTCTGACCTCGTAATCAATAAATATTGATTTATTTTGCTGATGGGTATTGATCGACCATGGTCTATTGCAGGTTGGCTACTTTGTGTGGAGGCCTGCAATGTGGAGAGTAGGGGTGTCTCTGCCCTTGTTGCCGAGTAATTTTGTGGAGGATCTGTTGTATATAACACGCTGTTCAGGCCTTGTGTTGGCCATTTCCCATTGGTCTCATCTCCTTACACTGCTGAGAGCCTGACCAGTGTGTGGGTCTGGTCACAGCTTCCAGGTATGTGGCATCCTGTCAGAATCTGGTACTGCTTAAGCCAGCTTGCGTAATATTGCAGCACTCTAGGAGTTTGATATCTATGGTTGACAGACTATCGATATAACTCTAGGAGTTTGATATCTATGGTTGACAGACTGTAGATATAACTCTAGGAGTTTGATATCTATGGTTGACGCTCAACTCAAGCGTGCACTAACACACACACTAACGCACACACACACACACACCTGTGACTGTGGGGTAGGCCTGCTTTCATCGTGGGGGGGGCGGGGGGTGCAGAGCGATCCCCGTTGTTAGAGCGATCTGTCCTCTTCATCCTTTCATTCCCTGCACCTGCAGCCACTGATCACACAAAGGACAGCGTGTGTGTGTGTGTGTGTGTGTGTGTGTGTATTTGCCTGTGTGTGTGTGTGTGTGTGTGTGTGTGTGTGTGTGTGCATGCGTATGTGTGTGTGCGTGTGTGTGTGTATGTGTGTGAGAGTGTGTGTGTGTGTGTGCGTGTGTGTGTGTATGTGTGTGTGTGTGAGTATGTATGTGTGTGTGTGAGTGTATGTGTGTATGTGTGTGTGTGTATGTATGTATGTGTGTGTGTGTGTGTGTGTGTGTGTGTGTGTGTGTGTATGTATGTGTGTGTGTCTGTGTGTGTGTGAGTATGTATGTGTGTGTCTGTGTGTATGTATGTATGTGTGTGTTTGTGTGTGAGAGTGTGTGTGTGAGAGTGTGTTTGTGTGTGTGAGCGCTCTGTGAAATGTATCCCTCCTCATATTTTCGGCGTACAAGGACGGGCGCACAGGGAACACGGGGAAGCGAAAGGCTAACAGCCCAATCCATCAGTGGAGCTGGCAGGGCCAGGGAGAGGTAAACACTGCGGAATGCACCGCCCGGCTACTCCACTACAGCAGCCTCCAGGGCCGTGATGTCATCAGCCAGCCTTCACAAAAACCACACACACACATACCTCCAGGCAGTGCCACACCCAAATACCCACAGCCAAGTTCCCATTACATTACATTAATGCCATTTGGCAGACGTACAGCTGATTAGATTAAATAGGAGACAATCCTCCCCTGGAGCAATGCAGGGTTAAGGGTCTTGCTCCTGGGCCCAACGGCTGTGCGGATCTTATCGTGGCTACACCGGGGATCGAACCACCGACCTTGCGGGTCCCAGTCACATACATTAACCACTACACTACAGGTTAATGTCCATGACTGGGACCCGCAATAGTTCCCACACCTAAATACCCATACCCACGTTCACATAGAAAAGCCTTGTTTCTACTTTTCAATATCCAGCCTTTGAACGGTATGGCTCTCATACTTCGGCCTGAGAACTGCTGTGCTCCTCAGACTGAGTGTCAAGCGCTGTTTTTGTGAATGGCAGTATGCAGACCCAGGGCCATGAACATGGTAGGGAGGGGCTTGCCTCCCAATGCCAATGAGATAACATAACGTTGAGAACGGGCCATTCAGCCCAGCAATGCTCACCTGTTCCGACCACTAAAGTGTACCTACAGCTTAGTTTGGCTGAAAGCCTAGTCTTGAAAACCCCCCCCCCCCCCAATGTTTCTGCCTCCAGGATATGTTTTCTCCGCACAAAGTTGAGAGCAACAAGGAAATGGAACTTGATCCTCCTGGACGATGCCGAATCCTCCGTTTCCCTAAAGGTGTTGCGTAGGTCGGCGGTTCCGGTTGCGGAAGAACTTTCCGGATCACAGGGACCTGTCGCATTCATCGGCCGTCTGTGACTGATGTGGCCCCCGGACTGACGCGTGAAGGACCGTTTTGCGTCATTCACGTTTTCTCCATTTCCTCGTCTCCTGACAGCTGGAGCCGAGAAAACACAAAACAGGAGAAAAATAAGAGGCTGGAATGAACCCCCGGGGTCTGGTCTTTTTGGCTATGGCCGGCCGTGTTGGCCTGGCGATTCGTGCCGCACACCTGTGCCTGTCTCTGAAGGAGCGCGGACGCCATTTTGACACCTGACGGCTTTCTCGGAAGCGGGGAGACGAGGCATTCTGGGAAAACGCACGTGCACTATTTTTGAGGCTGCTCTGACCAGAACCTCCCGTGCTTTTCTCATAAATTAGCCGGCCGGTCTGGGGCGGGGCCGAACCCGGGCATTCTGGCCCTGACCCTGCGGGGGGGGGGGGGGGGGGGGAGGTACAGGTGGTGATTTAGTGCTGGACGTGCCGTTGCCCTGGGAGACCTGCTGCAGCACGGCTTGTTCTGAAAGCCTGCCGCTGAAACGTGACGCTGTCACAGCGGCCATTTTGAGAGCAGAGCCGGTAATTACAGTGGGGCTGATGATAATGAGAGGGTGTCCGTTGTAGACGTGTGTGTGTGTGACATGGCTGCTCTGTCTCTGTTCGGGTGTGTGTGTGAGTGTGTGTGTGTATGAGTGTGTGTGTGTGTGACATGGCTGCTCTGTCTCTGTATGGGTGATTGTGTGTGTGTGTGTGTGTGTGTGTGTGCGTGCATGTTCTCGTGTGTGTGTGTGTGTGTGTGACATGGCTGCTCTGTCTCTGTATGTGTGTGTGTGTGTGTGTTTGAGTGTGTGTGTGTGTGTGTGTGACATGGCTGCTCTGTCTCTGTCTCTGTATGTGTGTGTGTGTGTGTGTGTGTGTGTGTGAGAGTGTGTGTGTGTGTGTGTGTGTGACATGGCTGCTCTGTCTCTGTATGGGTGTGTGTGTGTGTGTGTGTGTGTGTGTGACATGGCTGCTCTGTCTCTGTATGGGTGTGTGTGTGTGTGTGTGTGTGTGTGTGTGTGTGTGTGTGTGTGTGAGTGTGTGTGTTGCTGTGGTGCAACCTGCTGCACAGGAGTGGGAGGAGCTGCAGTGAGTGACAGCTCTTTGTCCTCCAGAGGGCCAGGCTGACTGACCCACACAGCTGTGAGGGGGGGCTGTGATCGTGGGGGGCGCTGGCCTGTTCACACCGCAGACTGCTGAAAAATATGGACCCGGTGCCTGTTACATCACCCACTGACTATCCATGGGCTCATGAACAGCGTTCTGAAGGCCGGGAAGTCACGTTTAACAGCACCACCGTGTTGTACAGTTTGGAGAGACTGTAGAGTAGGGAAGCTGATGTGGCTTCTCCACTAAGGGTGAGAGAGAGACGTAATCTGTCCTTGTTTCATCTACGTGGTATTGCTGTTATGTTCTAATAACACAATAACTTAAATGAAATCAGTTATTAACTTCATATTTTGACCGCAATTGTACCATTGACTTTACACTGAAAGCGGGTCTGAATGACCCATACCGGAGTCAGCTGCAGAGGCGCTAGTGAGCACCGTCTCTCAGCACGACCAGGAAACGTGCTTCGGGTTTGGCCGCGTGGTCGGCACGCTCCGCCCAGCGCAGGTCGAGGCCGCGGCCCGGAACCCGGGGAGGCACGGCGTGTACCCCCGGCAAGGTCGCGCCCCGTCCCCGTTCTCCCGCCGCTGTCCTCAGAATTCCTGTTCTGGGGCAGCGTGTTCAGGTGCGCGGTATTAAAGGCTTACGGACCCGCTTCAGCGCTGGCACACATACGGCACAGGCCCCCCGAGCCTCGCCCAATCCAGAACAGAGCAGCCTATTAACAGAGGTCACCCAGATAAGCCCCTCCCTCCCGCTGGCTGACAGGCACGTCCCAGACAAAGAACCACCCCCACCCCCCTCCCCCCACTGAAAAGCAGAACTGTAGCCCTTCTGCAGAATTAACCCTCTGTGGTACAGTGTGAGATCACAAACGTGTGATTAGAATGTGCTGATGTCACAATCACTTCTGGTTCCTGAAAGCAAAGTTCTGGAACGCTGACTTGGAATTTTAAGACTGCATTCCGGAAAAAACTGCTCTTGAAAGGGTTCAAGAAGGACAGAGATGCACAGATGTGCAAGATGTGTGACAGACAGGAAGACAGAGTGGATGGGGGCCAGGAAGGTCCTCTTCACACGGAGATGTGGTGAATCAATAGTGCCACAGGGTTGAAGTCTGCAGAGCCGGGTCATGGAGAAAGATCATTTAACAAAGTATACATCAATTACTGAAGCCTCAATGTCCAAATGTCACCGAGGGTCTTGCACATTTGCGGTCATTTCGTACAAAAAAGAAATAAATGTATATGTATGTGAAGAGTGCAAATTTGAACAGTTAATTTCAGTTTTGATAGATGGAAAAAATGTGCTCGTAATGAGGATCGTAACGATGTGTTGAAGAGTATTGTATCACGTGAGATTTATGCCATGTTGAGATGTTGAGATAGGTGTTGCTGGCAGATTGAAGTGGATTACGGGACGAGGTGCTGTTTGATACGGAGAAAGGTGAAGTGACACTCCGAGCGGTGGAGGTTAATTCAGACGCCTGGCCTGAGCACCGACCGCGTAATTAACGGGGCGTATTAATCCGCCGTTGGGCGACCCGGCCCGGCCGCATGCCATATTAGGACAGCGCGAGACCGGGATTAGGTGCCCTCTGCACGCCGGAGGAAGTGCTAACTCAGTCCGGCCGAGAGCGCTCTATTTTTGGGCTCGGGGGCTCATGGGACGGGAGGCACGGCTTGGGGGCGTGCTGGAGGGGGGGCGACGGAATGGGGGGGGGGGGAGGGGGGGGGGCTCCTGACCTACTGAGCGCGCTCAGATCCCCGCGCCTCAGAACCAGGCGACGCGCGTTAGCCTCGCTGCGCTAACGGCTGAAGAAAAAGGCTGAGGTTCGTTTTTCAAGTGTCTCTCTGCTCTTCCCCACAGATAAAAAAAAAAACCTAATAATTTTCCTTTATTGCTTTGGATCGGTGCCAGCGTGGCACTTTATCATTTTAAATCGTCCTTTTGTCTCCCTGTCGCTGACATTGAAAGGCGGAATGGGAGTTCGTCCTCAGGGGTGAAATCAGGACACGCCAGTTTTAGGCTCGTACCTCTGCTTTGTGTTCCGGTACCAGGAGTACCAACCGCTGGAACGTCGGTACAACATGTCCTGCAAGTTAAACTGAGGTGAAGCATTGTGTTCAGTTATGCAGAATATGCCACAGCATTTAATCACTGACAAAGCTATGCTAATTAACGCCGCAAGACGTGAACTGCCTGATGCGCAGAGACGCTATAATAATAACAATACTTTGTTATGTCGCGCTCTTTTCACCAAAGCGACTTACAGTTGATTAGACTAAGCAGGGGACGATCCTCCCCTGGAGCAGTGCAGGGTTAAGGGCCTTGCTCAAGGGTCCAACGGCTGTGTGGATCTCATCATGGATACACCGGGGCTTGTAGCACTTTCCAGGTCATGTACATTAGCCACTGGGCTACAGGCTGCCCCAGGTGTTGTGTTAGAGATGCTACATGCCGTTAGCACAAAGGGCCCTCAGTCAAAAGCCGTTAAGCTCTGTTCAGTCCCTCTCTCAGCTATTGACGGTCGACAGGGTCTGTACATCGACGTGAAGTTCCGCCCTCACGTACTGCACCCAGGACCATTATTCCGGGCCCGCCATTCAGATGATGTCACATCTGTAGTGTACCAGCGTTACCCTGCAGGCTTGTGCTGAAGACCTAACGATTTTTTCGTTTCTTCTGTTGCCCAGAACATTGCGATGGGATGACTGTCTTCCCACCTCCACGACCGCTTGTTCCGAGCTGCACTGTTAGAGTACGTTGTTTTTCCGCCGAACACCGTGTTCATCAGTCGTTCTCTTGCTATAATGATGCTTTCAGCATTAGCGTCGAGACTTTAATCTCCTCCACCGCGTGTAGCTCGGGTATGAATCATAGTCTGGTTGAATAGCGCGAGCTTTTCATAAGCCAGAGGAAATGCGTGTTGTTCTCTATTGGTAAGATCCATTTGCCGGTGTTGGGATGCCCCCTTCCCCCCCCATATCCTATTCACTGATGTACTGGAAACTCAGGACATAGATCTGAGGAGTTCAGTGGGTTTCCAGACTGGTGTGTGCTTTCTGTTCCGCAGCACAGGGCTTGAGATCGTAGGGGCTGTCGGATATCTCGTCTCGTCCTAGTGTAGGGCATTTTACACAAGTGTGCCTCTCTGCAGACCCCCAAAAGGAAACAGACTGTGTTGACCATGTTACGTTACATTACATTATTGGCATTTGGCAGA
>NC_083778.1:11059579-11067079 GCF_963514075.1 Conger conger
GCTGTCAGGGGCAGATGAAAGGCTTTCCTTCCTCTGCCGGGCCGTCCGGAGAGCCAGCGGAGCCCCACCCCACCCCCCGAAGCCTGCTGACAAACGCACGGCCTCCTGACCGCGCCAGGGCGCTCGCCCGCCCGCGTCTGCCTGTATTAGGCCTGGCTCACGCTATCTACGGTCCTTTAAAATACATCCGCGCTCACAAATGTACGACATTTTACTTTTCCGTGCATTTCGGTTGGCGCGCCTCTTTGACAGTTCTCAGGGATCCCTTTTCAAATCGTACAAATTCTTACCAGGAGTCGAAGCATTTAAAGTGTTTGAAGACAAGCACTGGGTGTACCGTAGATGTACAGGGTAACATATTCTGAGAAATCCTGTAGGTGTGCGTTTGCTGTACGAACCGGACATGCGTATATGTATTTATCCTGTGTATATGCAGTATCTACCCGAAAATATATATGTGTATACATGTGTAATGTATGCAGTATTAATATCTACACAAAAGTCCTGTATTATTGCATCGTAGAGATTTGCCAGGCAGTTGTGATGAAGTCCCTGTGTGGTGTTATTGGTTCTGTGGGTTGGGGTATTAAAGTGGGTAGGGGTATTAAAGTGTATGGGGGTATGAATGTGTATGGGGTATTAATGTGTGTGGGGTATTAAGTGAGTGGGGTATTAATGTGTGTGGGGGTATTAATTTGTGTGAGGTATTAAAGTGAGTGGGGTATTAATGGCCCCCGGGGCGGGGTCTGACTGCCCCAGTAGCGTGACCGCTGCCCAGCACGTTTTCGCTCTCCGCTGTAAATCGTGGCGTTGTGACAAAGCGAGAATGTCACGTTTATGTCACGATACTGCAGGCGGTGTCACTGGAGAAAGGTCGAAGGCTAGCGCGTTCTTCGACTGCAACAGGCTAGCCTCGACCGCCAGCCTCAAAATCTTACAGAGCTCAGCACCAGCCTGAAGGGACTATCACTTCCATGAGAGATGTCTGTCCGACATACCAGGGTCTGCTCTGCTGAGAAACCAGCAGACGCTTATTCCTGATGCAGCCACTTACGACTGAAACAGTCACTTCCACCTGAAACAGTCACTTACACCTGAAACAGTCACTTACACCTGAAACAGTCACTTACACCTGATACAGTCACTTATGCCTGATGCAGCTATAACTGGACTGCAAACGTGGCCGTTGAGATAACAGTGACTAAAAGTTAAACCGTGACTGAAACCTGCTTTCACTCGTTGCTTTCCTGCCACCTGATATCTTTTGAAAGCAAAACCCTCGTATCTCCTTCTGCACACGGGCGAAGAGCAACGAACAAACAGCTCTGGACAAACTCTGCCAACGTCCAGTGCACTGCAGACCTGCAGCTGTGTGTGGGAGGAGAGAACACAAAACACAAAGCAGCGGTCCAGCCTGTTTGGTGTGAAAACCACAACCCTGTTTTTACCTGAGGGAACAGGGGAGGGCAGCCCTGACCCGAGAGAGTGCCTGCAGGTTCTGCTGTTACTCCACACAGTCACCTCACCTGCTTCCTGCAGTCCCAACCAGTTGCTGATAGTGAAGTGGATGAATAGAGTAACAGGCAGCTTCAGGCCCTGTAGTCCTACACAGCCAGCATCAGGCACCACTGTGATAGGCCAGGGCATTGGTCCTCGCTCCTGGTCCTGGAGAGCCGCAGGGTGTGCTGGTTTTCGTTGTTACTCCGCACTTAATTGATCAATTAAAGCAGCTTATTCCACAGTTAACTCGCCTCATCTGGTTTCTTGGGTCTGAATTGGTTGCTGATATTAAGGCAATAGAAGCCAGCACACCCTGCAGCTCTCCAGGACCAGGAGTGAGGACCCCAGCACACCCTGCAGCTCTCCAGGACCAGGAGTGAGGACCCCAGCACACCCTGCGACTCTCCAGGACCAGGAGTGAGGACCCCAGCACATCCTGCGGCTCTCCAGGACCAGGAGTGAGGACCCCAGCACACCCTGCGGCTCTCCAGGACCAGGAGTGAGGACCCCAGCACACCCTGCGGCTCTCCAGGACCAGGAGTGAGGACCCCAGCACACCCTGCGTGTGAGGACCATGTGCTAGATCCTCAGGAGGTTAATCCGATCACGGTTAAGAAAGTAAGCGGGGAGAATGTCCCCAGCCTGACATAAGGCCTGCAGGGCTTTAGCTGTGTCACTGCGGGAGGGACAGGTGCCGGGGGCTAATGTGATTAGCCTAAACGCCAGGTCAGCCTCTCTGTCCACAGAGGAGCGTGTGAGGGGCGCGGGAAACGGCGGCTCTGACGCGTTTTAGCGTCTTTGGGCAGTCCTGGAAAATATTCACCGGTCAGGCGGCTACAGTACGTACGCAGGAGAAAAATAACCAGCCATTTCTGTTTCCTGCCTCTCTAAACCAGTCATTTCACAGAAAGAGCAAGACCCCTTTTTCTACATATGTGTGGTACACCTCATGTGGATTCCCACACTAATTGAATTCATGCATATCTATTTATTTGTATGTAATATATAATAAGCTACATTTATATACATGCATAATAGTAAATACACTGTCAGTAAAAATGTTTTCAATGCATTGTCCCCTGGGATCCAATGCTAGTTGATTTTATTTATTTATTACTATGATAAATGTTTTTATTAGCAGAAGAATGACATTTCACGTTGCGTTCTGACGTACACATTAAATCCGGCATCTCTATTAACAGCAGTGACTGAGGGGCAAAAGTGGCAGTTTATCTGTCAGACGATTGACGAGAGAGGACATTATTCACCGTGTGCGGCTGCTTTCTTTAGAACATGACAAATACTGTGCGATTTGTAGGGAGCTGGCTACACTTCACTTCTTGTGTCAGTTTATTTCACAAGGACGGTGCACAGTAGTCTTGTGGGCTTGACAAAACATAGCCCAACGTAATGTTGAGAACGGGCCATTCAGCCCAGCAGTGCTCACCCTTTCCTACCGCTGAAGTGTACCTCCTGGTTAGTTTGCCGAAAAAGCTAAATAGTATGGAACGCCGCATCTAGTCTAGTTTTGAGACCCCGCAGAACTTCTGTTGTGCGTGTGCAGTGGGGAACGTTTAGTAAACGGCCCGAAATGCGAGAGAAAAGAGTAGAAAGTCGTAAAACGGATGGAAAGGAGATGAAGATTCACCTTCCTCTTTGCGGTCTCATCTTGTAATCCACCCCTTGCATTCCTAACTTTTTTTTTAAAGCTACGTTTTGGGTTTTGTCAATAATGGACAAATATAGAATATTGAGCTTCTGGGTTCGTTTCGTATATTGGTACCAGTGAGACCAATGGGGATGTTTCAGTTTACTTCAAAAAATCATTACCACATTACCACAAGGGGGTGATCATGTGACCTGGTCTTGTCATGTGATTGGGTGTGGTTCTGGTGTGCGTGGATTCTCAGCGTGTGAGGTTACCTGTGTCAGAGGAGGGTTATTTATTGAAATCTTGAGGTGGCATGAGGAAGCCCTGTCTCACATGCAGTGTGTGTGTGGGTGTGTGTGTGTAGGTGGACTGGCTAATGCTACCGGAACTTTCTCCGCAGATTATCTTTTCCTGTTCCTGAAAAATGTAGTACGTGATAAAAAAAATATATTAACCTCTTCGCCATTATTGATGCTTTCTGTGAACTGTACCCTACCTGATCTGCGTTCTGTCATTGTTCAACGAGCTTTGGTATGCACTTTTTGCAGGTCACTTTGGATAATAAATGCACTGTAATGCTATGTGCCACAGTGCATTCTGCACGATAATGGAAAATGACTTCGCTGCACGTTCAGTGGATATGAGACACTCGTCTTTAGTTTCACTGCAGGTAACCTGCCCAGGGAGTGAGTGTATTATCCACATGATAAATTAAATGCAGCTTAAGCATCTATCAAGTTTATTGACCTTTTCCCTACAGCAGGGATGCTCAATCTTATCCAGAAAGAGCCGATGAGGGTGCGGGCTTTTGCTCCAACCAGTTACACACAGTTACACACAGACCCTACTAATCAACCATTAGACACGCTGCTAAGGACCTTGATTCATGGAATCAGGTGTGTAGCTGCTTGGTTGGAACAAAAGCCTGCACACACACCGACCCCTTCTGGGAAAGAGAATCCCTACCCTGCAGTGTCAATCGCGAATATTGTGGTCCTACTCTGAGTATTGTTACATTACATTATTGGCATTTGGCAGACGCTCTTATCCAGAGCGACGTACAGTTGATTAAACTAAGCAGGAGACAATCCTCCCCTGGAGCAATGCAGGGTTAAGGGCCTTGCTCAAGGGCTCAACGGCTGTGCGGATCTTATTGTGGCTACACCGGGATTAGAACCGCCGACCTTGCGTGTCCCAGTCCTTTACCTTAACCACTACGCTACAGGCCGCCCCGTACTTTCTGTCACTTTCTGTCACTTTCTGTCTGTGGCTGTCACCGTCCTTTATCAGACGTATTTAAGGCCGTGGAGCGGGCGGGGCGCCGGTGTGCGGAACGGCCTCACACGGCGGATTCTGCACACTAAGACCTTCGCTGTGAACCCTTGACAGGACGTTAGGTCACAATGCGGGGATTACTCTCCTCGGATCTCTCCTCCCAGGATAGCGGCAGCGCCGTATATTTAGCCCGGCTTAGCCGCATAGCCGGCATGCCTCCCCGTCTGCCAGATACGGAGCGCCCGGGGCCTCCGCGTGGCTGTGTGGGAGAGAGGGAGCAGGTAAGGGGCACGGTCAGGCTCCGTGTAGCGGTTAGCTCGGACTGCGCTGTCCCCCGTGGAGAGCCGGGCCTCCGCGTAGCTGGGTGCGAGAGACGGTGCAGGTAACGGCCACGGTCGGGCGTGTGACCGCAAGCGGTCTGTGTAGCGTGTAGCGGTTAGCTCATCTTGTACTTTCCCCCGTGGAGCGCTGTGTGCCCTGGACCGCAAACTGTTCTCACGGTGCTGGCGGGTTTCAGGGGAAACGCTATGGAGACGCGGCAGGAAAAAGGTGCCGCCTTTATTCAACATTCTGAGCACTAAAAGCCCTCTCCCTGCCCACCCAGCGTCTGCCTGCAGTTGCACCTGGCCGCTCTAGACCAGGGTAAAAAATGAGCATATGCTTTATTTCTGGGGAAGAAAATGTGGCATGTTGGCACTCAGTCACTTTCAGTGCAGACTGCAGAGTCACGAAGCACGTTTAAAAAACAGAGACGGAGTTATTCCTGACGAAATGAACTCGTTCATCAATCGCATTGTCAGCATCTTACCTGGCGTCTCATCGCTCCTCTGGCGTTCCTCTCCGACGCCAGGCCCTCTGGGCTCTGCTTCAGCTCTGCAGGGGAACACCTGGGATCCAGCTGTGAAAGAACGGCCTTTCCCCTTCTTCCCCCTCGCCTGGGATCAGCCGCCCCCCCGTCCGTACGCTCCCATCGTCCATCGTGGGCCGACGCCAAAGCTGACCCCAGATCAGTGCCTCTGCATGAACACAGGCCCAGGCCTTGAGGAGAAGGCTGTTGGCCTGCATCTCTGCAGCGATTCCAGTCCTTGGTCTAATCCTGACAGCCAAATGCTGTAACACTTTGTAGCGTCCCTGGCTTGAAGGAATTACTTTCTTTAACTTATAAAGAGCTGCAAATTGAGCCTCCTTGAGGCTTGAAGTATGAGGCTACGGTTTTATCACAGCTTTTTCATTTCATCGTGCTCACATTGAAGTCAGAATACTTTTTTAAACAAATTGAATTGAATATCCAATTGGTTGCTCTGGATAAGAGCATCTGCTAAAGGACTATAATGTAATGTAAATGTGACGGTTGTAAAACATACTAATTGCTTTCGTGCGTTGGTAGTTGAGAGATTTAACTCTTTTGTTAATGAATACAGGCCACCAAGTGAAGTGGCTAATCTCTCCATAATAATAAAAGGGAATAATTTATATTAGGAAGAGGAAAAATGATTATTTTAGCCAAGGCTAATCATTTTAGCCAAACCCTTGTTTTAGTACACTCGTTATTTACGTGTGGACAGTAAGCTAGCGTAGCACGTGTAAACGATGCGTTGTAGGCTGCTCTCGAGGTGGACGGTGGCCCTCGGTTTGACCCAAAGGACCCAAAAAAAGCTGAGTGTGATTTATACCCAGCAGAGGGGGCAGAGAAGGGGCCTACGGGGGGGGTGAGACTCCGGCGCTGAGGGCACGGGGGGGGCAGATCAGCCCAGGCCGGCGGGAGGCCTTGCGTCTGGGCGGGGCCACGTGTGGATTCGGGGGCTGAGGGGGGGGGGGGGGGGGTCGCCCCGCTCAATTAGCACCTCTCAGAGCGGGGCTATTTCTGAGCACACGCCGGGCCCTGCCTCATTCCTCACACCTCCAGCAGAGCTGCAGCTCTACAGCGTGAGAGGCACTGTGGGAGAGAGAGTGTGGAGCAGTCACCTCTGCTGTCAGAGAACATTACATTACACTACGCTATGCTACACTACGCTACATTACACTACGCTACATTACACTACACTACATTACACTACACTACACTACATTACGCTACACTACACTACGCTACGTTACGCTACGCTACGCTACACTGCACTGCATTTGGCAGACGCTCTCATCCAGAGCGACGTACAGTTGATTAGACTAAGCTCCTTCCCTGGAGCAATGCAGGGTTAAGGGCCTCGCTCAAGGGCCCAACGGCTGTGCGGATCTTATTGCGGCTACACCTGGAATCGAACCGCTGACCGCGCGGATCCCAGTCACGCACCTTAACCACTACGCTGCAGGCCGCCACAGAACAGCCACTCGCCCCTGCGCCAGCCTCCACCCCACACCTGCTCACACAGGGTTTTTTTCTTCTTCTATTTATTTATTTATTCATTTATTTTGGCGCACAGATGAAAAGGACCTGTCTTTTTGATGGTGTCCCTGTTCAAAGACTGGGTCTAGTTTGTCACTGTATTTACCGGCGCTAAAAAATAAGAAGAAATAAAAGCCACAGTAATCATCTATGAGAGCGGGTCGATTCCTGTTCATATAGCTGTTCTCAGCGCATGGGGTGTGAGTTACATTATTATTAATATGACACGTTTGAAGATTTCTTTTTTTAATCGAACTGAAACTCAGCAAAGGTTTTTTTTTTTTTTTTTGTAATGTTTCTGAGTCGATAAACATGAAGCAGTGCTTGTTTCTCTTTCCTCCTGAGACTTCCACTGGCAGGTCGTGCCCAGTGAGCCCGATTGGCTCATTCAGCCCCCAGTGTCACTGTGGGAGGAGCCTCAGGGGTCAGTTCCCCCATCAATCAAAGCGCAGGGTCCCCGTGGAAACGCAGAGGCATTGTGGGTAAAGTGTCGCAGAGAGGCGGCCTTCGGATGATTGATCCTGCTCTTGGGTCCGTGGCACGTGGGCCTACACCCTGACCGAGGACTGCAGACTAAACTGGGCATAAACCAACGACAGCCTGTTTATAATGCCCTGAAATATTCACAGCAACGTCAGACCGCTGGAGTCTGCAGGATTAGAAGTCTGTCTTAACAAGTGTGGTCTTGTAA
>NC_083778.1:11072079-11074579 GCF_963514075.1 Conger conger
CGGGAGCTATCAACAGAGCGAGGGCCCAAAGCCGGAGCAACGCGACACCGTATCGCTTAAATGTATATGGGACGGTCTTGAATTATTAATATACGGATATGCTGTAATCTGTGGGAAGGGCGGGATTGACCTACAAACACCGGCAACAGAAGCCACAGCCAGGGGTCTGTATTGCCCTGGGGCTTAGGCTAATACAGGACCTGGCCCTGTCTGTCCCCGTCCAGGTTTCCTGGGTGGCAGACAGAGGATGCCGCATTCGTGCACGACCATTTTAAGCAATAAACGATTAACCAATTTTAGCAACATAAAATAGTTCACTTTCTGTACTTTCTGAAAGGCTCACACGGTATGTGTAAATAATGCGACACGCTGCCGTTCTGTTTCGGCGCCGTCAACATGCAAGAGGTAGGTCCACGGCTGTACTCGTGTGCGGGTATGTTTACATGTTTGAAAGCATATTCGGTGTTTGGCGTGCCAGCGTGCGGTTATTCTTCCCCTCATCGCCGGCTGAGGCTTCTCAGAGGCTCGAGTGAGAGGGCCCACGGCATTGCGTTACATTCAGCGGGAGACAGATAGAGTTCACACACCGTTCCCATTCCTATACGGTATCCATTTATACGGCTGGATAGTTAGATTCACCGAAGAAGGTTCAGTGTGTTCATGGGAGTGCTTCGCCTGGGTTGTATTAGAGCGGGAGGAAACAAAGAAGGATACCACGGTGCAAAAACTACAATGAAGTTCGAGAACTATAATGAACTACAATGAAGCTCAAAAACTACAATGAACTACAATGAAGTTCCAGAACTACAATGAACTACAATGAAGTTCAAGAACTACAATGAACTACACTGAAATTCGACAGCGACAATGAACTACAATGAAGTTCGACAGCGACAATGAACTACAAGTTCAACAAAAAAGTTAAACAGCGTTTATGAGCTAACAATGATGTCTCAATGCTCAATCAGAATGCACCTCGATGAGAAGGGTAAACGCCCGGTCCACGCGGGGTCACAGTAGCAGCGCAGGGGTTTGACCCCGTGGCCTGTAACAGGCACGGAGCCTTAACTACTGCTCCAGCGCCGTCCCTCTCAGTGACACGGGACACCGGAGAAGAGCCGCAGTCGGCCCTGCTAATTGGAACCACGAGGGGGGGGGGGGGGGGCATTACCTCGACACCCGATACGGACCTCCCAACCGCCCCTCTCTCGCTCCGACGCGTATCTGCTCGGAACCGACTGGCCGTGTGGGGAGCGGACACGCGTGTGCGCACACACGCATGAGCGAACACGTGCGGGAGAGGCCCCGGTGAGGCGCAGAACTCCCCATGCTTGACAAGTGGATGAATCGGTTATCTCTCGAAGGCTGCTACAGAGTAGGCTGTCCCGTGGGCGTTGCGGTGATCTTTAACAGCTGAAGGTTTTGCGTCAGGTGCCGCCAGTCCCGCAGTTCAGGAAAAGACCACAACACAAGGAAAAGCAGGACAGCCGCATGACACCAGGGTGGCTAGTAAGAGAACCGAGGACATGTTCACGAGGCACAGGTTAATTTAAAGCGCGGTGTAAATGCACCGCGGATTTGGCGGACATGTTCAGACACAGCGCCGATGTGCGTGAACAGCGTGTTGTACATGCGTGTTGCGTGTAGCCTGCCCTGTACGCGAGGTGTCTGTGGCAGGGACAGGAAACTCCAGTCCTGGAGGGCGTCAGCAGGGTTTTTCTGCCAACAGTTGCCCTTAATTGATGTCCTTGTGATTGTGAATCAGCCAATTAGCCATATGCACCATGACTGATTCACTCATAAATTAGACTCGTAAAAAAAGATAAGAACATTTATCAGCTGCTGTTTACATCACGGAATGTGGCTATAAATGACAGGTCTTGTCAACGATTGGCCCAATTAAATAATTAAGAGCGGAAGTCGGTCTGAATTCGAGAACCAGATACAACCCTTCTTGCCCAGTGTATAGTTATAGTGCGTCTGTCACTTCCATAAACTAGAGCAGTCACCTCACCAGGCCTGTGAACCAGAACCACTTTACAGTTGAATGAGACTGACCGAACGGCGTCAGGATCAAACCGCGCTAATTGTCTCTCGAACTAGCCCGTTTATCGGCACGACCCTGGCCTTGTTGCTAGGCTGCGCTGAGGGGTCAAAGGTCAAAAACAGCACCTCCAGTCCTCGCGGCGCGTGAGCAGAGAGGAAGAGGAAGAGGAATCGCACCCAAAGTTCAGCTCTCCCACCTGACTGAGACGCGGTGCGTTCCCGTAAACACGGCTTCCGCCGTTCGCCTCCACAGTAATCGTTTCGCTCCTTATCCTTTTCGGTTCCCCTTGCGCCGTCTGTCGCGTGCTGTCTGTGTGTCCGTCTGCGGCGGGGAGGGTTGCCACGGCGATGATTACAGAGCTTAAAGCCGTCACCCCCGAAGGCTCGGCAAGCTTAGCGCCCCCCCCAAACGACGGCCGTCCAAGCTTCAGTTCGGCCGTCGTCGGGACGGGGG
>NC_083778.1:11079579-11119579 GCF_963514075.1 Conger conger
CTCACTCCTGGTCCTGGAGAGTCCCAGGGTGTGCTGGGGTCCTCACTCCTGGTCCTGGAGAGTCCCAGGATGTGCTGGCTTACATTGTTACTCAGCACTTAATCGATGAAATAAAGCTGTTCATTACAGCTCACCTGGTTTCTCGGGTCTGAATTGGTTACTGATATTAAGGTGAAAACAAAAACCAGTACACCCTGTGGCTCTCCAGGACCAGGAGTGAGGACCCCAGCACACCCTGTGGCTCTCCAGGACCAGGAGTGAGGACCCCAGCACACCCTGCGGCTCTCCAGGACCAAGAGTGAGGACCCCAGCAAACCCTGCAGCTCTCCAGGACCAAGAGTGAGGACCCCAGCACACCCTGCGGCTCTCCAGGACCAGGCATGAGGACCACAGCACACCCTGCGGCTCTCCAGGACCAGGAGTGAGGACCCCAGCACGCCCTGCGGCTCTCCAGGACCAAGAGTGAGGACCCCAGCACACCCTGCGGCTCTCCAGGACCAGGAGCGATGACCACTGACCACTGTTACGTAATAATTATTCCGCACAGGTCAGATATCTGTGTCTGTTTGCCCTCTTGTCTGTGTCATGGCTTCTCCAGTGCGGTGAAACAGGCATGAATCACCTTGAGCAGCGCTGCACTGGTGATGGTTGAAACGCACCCTGTACAGCGGCTTTTTAAAAGCTGATGAAACACTAGAGGGCAGTCTTGGCCCAGCAGGCAGGGGATATCGTGGCAGTGTAGAGTGACCACTGGGTGGCGGTGCAGTCTCATTACACACGTGTTGCGGATCGAGGGTTATTTGCTGGAAAATCCACCTACAGCCAAGTGTGACACTGCAGAGGCAACCAGATTGTCAGCCAAAAGTGCCTGATACTTGATGTCATTCATTGATCTTAACCAGTGCCCCTGGACCTCTGGAATTAAAACAGCCCCCAAAACATCACTGACCCACCGTCATATTTCACTGTGGGTACGAGGTGCCTCTCCCTTTACCCGTCTCTGTTTCAACACCTGACAATGCTGTATCTGACCAGTCTCATTTGGCCACAGCACCATCAATCTTCATTGAACTGGCCAAATAAGGCCAGAATTGAACGCTTGAAGGATCTGCACGGAAGAATGGTCCCAAAATCCCTCAAAATGTGTTCCTTAACCTTGTCAAACATTCCAGGAAAAGACAACATGCTGTTGTCCTTGCCAGAGAAGGATGCACCATGCCAATAATTATGGAACCTTGATTTTGGTGAAATCTATTTTTTTATTAAGTGAATGTTTGATTTTAGTTGGTTCCATTGAGACATTAATAAAGTATGGTATTTGTCACATGTTGGCATTATGGGTTTATCTCAATTATATTGTTTACTTTTTAAAAGTGTTTTTCTGCATCGCCAGTCTGGGGTGCCAATAATTCTGGGGCCCACTGTATATTAATTCAGCACACAGTCCGTAATATACAGAGCACTGGTTAAACAAAGGATAAATGAATCAATGCATATGGATTATCCTTATGCGCTGATAGAAGTTATTTCCGATTATTTTCCTTGGTTATTTTGTTCCGCGTGGTGAACACTTCAAGTAACATAAAGAATTTGGTACAAAAAAAGCAGCCCGATCTGTGCGTGGGTTGCTTTGGGACCAGCGCACAAACCAGATACTGATTTTATCTCTCAAAGAGGAGAGAGAGCGTGAGAGAATGAGGCCTCTCGGCCAAACAGGGCCTCGGTGACGTGTGAACCTCGCTGCTCGGATGTCTGTCTGTTTTACGCTCTTCGGGGTCATTGTGGTGATGTCCTTCACATGGTTACTGGAAATACCCGCAGTCTGATCTTAGTCAGTTACATCGCCTTCATCCCTGTTTCCATCCAACCCTGAACACAACCTTGTGGTTGACCTAACAGTTGGCCATGAGTGTTAGCCATGAGTTTGTGTCGCTCAGAGCAGAGATTGGCCGTTTCATTCGAGACTGTTGTGTCGCACACACGTGCAGTGTTGCGTTGTGCTGACTGGCCCAGTACTGTGTAATATGGCAAGTTCTAGTGGTGAAAAAAAAAATCCAGTACTACCCAATAAACCTTAGCCATCTCCAGTCCGTCGCGTTAGCTAGCTTTTGTTGCTTTATTACATTATTGGCATTTGGCAGACGCTCTTATCCAGAGCGACGTACAAGAAAGTGCATACCCATAACCAGGGATAAATGCGCTGAAAGACCCTAGAGGGAAGTACAATTTCAATTGCTACCCGTACAACAAAGATAAGGACCAGGGCCTATATATATATATATATATATATATATTTATTTATTTTTTTTCTCTGTCGAGTGGCCCGATCTGAAGCCACACTGATGGGGGTCTAGCAGGTTGTTGTTAGAAAAGAAAGAAGAAAGTTGAGTAGAAGCAGCTCGTTCGATGGTTTTAGAAAGAAAAGGAAGAAGAGATACCGGGCGGTAGTTCTGGATGATGGAGGGATCCAGGGTAGGCTTTTTTAGCAACGGAGTGATGTGGGCCCTCTTTGAGGATGCTGGAAAACAGCCGGAAGACAGGGAGGAGTTGACAAGGGAGGTGACAAATGGGAGAGTTGAGAAACATCAGAGTCTGTAAGGGGGGAGAAAGTGGAAAAGGAAGGGATGGGCCTAGAAGGGGGGAAGGGCACAGTAAGGGGGGCGGTGGTTGGAAAGGATCTGCGGATGACTGTGACCTCATCGAAAAAGTCAGCAAAGTCATCAGCAGCGAAGGAGGACTGAGGTGGAGGAGGCGGTGCGTTGAGGAGAGAGGAGAAAATGGAGAACAGTTTCCGGGGGTTAGAAGCGGAGTTCTGAATTTGTGTCTGATAGTATTTTGCTTTGGCGGCAGTGACAGCAGAAGAGAATGCCGCCAGGAGAGACTGGTAAATTGTGAGGTCTGAAGGGTCTCTGGATTTTCTCCACTTCCTCTCTGCTGCGCGGAGGCTGGTCCTGGAGGTACGGAGGGTGTCAGATTTCCAAGGACTGGGAGGGGATGTGCGAGGTGGCTTTGAGACAGGGGGACAGAGAGAGTCAAAGGCGGAGGAGAGAGATGAAAGGAGGGTTGCAGATGCAGAGTCAGTGGGGAGTTTGGAGAAGGATTCGAGAGGGGGGAGTGAGGCGGTGACAGTGGTGGCAAAGGAAGAGGGTGAGAGGGAGTGGAGGTTACGGCGGGCTGAGGAAGTGTGGGTGGAAGGAGGGGGATGAGGATGGGGAGGAAGAGGGAGGGAGAATGAGATGAAGTGGTGGAGCCTTGTGGATTGGAGGAGAGTGTTGCAGAGAGACGCCGAAGGAGTGGAGTAGCGGTAGGAAGGCAGCAGCCTGGGAGGCTTCTAGGTGGATGTTGAAGTCTCCAAGGAGAATCAGTGGGGTGCCATCCTCAGGGAAGGAGCTGAGAAGGGTGTCTAGCTCATCAAGGAAGTTTCCCAGGGGCCCTGGAGGACGGTAGGTAACTGCGATGAAAAGGTTAGTAGGGTAGGATACTGCAACAGAATGGAATTCAAAAGTGGATATGGACAGGTCAGAGAGGGGGAGAACAGAGAATTTCCATGAGGGGGAAATTAAAAGACCAGTACCACCGCCACGGCCGGAAGGCCGGGGAGTGTGCGAGAAGGAGAAGGAGGATGAGAGGGCAGCGGGAGTGGCGGTGTTGTCAGGTGTGAGGGAGGGAGGCATATGCGGGGGTGAAGTCAGCCTTCCGAGTGGCAGACTTTATGCCCTTGTTAGACGCTGTGTTGTGTTTTTAACGAGATAACTAACATTGTTACGTTCAACTGAATTTTTCCAAGTCTTCGCCGTCAGCTTTTCTAGCATTGTGTCAAGTGCAATGACGCAATGCTAGGAAACAGAACGTGTTCTCAGAAAGACAGCTTCCAGCAAATTCTCTGCGCACTTGCCAGTTGCATACTTGAGTTTTGGGATGCTTACATTACTTCCATTCTTGATATACACACTCTCTAGTCCACAAGTGTGGAAGTACAAGGCAGCTTGTAGCGTAGTGGTTAAGGTACGTGACTGGAACCCGCAAGGTCTCTGGTTCGATCCCCGGTGTAGCCACAGTAAGATCCACACAGCTGTTGGGCCCTTGAGCAAGGCCCTTAACCCTGCATTGCTCCAGGGGAGGATTGTCTCCTGCGTAGTCTACTCAACTGTGTGTCGCTCTGGATAAGAGTGTCTGCCAAATGCCTGTAATGTAGTGTAGTGTAATATTCATGGCCAGTGTATGTAGCGATTTCTACGCTCATATAGTTCAATATGTCTGTGGGATGAGACATTTTACTGCCAGTTTTGACTGAATTCGAAGAACATCCAAATTTGAATTTAATTTAAAATAGATTCAAAAGTTGGTCTATATTACATCGAAATTGGAAGCAGTGAGGACCAAAAGAGTGAGAAATGGGTAAAGTTGCCCACTTCAAGAGGAAAATATCTCTCAGTCTTGTCATTTTTATATCACAGCCGAACACAACGTCTTCATCTCACCCATGGCTTTCATAATGATGTGATGTGAAGATAAGGAGTTGTGGTTGTGACCAAATGTGATGTGCCCAGCACTCAGAGTGCACTGACAGGCTGTGGCTGGCGCACTGAGGAAACGGCAACAAATGCTTATCTTTTTAACAAATGGCATTGGCAGTTTTTTATGTGTGTGTGTGTGTGTGTGTGTGTGCATGTGTGTGTGTGTGTGTGTATTTATGTGTGTGTGTGTGTGTGTGTGTGTGTGTGTGTGTGTGTGTATTTATGTGTGTGTGTGTATATGTCTGTGTGTGTCCGTGCCTGTGTGTGTGTGTGTGTGCATGTGTGTGTGTGTATTTATGTGTCTGTGCGTGTGTGTGTCCGTGCCTGTGTGTGTGTCAGTGTGTGTGTATGTGTGTGTGTGTGTGTGTGTGTGTATTTATGTGTGTGTGTGTGTGTGTGTGTGTGTATTTATGTGTGTGTGTGTGTGTGTGTGCATGTGTGTGTGTGTGTGTATGTGTGTGTGGAGAGTTTACTCAGCAGCTGGAAGAGCAGAGTGTGGTTGGGCTCCCCCACTGTGACTCACCTGAACCGTCAGCATTTCTCAGAGAAACTTCTTCTCTCCGCTTTTTCTAAACCAGAGCAACAGAAAAAATGTCCGCAGTGAAGTCTGTGATTCTGATCTGTTGCCCTGTAGGAGTGCAGGTTAAACAGGCCAGGACAGAACAGTGCTTAGCAGACTTCTTCATCCTGGTTCACTTCACTCCTTCCTGTTTAATAATTGCTCTTTTGTCATTTTAGTCATAATTACAGTGATTTTATTGATGTAAATGAAATGAAATGAAATTAAATAATACCCTTACAATTGAAATGAGCTCAAATATTTATGAACATCGCACACTTCTCAAGCAAAATAAATTGTCTCCATCTTATTCATTATTTATTTATTTTAAAATGATTATCCATTCCGTTATCTATATTTTCTCTACGTATTTATTGTTTTGCTGTGCATTGTATAACGTATTTTGCCCGTGTCGGTGCGGCAAACCCGCAATGTTCAACACGCCCACGCGTGCATGTGGAGTTTCACACAGCGTTTGCTGTGTTGCAGTTGCAGACTCTGCTCAGGAAGTGACACGTTGTGTGTGTGTGTGTGTGTGTGGGGAAATGTTCCTTCAGCTCTCCCCTCCCCTTTATAGACGGGGGGGGGGGGCTCTACCAAGTGCACCCGTAGTCTTGCCCCTGCGGAGAGGGTACGCAGTCATGTCTACACCCTCTTTCACCAAACAACTATCTATTATATCTTTTTGTTGTTGTTATTAATGCCACGGTTTTTCTGGAAAATTCCGCGCAAAAATCTACAAGAATACAGGGGCAGTCTGTAGCCTGTAGCCTAGTGCCTAAGGTAGATGATAAACGGTTAGTATTTATATTGCGTCTTTATCGAAAGTGCTGTACAATTGATGACTTTGACCCGGAAGCTTGGTGATTCAAGCCCAGGTGTAAAAAGTCTTCCTCAGCCGTTGGGCCCTTGAGTAAGGCCTTTAACCCCACAATGCTCCAGGAGGGATTGCCCCCTTATCTATTGTTTTGTTTGCTAATATGCCGGTGGGTGAGGTTCACGGCGAAGGCGTCTGGTTTGGGTCGATGATGCTGCTCTCCGTAGAGTTGTTGAAATTCAAAGGGGAAAGTTCCTGCACGTGTTTGGCACGTGTTTCTGTTACAGTTTTGTTGAAGAGCGCGCAAACTTCCCCTTATTTTATGGCCTTTCCGGTCCACAGATAAGATCAGGGAATGATTACCTGTACGCGCAGTGGCAGTGTACTTGGACTGTGGGCTCATTCCAATCGCTTATTTCTTTCATTTGCAGTAAATCCTCAAATTGTGTCCGGGGTCTTTTATTTACTTAGGCTGCACAAAGCACAGGCCTTTATTTGGGGCAGGCTTGTATTCGAGGCAGGCCTTTATTTCTTATTAGGCTTCTGGTGTAGAATTTTATTCTTAGAAATAAAGCAAAAGGCTACACTTAAAGTGGACCAACACTGTTCAACACTTCCTGTAACCGTTCAGAAATCAATTAGTGTAGGCTAATCAGGAAACACCGTTTGGTAAGTCGTAGTGTCAGTCTTAACAGACTTAGTTTATTGCAAATATTCTCAAACACAATAAATCACATGCATTCCAGAATCCATAAAATAACAACTTGCCAGACACGCCTTCATGAACAATAACAAATTAGCGTAGACAACAGCAAGTTAAGGATCTTTTTTTCCTAAAGTGCGTTTTATTTTGAGATATGCGTTTTGTTTGGAGCAGCATACGGGTAGGCTATCAAAAGATTTCCGCTTTGGTTTGGGATTTAATTTACTTTTGGACTGTTTGATTCTATTGCTAAATGTTGGGACTGATGGGCACTAAAATCTGGGGGGTATTTGATGGTTCACTGTTAAGTTTTATGTAGTTGAACGAGTGTCAGGATTTCCACCCATCTGTTTATTGCGAGCCAAGGCAGCCGCTTTCATTCATTCACTGAACGTGCCCTGTGCTGTAAATACATGGAAACCTTATTGTGTAGCCAAGTAGCCTAAATTGAGTAAATTTTTTATTTTGCCTGATTTACTTTTTATTAAATTTGTAGGCTTGAATGCCTCGCGGCAACAATTGTGTTCAAATGTATACTGCTTCAGCCTTTGGCAAGTTACTTAGAAGGGGGCGGCAAGCCACTGGTAGCTTGAGAGCAACGTGTTGGAGACCCATGGTGTAGGACAACGACTTTTCATTGGCAACAGTATTAAACCAACCAACAATATCAAATATTAAGAAGAGCTCTTTTATTTCATTGAGTTAAATCGAAACAATGTCTTCTAGTGCTCATGGACTGATAGCCCTACTGGTAGGCAATATTACCCCGGCTTGTATTTGGGGGCTGGCCTTTCTTTGTCCGAATCGGCCATCTTCAGGATGTTCCAACCTGTTAAATGTTCCTTCTAGGAGGTAGAAGTACAAGTTAGGAACTCCCGATCATTCCTTTGAGCAAGAAAACATCAGCGCATCCTTTGCAGAAGTGTTTTTCCTAGAAAGCGTAACGTATAAACCACCCTTTCCCTGTCTGCCGCGTGCCGGGAGTAGATACAATAAGATAAAAGATTAGAGCAGGAAAAAGAAACGCGATTAGAAACACAAGCTGTTGGAACGAGCCCTGCTCCACAGCCCCGCTACAGGTGTGGTGTGACATCACACAAACACCAACGCGCTAATGCTAACACTGGACCGTCGCCCTGGCAACCAGGTATGGGGATATCCAACCTTATCACCAAGGTGTTTGTGTGCGGACTGGAATTTCACAAATCAGGCAAAGCAACATGTGCAGTTACTAAGTTTAGCCCAAACGCAAAAAAATAAAAATACTGGGGAAATTCACTGGTCAATGTTTGATGCATATCTGATATCAGATCACAGCTTTCATTCAGTGTGTCAGAACGGTCTGGATGTGCTTTGAATAATCTGAAGGCGTAGCTTCGTTCTCCATATGACGGCCACCCTAGTGTACAACCCAGCGATGACCAGGCTGTCATGTGACCAGCTACCGGCTGTTTCAAAACATAGCTTGAGCAGGGTGTCGTTGAATTCTGTCACATTCCAGATCAAAGTGAAATTAATTTTTTGGCAGGCTTTTGACAATAACCGCAATAGTCTCACTGCTCATTGGCGTTTTGAATCTAACGGCGTTCGCCGGGTGTGGTTTAGAAGTTTTTCATTTTGAAGTTCTTGGCTTTTTTACGTGAGCCCAAATCTCCTCGACGGGGTTAGCGTCTGAAAATAAACACGCGGCGGAAACGGACCGGTTAACGGAAGCGAAGGAGGCTGCGTCGGCTGTTTCGGGGCCCGGCGCGGGGAGGGGAGGGGCGCGGGCGACGCTGGAAGAGCAGCCGGCTCAGAAAGCCGGTGAGGGTGCACCGGCGCCGCTTGTGGTGTGTCTGGTTTTGTCGAAACACACGATCAGCAGGATGAGACGGGCCCCACACAGCGCCTGGCAGGGCCCGCCTGTCCTCTGTGCTTCAGTCGCAAACTCGCCCTCTTCCCTCTTCGCCGGCCTCCCGCTCCTCCTCTTTGTGTCGGACGCTTGATTTGTGTCGCCTCGCCGTTCGGGCAGTTGTGCCGAAAACTTAAAAGCCTCTTTGTTTATTTTCGACGCCGGGCTTTGACAGTTAAAGTGTGGCAAAGGAGGCGAAATGACCTGACTCAGAGTTAATGATTGTGATTAATATGTGTTCTGATAAATACCTAATCTTATTTTGGTTGATGGTTTCATTTCCATACTTGACTGTTTGATGCATATCTGATATCAGATCACGGCTCTCATTCGGTGTGTCCGAACGGTCTGGGTGTGCTTTGAATAATCTGAAAGCGTGTCTTCGTTCTCCGTATGACGGCCACCCTAGTGTACAATCCAGCTGTGATCAGACTGTCATGTGACCAGCTACCAGCTGTTTCAAAACATAGCTTGAGCAGGGTGTCGTTGAATTCTGTCGTATTCCGGATCAAAGTGTCATTTTTTTTGCAGGTTTTGGCAATATCCGCAATAGTCTCACTGCTTGTTGGTGTTTTGAATGTGATGGTGTTCGCCAGGTGTGGTTTAGAAGTCTTTTTATTTTTGAAGTTCTGTGTGTAGCTTGGCTTTTCATGAGCTGAAATTCCCGAGGTGGGGTAGCATCTGGAAATAAACAAACGTTTGTACCGTAGCTGTAGTATTGACCCACTTAGATTCTGCTCATTATGATGTGTTACGTACCCGTCTGATTCACACGACTCAGTTTAATATACACTCAGTGCTCACATTATTAGGTAGACCTGCACACCACTTTGTGAATGCAAATATGTAATCAGCCAATCGTGTGGCAGCAACTAAACGCACGAAAGCATGCAGACGTGGTCAAGAGGTTCAGCTGTTTTTCACACCAAATGTCAAAATGGGGATGAAATGTGATTTAAGTGACTTTGACCACGGAATGATTGTTGGCGCCGGGCAGGGTGGTTTGAGTATCTCAGAAACTGCTGATCTCCTGGGATTTGCAGAAGACTGTCTCTGAACACACAACGCGTCAAACCTGGATCGGCTACAGCAGCGGCTTAATACGTCTATAAAATAAGTAACAAATACCTAATAAAGTGCTCACTGTTTATACACAATGTAGTTTGTTGCTTACTACGTAGATTCAGTCAACTTACGAGTCAAAAACTTAACAGTGGTGGACTGTCGTGCTGTCAGTGCGTGAAGGCTATCGTATATCTGTCAAAGTGCCAGGCTCACAGAAACTAATATCGTAACTGTAGAAGACATCAACGACGGCACATTGTTTCTCTCCACTACAAACGAAAGTTGGTGAGAGATTTGATTCCCCGGTAAAAAACGAGGTCAGCTGTAATGATCTCCGCCCCACATCAAAGTGCTCTTTTCGCCCGCTCACAGTGTCACAGGCCAGCCCTCACGAGAGGGGGAAGTGCGTCTGGCTGGCTGCTCCGCTGACCCCGGCACCGTGTGAGCTCCTGTCTCCAGGCCCGGAGGGTGAAAGAGTCAGGATCTGTAACAACACGTCCACACCCCACTGTGGCCAGTCCTGTCTCCAGGCCCAGAGGGTGAAAGAGTCAGGATCTGTAACAACACGTCCACACCCCACTGTGGCCAGTCAGGTCATGACTGGAGCCTTTTGTCATCTTTAAAAGCAGGCTGTAGCCTAGTGGCTCCCCTGCATTTGGGACCCCGGCTGGAGGGTTTGTGGTTCAAGCCCCGGTGTAGCCATGATAAGATCCAGACAGCTGTTGGGCCCCTTGAGCGAGGCCCTTAACCCTGCATTGCTCCAGGGGAGGATCGTCTCTTGCTTAGTCTAATCAACTATAATTCTCCTTGGATAAAAGCGTCAGCGAAATAACTGTAATGTAATTTCAGACACCACGCAGCCGTTGGGCCCTTGAGCGAGGCCCTTAACCCCGCACTGCCCCAGGGGAGGATCGTCTCTCGCTTAGTCTAATCAACTGCAACGCTCTTCGGATAAAAGCGTCAGCTAAACAGCTGCGAACGGCTCAGGCCTCGCGCTCCACCCCGGCCTGGAACACGAGAGACGGGTTTCGCGGTCGACTGCATCCCTCATTAAAAGGAAGGGCGGAAGCGTCGGCCGAGTATCTTTCTCACCATCTCTGTTTGTGTGAAATCGGGCCGCCGGCAGATCCTCAGCCTCGAGCACGCCGGGCCGCACGAAACCCTTTCATCTTCACCCCCACCCGTCCGGGTACGAGCAGCGGAGACTCTGAGAAAACGGCAGCGATGGACAAGGCTCAGCCGATCCTTTCCATTTGCCCAGCGGGCCAAAGAGCAGGCTTCAATATGAGACGGAGGGAAAGTTACAAGACGGAATGAAAATTAGTCGGGATTCATTTCAGTTCCTCTCATTGTCCGTCATGAGGCCGAGAAGAGCGTGTGTTTGTCGTGCACAACAAAGAAGATGTCTGCGTGTGTGTGAGGTGACGTGATCTATATCTACGAAGGGGGGTTAGAAGGCAACGTGAAGAGAACACTCGCGAACTATAAAAATAATCCCTCTCATAAAGGTGAGATCAGGGAATTGTAGTTCACATTTGGCAGTCACGAAATTCTGAATTTCATGTGATGTCATGAAACATGTTTTGTTTTTTCATATTAATATTTCAATTTAGGCATGATTATGCTGAAATGCGCTGGTAATGTGCATCCCCACGTTTGACAGTAAGGGTACACTCTCAGAAATAAACATTTTAGTTCTTCAGGGATCAAATTTCCCAAATGTACACTGAAACTACAATAATGTTTGGGTACAAACAAGTACATTTTCTTAGTAAAAAAGTGCATCCAGTATAAGTTATATATTGCTATGCACCAATACGGTACAGCACCAGCGACAAGCATTTGTACCTTTATGGGAACTTTATTTCTGAAGGTGTACGGGGTTGCTATTCAGTGACAGGAAGCATCCCAGGGTCAAGTATTTAGGCACTTTTTTGTACCTTTAATTCTGAGACTACAAGGTGCTCTATCTGTTCAGTGACAGGAAGTATCCCAGGGTCAAGCATTTAGGCACTTCTTTGTCCCTTTATTTCTGAGACTGCTGGGTGCTCTATCTGTTTAGTGACAGGAAGCATCCCAGGGTCAAACATTTAGGCCCTTCTTTGTACCTTTAATTCTGAGACTACAGGGTGCTCTATCCGTTTAGTGACAGGAAGCATCCCAGGGTCAAACATTTAGGCCCTTCTTTGTACCTTTAATTCTGAGACTACAGGGTGCTCTATCTGTTTAGTGACAGGAAGCATCCCAGGGTCAAACATTTAGGCCCTTCTTTGTACCTTTAATTCTGAGACTACAGGGTGCTCTATCCGTTTAGTGACAGGAAGCATCCCAGGGTCAAACATTTAGGCCCTTCTTTGTACCTTTAATTCTGAGACTACAAGGTGCTCTATCCGTTCAGTGACAGGACGCCGGCGGTTCCTCGGCGGTTCCTCGGCGGCGGTCTGGAGCCGCTGGCGGTGGTGCGTTTCCTGCACTCTGCACCCGGCGTGAGCAGCGCTGGGCCACACACACCCCGCGCTGACGGTAATCCCCCGGCAGACGCTTACCCGAAGTGACGGAGGCAGGGGCTTTCTGAGAGGCGCGCTGCGAGGAAACGCGGCCCTGCCAGACCACCGCGCCGCTGCAACGGCGCGATTAGCTGTCCGCCGCGCGAGAGCTGGGCACGCCAGAGAACGCCCAGAAAACCCGCCGCCGTCTTACAGCCAGGCTCCTTAAGAGCGTCAGCAAACTTTCATCCATTATTGCAGTGTGCAATGTGAAAGCAATGTGCGGCTGATTCGCCCACACGGCTGCGTGAATCTTATTGCGGACGCACCGGGGCTTGAACCAACAACCCGCCGGGTCCCGGTCGTGTACCGCGCCTTAGCCGCTAAGCTGCTGTTGATACGGGCTGTGCTGCGTCACTTATGAGAGCCTCTTCGACAGCTTTGCTGCAGCTGAAGGGTATTTATTGAAAATTCCCACAGAAGGTTCTCTGGGCGCTCACAGGGACTGTGGAGGGCCATTGCTCTTGTTCAAGGATCAAATTTACCCCGATGGTACAGTGTTGTTCATTTTCCAAGCAAAAAAGGTGCAAATTAATGATGTATTGCTGGCTAGTACTATTGTATGTACCAATGGAGTACCGCCCCAGTGACAAGCATTCGTACCATTTCAGGCATTTACGTATCTTTGCAGGACTGGCGGTCGCCCTCAGGGGCATGTTCAGGGGTGACTCTGTGGGGGGGAAGGTTAAGGGGGGGTATGTTTTGGGCTGGCCCTGTGGGGCGTGTGTTTAGCATGTTTCCGGTGCATCCAGCCACACACACACAGGGGCCATCCGGCCGGCCCGTTAAAGCGCTGTTGGGCCGTTCTCTGATTGGCTGAGATCTGTGCCGGCGTTGCGGGTCTGAGATAAACTGGTGCAGTGCATTGCTGCACTGATAACCCACTCACCACACCAGCAAGTTGCTCAATATAGACCTTCTTCTTCTTGACAAAGTTGTTGGGAGCTAAGCGGTCTGCATTAAAGTGAGCTATGTGACCCTCAGCCCACAAGTCTACTTCAGTCTCATCTGCAACAGCGAAGAGAGGACTGAAGGTGCCGGCCTTATCGGGCTGATTGGCCTGATATCGTCCAATCTGGTTTTCTTCTTATTGTTTACCAGTATCAGAAGTGGCCTTTTCTTTGAAACTCTACTCTCATTGTAGTCATTTTTTATTCAAAGCGACTTACAGTTGATGAGACGAAGCGGGGGACAATCCCCCCCCCTGGAGCAATGCAGGGTTAAGGGCCTTGCTCAAGGGCCCAACGGCTGTGCGGATCTTAGTGTGGCTACACCGGGATTAGAACCACCGGCCTTCCGGGTCCAAGTCATGTGCTGTCCCTTAGCAGGCTGCCCTGGAAAATATATTTAAAGGCCGGCATCCCTCTCTTTACTGTCTCGCTTTATGAAATCTTCTATGAAATCTTCAGTTCAGATCTCACGCATGGAATCACCGTCATTGGCTGATAAGTTTCGAGAGAAAACTATTTCTTTTCGGCCATTTTTAAGCCAAAGTTGAACGTCAGAACTGCCAGTGTACTAGATAGTGTAGCAACTGAAACACGTTTATTTTTTAGCTTCATTGACCAGCACGATTGCTTTCAGCTGCGCTTAATATCATGGGACTGGTCTCGCTATCACCAAATTTGCACATTAGCATGATTTCTTGTCCCACTGTGTGTTTTAGCCTGAAATTTGGTCCGAGTAGTATGCTACAGTAGCATGCGGTTTCAAACGCAACCACAGTGATTCCCAACTTTAGAACCACAGTTTATATGCACTCAGTGAACACTTTATTTTATTCTTTACCTAATAAAGTGGTGGCCGAGTGTATAATGAGCCAAGAATAACATAAACTATGAAGTGCCAACAAAGTTATGCGAGTGATGTAACTGGAGTTTTTAAGTGTTGATATGATCTGGGTTTTTTTAGAACAGCTTCTTCTTTGCAGTCGGCTGTAGCTGTTTGCCTGATTGGGTAAGAGCTCTTACGAGTGCTTACATTGTTCAGTCTTATCGCCTGATCTGTGCACGGTCCACAGGGGGCCAAACCGTTCTCCAGAAGCCAAAAATAGACCCAGAGGGACAAAGACACCATCCTCCTTGGACTGTCCGGGCCTTTCCCCTCACACCACCGAACATCTGTTCCGGGGTCAGGTGAATCGCTTGCTCTCCTCTAAGTCGCACCCGCAGGTGAACACGTTTGAGCCGTGAACAAAGAGACCCCGGCTCCGTTTCAAAGAGCAAGTTATCGACCGGCAGATTCGACAAGGCCCGCGACCCCCCGCCCCCCTGGTCTTTTTTGTGTGTCACTGAAAAAATGACAATGTGGAAATTCCGACAGCCCTCATTATTGCCTGTATTCAAACACCCAATTATGCAGGATCAGACAGAAAGAAACATCTGAAAGAAACTTCCTTCCGTGAGCCTATGCGGACGGCATTGTCAACACGAATACCGCTTTGCATATTTTCCCCACTCCACAAGCACGCAAAACTGGGCCAAATATCATTGTCTGGCTATGCTGCTCCCTGGGATTTGCCCGAGCAAAACAGTCTTTTTTGTTTCGAAAGAACGACATTGTCACGGACAACTTTCCATTGTCCGCGACAATGTTTTGATCGCTGTCCGGTTTGAATTAAGTCAGATTTGCCGATCGTTCCCGTAAAACGTGCGTGAGAGCTTTGCCAAATTTAGCAGCGGCAGCACAATAACTGTCAGCTTAAAGCCCTCAGAATGACAAAGGTCTAAAGAATAGCACGCGGGTAATTCCCTAAGAAAAACTCCCACCGTATATCAGATCTGGGAATTTACAAATCTCTGTGTATGGTCACTCCCACTTTGGGGTGGAGCAAGACACCGCTGTTATGTCAGTGGCACCTGCCTGTATTACAGCAGGTGGACTGAATAGCGTCTTTAAATGGCCCGTGAACAGTTTATGCTACGCTCCAGACTGTGACGCTAAACGGCTTGGGCCTTTCTGAGAGAGTGTGAAGTTAGCCCAGGCGTATCAGGGCTTGATGCCGCAACGGGTGCCAAAAAAAGGCATTGACAGATGTGTCTCAACAGCTGAAAACACGCAGAGGCACCCTGAAGTTTCCCTCGGGATGCATAAAGTATCTATCTATCTATCTATCTATCTGTCTGAAGGCACCCTGCTGAAAAGAACTCAACTGTTTAAACTATGTTTTAAACAGCGGGTAGCTGGTTGACCAGTTAGACAACATGGTTTGATCAGCTCAAGCTATGTTTTGAAACTGCTGGTAGCTGGTATCTCAAGCTGGTGGAAGCTGGATTTCACCCCAGGGGAGAGAGTTGAAGAGCTTTCGTCACTGATGTGTACTAAGGCATGGTTCAGCCCGTGCCGGCTTCAACGATGGATTTCCCAAACCAAATAATGTCCTTATTTGTGAAAGCTTGTGAACTGTGTCAAGCTCTGAACTGCTGTTATCACACAGCAGCGTGCCAGCATTCATTTGATTCTGTGTGTTCTGCGCCACCCACTCACAGATTGAGTAAAGTGATAAGAAGAAACAGGCCCCGTGCTGTGTACACTGGTGGCTAAGACGCAAAGTGCTGGGCTCCCAAACTCTGTCCGCCGAAGCCTCGGGTTTTATCACACTCTCATCTCTCTCATTACGTGGTATTTAGCAGACGCTCTCCATCAGGCCAGCATCATCCATATACATTACATTACATTACATTATTGCCATTTGGCAGACGCTCTTATCCAGAGCGACGTACAGTTGATTAGACTAAGCAGGAGACCATCCTCCCCTGGAGCAATGCAGGGTTAAGGGCCTTGCTCAAGTGCCCAACGGCTGTGCGGATCTTATTGTGGCTACACCGGGATTAGAACCACCGACCTTGCGGGTCCCAGTCGTTTACCCTAACCACTACGCTACAGGCTGCCCGATATATACACCTTCGAATCCCAGCAGACTCATTTTCCCTTGCTTTTAGTTCCAGGCGAGAGCATTCTACGTTGTCGCATGACGATTTGCTATTTAGCCGATGCTTTCATCCAAGGTTGATAACAGTTGATTAGACTAAGCAGGAGACAGTCCTCCCCTGGAGCAATGCAGGGTTAAGGGCCTTGCTCGAGGGCCCGGCAGCTGCTTGAATCTTATTGTGGCTCCACCGGGCCTTCCTTAGCCACTAGGCTACATACTGCCCCTTATCTGTGTCTTTATATATTGTTTTTGCAGTACTGTGTATTTTGTTTGTTTTTTGTTTTTTTTGTTTTTTACAAAAATTACAAGTTGCACAGCACTTTGGTTTGACCATAGTCATTTTAAAGTCATTTGCTTTTTAAATAAATGTGACTTGACTTGACGGGACACGGAAGGAACACCCTTCACTACCAGAGGAGATCAGAGAGAGACTGGATGTTGCTGAGAAACAAAAGCAAACAACACAGTCACTCTTTAGACAGGAATGTACACCCAGTGAGCACTTTATTAGGTGTTTATTAGGCTTTTTAGTCTTCTGCTGCTGTAGCCTCTCCACTTCGAGGGATGAGGCATTGTGTGTCCACAGATGCTCTTCTGCATGCCACTGTTGTAATGCGTGGTTATTTGCGTTACTGTCAGCTTCCTGTCAGCTTTGACCGGTCTGGCCCTTCTAATCTGACCTCTCTCATTAACAGAACTGCTGCTCACTGGATTTTTGGCATTGTTCTCTGCAAACTGTCCCTGAGATCACACTTCTTCCCCATTTGTTCTGAAGAACAGCTGAACCTCTTGACCACATTTGGCTGAGTAAATATTTGCATTAACAAACCGGTGTCCAGGTCTACCTAATGAAGTGGTCAATGAGTGGATGTGCATGTACTGCTATCTCTATATCTTACTCTCCTGCCATCTCAATGGCATTTGGCATCTGCCAACTTTATGAAACCCATTGTAAAATGATCATGCTATCTGGAAATGAATAGGTGCACTGTTCCCATAGTGGCAGGCTTATTGCTATGTTATTATATTTGAACAGAAGTGAAATGTTCTCCCGCTAACACATATTCCCGGAACACCAATCTGCTCCCAAACTCAATAAATAAAATAAATACAAATGGATGCTTTATTTATTAATTTATGGCTGACGGAAGTCAGACCTGAGTTTATCACGCAGTGAAATATACATTGTGCTTATTCAGTATACATTCAGAATCTCACAGAAAATATTTTTTTTCCAAGATATAAATCATTCCTATTTGCATATGATCATTTCTGCCTGCAGATATTCCATCTTTCACTGAAAGTACACGTTACCTCGGGCCTCCAATAAAATCTTATTGACTCGATAGTGCAGCTAAAGTTTAAGTTACATTCAGAAACTGATAAGCCATCAGAAAATATACGGAAACAAATACATTCACCACAGTTTGCATTCATAGGAAATCTAGAGACGTCAAAACACAAATATAAAATGAGATGGAAAATTGCATTGTAATGAAAAATATTTTGACACAATAACATGAAACAAAAACAAATTCACAAATGACCGAAAATTTGAACTTGGAACTTTGTTCCCAAACAAAGATTGTTAATTACCCATAAATACTTTTCCCTGTAATATTTAATATAAACTTTGCATATGCCAGCGAATGTTTCATAACAGGTAAATGGCAACAATTATTGTAATTATCCCAAAAAACTGAAACTACTTTGAAACTTTTTGTAAAATAATTCAAGCATTTCTGTTCCCAAGAAGAGCAGAGTATTCGTTCCGTCATCCAGGGCAGTTCACCCTCACCTCCTTATTACTTTGGTAGTAGTGGAGTTGCTTCAGCTCTATGACGGCTCTCTCCCAGGTCCTTTTGCATTTCGCGACCTGGTGCAAGAAGGAAGAGACCAGGTCAGAGTCAGGAAGACCGCTGTGTTCAAAGTTTCGAATCTTTATTGACAATCTTAAATGTGATACGGCTATGTTTCAGGAACCTATCGTGTACGAAGACGATTTATTTGCACGGGATAGGTTGACCGCATGTCTTTGGACGTTGGAGGAAACAGGAGTACCAGGAGGAAACCAACGCAGACACGGGGAGACCCGTGCAAGCTCCCTACAGAAGACTGGGGTCGGATTCAGACCACCGCCGTGCTGCCCATAAATGATAGTGTAATGAACAGCTTGGGTGGCGGAGGGGTTTTAGACGCGCTGTCTGCAGTCAGCATTCATGCCGGAACGAGGCCTAGCCTGGCAGGGCGTGGCAGCCCTGCTTGCCGGAGGAATCGGCGGTGAGTAAAGGGGAGGCCGTTTAAATATGCCATTGCACCGTATTTGACCAACAGCACTAATCAGCTGAGCCATCGGCTGATTAGCAATGTTGGCCTATCACAGTGCATTCACATTTCAGGCCGTTTAGATAGACCACCCCCCAGTAAGTCAATGCACCGAGTTTGACCAATATCACTAATCAGCCGAGCCATGGGCTGATTAGTAATGATGGCCTATCACAGTGCATTCACATTTCAGGCCGTTTAGATAGACCACCCCCCAGTAAGCCGATGCACTGAGTTTGACCAATATCACTAATCAGCCGAGCCATGGGCTGATTGGACCGGAGCTGGGCCGGACTCCTGTTGCGCAGTTTTTTTGTTTTCCCCTGAAGGATGCAGGTGCCTGCCGAGTGACCCATGTGACTGAAAGGGAATCGCACCGCTTCCCGTCAGCCCTGTGTTCAGAACCAGCGCTTAAGTACGGGAAGGGATTAGAGCATAACAACAACAATGGTTGAAGCGGGCTCTAACGTGGCAGTGTCGGGTGTCAACAGGAGCTGGCAGCGGAGCGATGTCATTTCCAGTTGTTTTTTTTTTTTTTTTGCACGGAAGGCGCTTGAGGGTCTCGCGGGGGAACGGGACTTACCCGTCTTTTCGCTCGCTGAAGCTTCTTGATCTGAAACGTGGCCAGCTCTCTGGCGCTGAGGTCGGACTCGTCCCTCACCTGCGAGGGAACAACCTCGGCTGTCAACCTGAACAAACCCGTTCGCAAGCTCCTGGCAGTCCTGAGGGGATCCGCCGTCGAATGTCTCAGCTGTGTTCCAACCCTACAGCTAACGTGTCCCTCACTGCTGCATATCTTTTACATTACATCACATTAATGGCATTTGGCAGACGCTCTTATCCAGAGCGACGTACAGTTGATTAGACTAAGCTGGAGACAATCCTCCCCTGGGGCAATGCTGGGTTAAGGGCCTTGCTCAAGGGCCCAATGGCTGTGCGGATCTTATTGTGGCTACACCGGGGATCGAACCGCCGACCTTGCGGGTCCCAGTCATTTACCTTAACCACTACGCTAAAGGCCGCTACAGGTTTCACTGACTGAAGAAAAGTGCATGTGAGCAACAGGGTGACATGGAGCAGGTTGCAGTGTTACTGAAATCTGAGTCAGACCCAGGAAGAGTGTTTTTTAACTGTAGCTTTCCAAAACTTTACAAGAGTTTTCCTAACCCGGAGCTATTCCTGGTCGTGAGGAGAAACGTTGCATTTCTGGCATTACTTACCTTCCTCAGTTTCAACTTCTTCGCTTCATTATTGATTTCTTTGCATGTCTTCGGGCAGTGGACCTTTTGGAAGAGACATATTGACAATGAACATACTTTTTCATCATTCGCTTGTTTCATTTGTATTCGCCACCAAGAAGTATATCGTGTCCTGTGCACATACAATCCCAACCTTAATGACAACCTTTTCAAAACAGAAAATATGGACTGGATTATGAGAACTTTGAAGATGAGGCAGGCCATTGAAGCCGACGGCTGCAGGGCTCAACAATAAGGATTGTCCACTGTCCTGAGGCCACTATGAGCTTGGCTTAGGCTGAGTGATCCGTGACTTGCCCATGGGTAAGGAAGTCTTTTCCAACTTAATTGTTTCTTCAACTTAATTGTTTCTGTGCCAACGCTTGTATATCAATGACCAGTATTATATTATCGTGTACGTCGTTCATATGTGGACCAACGCTGTCTTATTACATTCCATTACATTCAAGGCATTTAGCAGACGCTCTTATCCAGAGCGAAAAAATGATGAAGTGCAAATCAAAACCAGGGACAGGTGCCTTGAGGACCCTAGAGGACAGTACGGTTCCGAGTTCTAGCTCAGATCACATAGATACAATTATAAGTTATTTACTTTACAGTTGTCCTTTCTCTACTGAAACTTGTATATCAGTACGGATCTGTATCATCTGTATCACCAACACTTCCTTCCCAATAACTATCACAAGTCTTACAGCTTGATCAGACATGAATAGTTGTTCTGACTGACATCTCAGTCCGTTTTACGTACAGTACATACAGATAGCAAGGGATTCCGGGCCGGATCTGTGCCAATTCCGGACGGAAGTCAGCCGGAATCTGCTCAGATCCGACCCGGAGACTTTTGACAGAACGTGTGTAGTCCTCACCTTGACTTTGCACGACTTCAGACGTGTGATGGCGTGGATCAGATTATTGTAGTCTCTGCCCCACTTCTTCTGCCCCTCGTTCAGCACTTTGCCAAAGAACCAGTACACTTGCTTCATGATGCACCCGTACTCCGGCGTCTCCTTCAACGAGAAGGAAGGAAGGAAAATGCTCAATGCCATGTCAGTTCAACGATTGTGCGTGCCTCTTCAAAGCGGTGACACTTGTGTATATAATCACATTTACGATAAGTGTGCCGTACAGCAATATTTTTAGCACATAGCACATGTTGTATATTGCATAGTAAATTGCGTATCACTGAATTTTTACGAGGCTGCATCGTCGCCTCTATCTGGCCTGGGTTCAAATACGTCACTGTTTCCGATTCAGATACTGTTCTGTGCTCCACTGATCTTGCCTGGCGCAGTTGAGCCAACCAAGAGGACCAGAAAGTGGTCCAGCATTTAATAGTCCTCAGTAAAGAGTAGAAAAGTATTTCAATACAAAACAATTACGCCTGTGACCCAGGTCTGATATGCACGCGTGGGTGGATTGATGAGCTATTTGTGCAATGGCAGAGTAGCAGCAACCTTTACCCTGGCTTTATTTACCATCTTCTATAAAGCATATGCGCTGCAGTGTACTCTGTTTAATGAGGGAGGCTACGCGCTGTGGCACACGTCCCTGCTGCTTAACCCACTTTCGGTTGAACCGCTAACCAGACGGGTCTGTTACTCATCCGCAGGGATGTGTAACAGCACATAGCACGGGGGACTCAAGACTTACTTTGATTTTGGCCAGGACCTCCCAGTTAACAATTAGCCTTCCGTCGTCGTTCGAAAAGTCGGTCACCTGAAAAGAAATAAGCGGAAAGAGTCGAGGGGGTCAGGGGCAGGGAGCAAATGGCAGGTTTGAAGGATGTGCTCCTTTCGACCAGCAGTGCAATTATAAGACCAGGAGAGGCAGGAAAAGATGACTGTCGGAGATAAGCAGACACAAAAACAATGCAGTGACTCCACCACCGAAGTATGTTCCCGTGGAGAAGCGGTCGTTTAGCTGCCAGGTGCAGTCGGCCAGGCGTGCGCGGTGGAAATACTCACAATGCCCTTATCCACGCTGCCCACTAACGTCGTCCACAGCCTCTCCTCCTCGCACGGGGGCTCGTCCACGGCCGCAGCCTCCCCGCATACCCCCGCCTGGGGGATGAACCTGGCTGTCCTGGCACTGCCAGTCAGTAGGACAACCAGCAGGCACGCGCTCTGGAGCTGTCGAGACATGCCGGCCGCCGAGCCTGTCCTTCCATTCCTCTCTCCCTCTACTTATACGCTCTCCCTGCGTTTCCTCCTTGTGATGTCACACCTGCACGCCTCCCTTTTCCCTCCCTACCTACAAGTGCACCACACTGGAAAAAAAAAAAAAAAAAGCTCTGTCAGCCCCACGGGAAACATGAGAGCCTTCATCTTATCAAACCGCTCCTGTCAGACACATTTACTGCCCCTTTTCACTTATACGATAGCTTATCGCGTTGTGGCATGAGATAATTTTTTAGAACAAAAAGCCGCTAATCGGTGCGTGATGCAAACGTTAACTTTTGGGGGGTGGGGGGGGGGGTTGCAAGCGCAAGTTGTGTTGGCGTGACACCAGAGCTTATTCAGGTCATGACATTTGGGGTCTCGACGGCGTCCTAGATTCTGGTTGCAGAGGAGAAACCACATCCCTACTCCGAAGACGGAGAGAAAGTCGCCGTCGCGGTGCGCCGGGGACGCTGCTCCTACGCGTTAATGCCGGTTTAATCGCTGAAATTTAAGCGAGGGCCCTCTCAAACTCTCCCTCGCGTAGCACTGGGCCAGTCGCCAGCGCTGAGCTTTGTAGCCTCCCGGGCTTTGATCGGAGAGACGGGGCGGAGGTGAGGAGGATGGGGAGGCCTTGTCGCTCGGACCTGCTCGACGGCACTCGGCGAAACGGCGGCGTGTCTGTTCTTGGGGATATGGTGGGCGGCAGGTGACCCACTTTGCAGAGAGGGGGGGGGGGGGGGGGGGGGGGGGTCTCGAGGTGATGGAGGAAGGGGCTGGTTTCAGACACGGCTTCCAGGATGGCCTAGTTCTGTGCACGCCACCAGTGAGTGGGTCAGCCGCAGATTCTGCATTTTCCACGAGCGCGGCGTGGGCCCATCCCTTCCATTAACGTCGCGAAAGACAGAGTAAAGGTCATTCTTTCGGGTCAGGAGGGTTACATTTAGATTTATTTTGTCCACCTTGTGTTCATTCTTCCAGTTGATGTATTTAGTCATTATTATTATTATTATTATTATTATTATTATTTTTGTTATCATTATTATTTTATCATTCTCATAATAATAATATGTGAATATGCTACTCACTGTGCTGTTCAGTGGTTTTCCCCTTGGGGTGGGGGTTGGGCTATATCTGGATTATAGTTTCCGACATGTTTCTGCTGGTATCATTTATGACCTTTTTATTTTGTGACTTGTATACTATTATGAAGCAGTGTTTAAAAAACGTGTGCATTCACACTCAACTCAATGTTCCGTTTACACTGAAAAAATGCTTCATTAGATAAAAGCAAAATTCAGTTTGTGACAGTTTTCTGGTGAAAGTGTACAATAAGGTTACATCAATTGGCATTAATTAATGTAGTTGTTATCCAACCAACTACTGAGAAGTTAATATGTGCACCTTTCTTAATATACTTGCACATCATGAATTCATGTTTACAACATTAGTTAATGTCAGTGGAATTGGAATTCTAAAAAAAGACAGTTAATGTAGTATACTTATCATTTTAAGTTTATCCTATGGTTTGCAAATGTATTAATATTTATGTAACCAATACATTAGGTACATAAATATTTATACATTAGCAAATTGGCATGGACAATTGTAGTTGTTACAGCTGTCATGAATGAATGATGTTAAAATAAGTTTATAAAGCATGAAATTAACTTATCATTTGTGAATGCGTTTGTAAATGTCATGCTTTATATGATTTTACATCATTAATTCATGATTACTGGAACAACTGCGGTTGTCCGTGCTAATTCCTGAACCTTATTTTGAAGTGACTTTCTCAATTGAAGATGTTCCAGCTCATTCAAACGTGGCAAGTGGCAAGTAGTAGCAAACGTAGCATATTCCCCAAAAATGTTGTTTCTGATGAAAGCTGAAATAAATACTGAATATTTATATTTATAATATATATATTTTAATATATAATAAATATTATTATTTATGAATAATTTCTGTCATGATGTACATGTTCGTTCTGTTCCTGCGACAGTGGTCGTGTTGATTCCGACTCCCCCCCCCCCCCCCCCCCCCCCCCACCCCCCCCAACCCCCTTCCTGTTTTTGCTGCCAATTTCCAAATGATTTCATCAGATAGCGTAAGACCGGCTCAGTGAGGCGCAGGAATGCTGAATGGCAGGGTGAGGGGCTGTGATAAAGACTCTTTCATCTCCACTCTGGTGCTGCCTCCATGCCCCTCCGGGCTGGCCGTGTGAAAGCCCCTTATAGGAGCACCCTGCCCCTCTGTCTGAGGGGAATTCCCAACCTGCGTGTTGCTCTGTAGACACTTCCTCTGTGAACATTCCCCAAGTCAGCCAGGACACAGGGACACGCAACCCGCAGATAGCATAGGAGGCGACGTGGCTCAGGCGGTTAGAACGGTCGTCTGGCAGTCGGAGGGTTGCCGGTTCGATCCCCTGCCCGGGCTGTGTCGAAGTGTCCCTGAGCAAGACGCCTAACCCCCAAATGCTCCTCACAAGCTGGTCGGCGCCTTGCATGGCAGCCAATCGCTGTTGCTGTGTATGAATGGGTGAATGAGAAGCATCCATTGGACAGTGCTTTGGATAAAAGCGCTATATAAATGCCAGCCATTTGCCATTTACCATGTATCAGGGACTTCGACTGTACCGATACTGGTACCGATGACATAATCACTTGACAAAGTCACATTCAGTGTACTTCATAATACTGCATGCGACCGCTGCCCCTTATGTTTTGAGAAGGCACTGACAGAAGGCACATGACACTCATTGTGAAATTGAAGTTGGTAGGAACTACAGGAGGCATTTTGGAGTGTGTTTGGAGCTGGTTACGGGATAGAACACAAAGAGTATGAGTGGGAAGGATATTATCTGAGCAGGGTATTGTGGGAAGAGTCCCACTAGGATCAGTGCTGGGACCACTGCGTTTCCTCATTTGCATGAATGACCATGACGGTCACTGAAAGCACATGAGTTAAACAATGCCGATGAAACAAATGATCGTGGAAGGTTTAGCTGACAGAATCAACTGAAATCACCCAAGACAATTTGAGCAGAATCCTGGCCGGAAATTAAATTACACTAAATATATTTTAATGTGGCACATAAAAACATAATGCAGGCTTAGTTTATGGATGATACCAAATTATAATGGGCTCAATTTTGGCTCGGGAGTGAAGTTGATCAAAGCCTTTCAGGTTCCAGTCACTGTGAATAAAACAGGCCAACCGGATGCTGGGATATATAGTGAAAAGTATTGATTATAAATGTAAGGAAGTTATTCTCGCCTTATGAAATACCTTTGTCAGACCATACTTAAAGTATTGTGTGCTGTTCTGGGGATTGTCTTACAAGAAAGCTGAAAAGAGATAGAGGTGACGGAAAAGGTTCCAACCAAATTGATTCCCGCGATAAAAGATAAAAGGAGATAAAAGGTAAAAGGGGAGATTTGTTTGATGGGATTAACAGTGAACTAGAGAAGGTGCATGAACGTAAATGAGCAAAGGATAAATTCCGCACAGACATTTGTAAGTATTTTTTCACACAGAGAGTAATCATTGTGTGGAATAGCTTGCCAGGTCACGTGGAGGCAGAAACTATGGGATTTCAAGACCAGTCTTGATATGGTGCGAGATACCATTGAGTTTTTTAAGTACAGTAAGCATTAGGTGCACTTTAATCATCGTAGGAAAAGGCAAACCATGTTGGGCAGAATGGCCTTCTCTGAATGGCCTGGCCATGTTAGGTGATGGTATATTATGCGATGTATGTTGGGGGTTTCAAGACCAGGCTACGTTGCTAGATACGATTTAGCTTTCAGGCAAACTAAGCAGTAGGTACACTTAGGGGTAGGAAAAGGCGAGCATTTTCTGCAGGAGAGTGCGCTGTGTACAGGAGAGTGCATTGTGTGCAGGAGAGTATGTTGTGCACAGGAGAGTGCGTAGTGCGCAGGAGAGTGCGCTGTGTACAGGAGAGTGCATTGTGTGCAGGAGAGTATGTTGTGCACAGGAGAGTGCGTTGTGTGCAGGAGAGTGTGTTGTGCACAGGAGAGTGCGTTGCATGCAAGAGAATGCGTAGCGTGCAGGAGAGTGTGTTGTGTGCAGGAGAGTGCATTATGTGCGTTGTGTGCAGGAGAGTGCATTGTGTGCTTTGTGTGCAGGAGAGTGCATTATGTGCGTTGTGTGCAGGAGAGTGCATTATGTGCTTTGTGTGCAGGAGAGTGCATTGTGTGCAGGAGAGTGCATTATGTGCGTTGTGTGCAGGAGAGTGCATTGTGTGCTTTGTGTGCAGGAGAGTGCATTGTGTGCTTTGTGTGCAGGAGAGTGCATTGTGTGCTTTGTGTGCAGGAGAGTGCATTGTGTGCTTTGTGTACAGGAGAGTGCATTGTGTGCTTTGTGTGCAGGAGAGTGCGTTGTGTGCATTGTGTGCAGGAGAGTGCATTGTGTGCATTGTGTGCAGGAGAGTGCATTGTGTGCTTTGTGTGCAGGAGAGTGCATTGTGTGCGTTGTGTGCAGGAGAGTGCATTGTGTGCGCTGTGTGCAGGAGAGTGCATTATGTGCGCTGTGTGCAGGAGAGTGCATTATGTGCACTGTGTGCAGGAGAGTTCATTGTGTGCTTTGTGTGCAGGAGAGTGCATTGTGTGCAGGAGAGTGCATTGTGTGCTTTGTGTGCAGGAGAGTGCATTGTGTGCATTGTGTGCAGGAGAGTGCATTGTGTGCTTTGTGTGCAGGAGAGTGCATTGTGTGCTTTGTGTGCATTGTGTGCATTGTGTGCAGGAGAGTGCATTGTGTGCAGGAGAGTGCATTGTGTGCTTTGTGTGCAGGAGAGTGCATTGTGTGCTTTGTGTGCAGGAGAGTGCATTGTGTGCTTTGTGTGCAGGAGAGTGCGTTGTGCCCGCTCCGGGCAGGGGCCGGTATCTGTAACAGTAGTGCGACGGTTCAGGTGTCACGGGTCAGATCAGATTGCAGTGAGACAGTTCTTTTATTCACGTGAAATGAATAACAAAACAATGTTGAATGCAGGTCGGCTATTCCAGCACAATTTCTGAATGCTTTCCATGCAATGACCGAGCAAATAACTTTCCCTGGGTTTATTCCCCTGTGTCACCAAGCACAGGGCCCCTGAATGAATTTAAAGGGTACTTTATAGTCCACACACTCTATCTGTGTTTGGGGTTGCTCTGTAATTGCAAGGGGGGCTATCTCAGTCTGTTTATGTACTGAAATCATGCCAACCGTTTTTATCGGCTGAAAACCAGAATCAGCAGGATAACTGCACTGAGAAACACCCAGAACCCTCCCAAATCTGGAACACGGACTGCAGTAAAAAGAGCTGTTCCGTTTTTTTCCCAGCGCAGTTATCCAGCTAACTCCTGTAATCCTGTTGTGTGAAATACGCCCTGTCCTCTGTTTGAGCGAAACCCCCCCTAAACTGATGCAGATCCTGAGAAGCCCGTGTCTGGTTCACGTAGTCTCCCGCTTCACCTCATTCACAGTTGACGTGCTGGGAGTAAACGATATAAGTGTGGTTTAATCAAAAAAATAAACCACACATACTCATGCGCACACCCTTTTTTCTGCCTTTATACAACGTCGACGTTTCGGTGCACTACATCCATGGTGCGCTCACTCTATAACGATGTTTTCAAAGGCATGCGGGGGCTCACACAGGTGCAGGTGGGTCTGCTTTGAGCACGGTACGTGAATGAGCGTTAATAAGCGTTGACAATGAGCGTTAATAAGCGTTGACAATGAGCGTTAATAAGCGTTGACAATGAGCGTTAATAAGCGTTGACAATGAGTGTTAATAAGCGTTGACAATGAGCGTTAATAAGTGTTGATTTAATAAGCGTTGACAATGAGCGTTAATAAGCGTTGACAATGAGCGTTAATAAGCGTTGATTTAATAAGCGTTGACAATGAGCGTTAATAAGCGTTGATTTAATAAGCGTTGACAATGAGCGTTAATAAGCGCTGACAATGAGCGTTAATAAGCGTTGGTAATAAGCGCTACGACCACGGGCGGCGTGTCGCGTAGCCTCTGTGGGAGATAAGTGCCACTCTCCGTCTCGTCTTTCATAATCCCGTCCGGAGGTCCGCCCCGCGCCCCGGAGCTGGGGAGGCAGAAGGGAGCGAGGCGCTCTGTGGCCATTGTTCCCACAGCACGGCATGGCGACGGACGGCCGGTAACCCGATCGACTCTCTCTCCACTTTCAGCCCTTTATTGTTGTCCTCCGTTTACTGGAGCCCTTTGATTGTCCATCTCGCTCTCTCGCCGCTTCCTCCTGGGCGCCCGCGGGGGGGTTTCGGCTGTCTGGGAGTATTCGGCCGCCGCGCGGTCTGTGTCCACTCGGCCACCGCCGAAGCCGCTTGCGTTCCAGTGCCCGGGGTTTCTCAGCGTTCCAGTGCCCGGGGTTTCTCAGCGTTCCAGTGCCCGGGGTTTCTCAGCGTTCCCAGTGCCCGGGGTTTCTCAGCGTTCCAGTGCCCGGGGTTTCTCAGCGTTCCAGTGCCCGGGGTTTCTCAGCGTTCCAGTGCCCGGGGTTTCTCAGCGATCCCCGTGCCCCGTGCTGTCATTTCAGCGAACGACCTACCCCGGTGGCTTTTGTTTGTGCCCCGTTACCGCATATACAAAAGGAGCCATCTGTGGATTGCCATTTGAATTGTTTAGCCTTGGTGGGAAAAATGGATGCAGCCAGAGGCAGAGGATGATGAAATCAGAGCCACAGTCATTGATCATGTGGTAAATCTGGTCTGTCCCTGAGGGAAGCAGGTTGAGGGTTCAACCAAACTTGCCTAGATCCACAGTAGCTTTAATAGGCAAACCAACAGGTACTATACAGTATTTACAGCATTCTGAATGAAGGCATGCAATTGATGTATATTACAGTAGTACTGTGATTTGAGAAGCATATCAGTGCACATTTGTCTTTGACTCACTACAGGACCCAGCAGTTACCTCACACAGGGGAAAGGGGTAGAATATTTACACCTCAACAGGAGGATGCAATAGTTGGGATGGTCATTGCCAACAACAGCATCAGGCTAAGAGAAATGCGTGACAAAATAATTGCAGACAACAACATATTTCCAAACATTTACAGTGTAAGCACTACAAGCATTTCAGCAGTGCTACAGAAACATCAGATCAAGATGAAACAGTTGTACACTGTCTCCTTTGACAGGAGCGTGTCAAGGAACAATATGAAGTTTATGCAGGTATATGTGAAGATTTATGACCACCACCCACATGACCAGATGTCACTTCTAGATGTGTGTATGGACATAACAGTGGAACACATCCAGGGTTGGATAAGGCACACAAAGATGTGATAACATCGGTGTGTTAGGGGCCATGGTGGCACAACAGGCTAAGATGCAGCGGACTTGCGGTTGCAGTTTGCGGGGACCGGGGTTTGATTCCCGCTCCTGCCAAAAGCCAAGGTTTGGCTGGCTCTCATGCGGTGGCATGATTGGCTCGCTGCTCCAGAGGGAGGGACTTGGCAGGGTTAGTAGATCGCCGCACAATAAAGCACCTCGGGCACCTTGGAACCACGGTCACGAACATGAGACGAGACGGCTTGAAGAAGCCTTTGGGCCACTGAGGGAAGGGGTGTGGGTGGTGTATCTAATACTAGCTCTAATTGAATCAGATGGGGTACAATTGGCTACCAAATTGGGAGAAAAAGAGAAAAATCTTTTCTTTTTTTTTACATTTGGTGTGATGTTGATGAAATGGCCTAATGCAGAGGACAGAATGGCTGGGCCAGGCAAACTGCAGTAATGACCTGACTTCTGATACTGATAGGCAGATAATATATGTGCGAATAACTGTATATAGTAAAAATATTGTTATTTGGTATGTATTTGTTATTGATTGTAATGTATTTTGAGTAATTGATTGAGTATACTGTTGCCTTTGTGATTTGTTTCTTTATCATATATTGTTTTACATTACACAGTAAAAATTGTTATTCTGGGTTTCCGATACTGTAACATCCATTCATTTACAGTTTACTGTAAATTTACCACATTCAGTCATGACATCTATTGTGAGAGGCAAACAAACAGATTAAAAGTTTCTTCAGCTGCTTGGCTTGAAATATCTGTTGATGCAAAAATTGAGGAAAGGGAAACACATAATATATGTATTTAGCAGTGGTCCGAATTGTTTGTGTTTTGTAGTTAATTGTACATTGAGTGGCAAAGTAGTCTTATGGGAGAAAGCATATGCTATAGTTATGGCGGCATGAGTCACTTTTGGGTGAAATATATAAGTGTTTTGGTTGTTGAAGTGCATTTTGCATGGTGCGTGTTTCAAAAGCACACTGTGTGAAGAGTTTTGAGGAAGTGGACATGGTATTGAGACAAGTGTGAAAACGATTGTAAAAAAACTGTAATTCAGCATCTTATCAGTGACTCAATCCTCAGCTGGGACCGGCCTTACCATCAAATTTATATGTGACTAGCTGAAGAGCCCCTGTCCGATGTTCTGTACAGGAGTGGGTCCCAGTGGGTGTAGCTTTTCACTCTCAGAACCTAATAAAGCGCACCTCATTCAGAGATCTCATTCAGCTGGTAATTAGTCGAATCAGGCGTGGCAAATTGAGGTTGAGATTAAAACCTAGCGCATGGTTGATCCGCAGGGTTTTCTTCCTATATCATTACATCACATTCATGGCACTTGGCAGACGCTCTTATCCAGGGCGACCTACAGTTGATTAGTCTAAGCAGGAGACAATCCTCCCCTGGAGCAATGCAGGGTTAAGGGCCTTGCTCAAGGGCCCAACGGCCGTGCGGATATTATTGTGGCTACACCGGGATTAGAACCACCGACCTTGCGGGTCCCAGTCCTTTACCTTAACCATTACGCTACAGGCCACCCTACTAGCCTGGGGCCAAACACACCACTGGGGAGATGTGAGGGAAATAGAAAGCTGCTCGTCCTGTTGCCATTGTTGCCTCTCTTTCTCACGCCAAAACCAAACCAAAATCAAAATTTAAACAGTAGGGAAACAGCTCCCAATTGGTTAAAAGTTTGCGTTTGTATTTCTGGTTTTAACCCCAACCCACCCTTTTATCAGGTCTGTCACTGAACCATCCATAGAGTGTGTGTGTGTGTGTGAGTGTGAGTGTATGCCTGTAATGTAATGTAATGTAATGCTTCATCTTAAACCCGCTTATCCTGAACAGGGTCGCAGGGGGGCTGGAGCCTATCCCAGCATACATTGGGCAAAAGGCAGGAATACACCCTGGACAGGTCGCCAGTCCATCACAGGACACACACACACACTTTAGACTCTCCAATCAGCCTAACCTGCATGTCTTTGGACTGTGGGAGGAAACCGAAGTACCTGGAGAAAACCCACGCAGACACAGGGAGAACATGCAAACTCTACACAGAGGCCGACGGGGATTCGAACCCAGGACCTCCTTGCTGTGAGGCGGCATTGCTACCCACTGCACCATCCGTGCCTCCCTGTTGCTGAACCCTCAGATGGAAATAAGGCTTAGTCTGTGATGCCTGCTTCACTTCCTGAATATGTGATGTGTGAGGGACATGCGCAGAGGTGGCCAATCAGGGCCACTGTCTCTGGTTTTCATGACAACCGCTGGCCTTAATTACTTAATTGGCTCTAACTTTTATGCCATCTGACATTTTAGCCGCATTTCTTGATGAATGCATTAATGACAGTCAACGACTGTTCTTGTGTCCCTGTATGATATGGTTTTACTGCGATCTAATCTCAGAGAACTAGTGTTGGTGTGTACAGCCAATTAGCTCACTTAGCCAGAGTAATTGGTGGAAACAAAAACCTGCCTACACACCGGCCCCCCTGTAGGACTGGAATTGCCCACCCGTGGGTGTGCATATTGTATCATGAGTTATTAGTATCGTACTGAGGCTGAATATCTGTCCGTAGATGTATCAAAGTGAAACATTGCGCTTGTGATGCTTGCACCCAGACACAATTGAAAGTGGCCGTCTGCACTGTTTGGAGAGGTGCGTTCAGGCGTGGGCTGAGGTATTGTCTCACTGAAGGAGGTGCTCAGATGTGTCATATTTCCATTCAGTTGATTTTACTGCATGAAGAGAGTGTGTGTGTGTGTGTGTGTGTGTGTGTGAGTGAGTGTGAGTGTATGCCTGTAAGTATGTGCGTGTGTGTGTGTGTGTGTGTGTGAGAGTGTGTGTGAGTGTATGTCTGTAAGTATGTGCGTGTGTGTGTTTGTGTGTGTGTGAGTGTGTGTGTATGCCTGGAAGTATGTGCGTGCGTGCGTGTGTGTGTGTGTGTGTGTGTGAGTGTGAGTGTATGCCTGTAAGTATGTGCGTGTGTGTGTGTGTGTGTGTGTGAGAGTGTGTGTGAGTGTATGTCTGTAAATATGTGCGTGTGTGTGTTTGTGTGTGTGTGAGTGTGTGTGTATGCCTGGAAGTATGTGTGTGTGTGTGTGTGTGTGTGTGTGTGTGAGTGTGAGTGTATGTCTGTAAGTATGTGCGTGTGTGTGTTTGTGTGTGTGTGAGTGTGTGTGTATGCCTGGAAGTATGTGTGTGTGTGTGTGTGTGTGTGTGTGAGTGTGAGTGTATGCCTGGAAGTATGTGTGTGTGTGTGTGTGTGTGTGTGAGTGTGAGTGTATGCCTGTAAGTATGTGTGTGTGTGTGTGTGTGTGTGTGTGTGTGTGTGTGTGAGTGTGAGTGTATGTCTGTAAGTATGTGCGTGTGTGTGTTTGTGTGTGTGTGAGTGTGTGTGTATGCCTGGAAGTATGTGTGTGTGTGTGTGTGTGTTTGTGTGTGTGTGAGTGTGTGTGTATGCCTGGAAGTATGTGTGTGTGTGTGTGTGTGTGTGTGTGTGTGAGTGTGAGTGTATGTCTGTAAGTATGTGCGTGTGTGTGTTTGTGTGTGTGTGAGTGTGTGTGTATGCCTGGAAGTATGTGTGTGTGTGTGTGTGTGTGTGTGTGAGTGTGAGTGTATGCCTGGAAGTATGTGTGTGTGTGTGTGTGTGTGTGAGTGTGAGTGTATGCCTGTAAGTATGTGTGTGTGTGTGTGTGTGTGTGTGTGTGTGTGTGTGTGTGTGTGTGTGTGTGTGTGAGTGTGAGTGTATGTCTGTAAGTATGTGCGTGTGTGTGTTTGTGTGTGTGTGAGTGTGTGTGTATGCCTGGAAGTATGTGTGTGTGTGTGTGTGTGTTTGTGTGTGTGTGAGTGTGTGTGTATGCCTGGAAGTATGTGTGTGTGTGTGTGTGTGTGTGTGTGTGTGAGTGTGAGTGTATGCCTGGAAGTATGTGTGTGTGTGTGTGTGTGTGTGTGTGAGTGTGAGTGTATGCCTGTAAGTATGTGTGTGTGTGTGTGTGTGTGTGTGTGTGTGTGTGTGTGTGAGTGTGAGTGTATGTCTGTAAGTATGTGCGTGTGTGTGTTTGTGTGTGTGTGAGTGTGTGTGTATGCCTGGAAGTATGTGTGTGTGTGAGTGTGTGTGTATGCCTGGAAGTATGTGTGTGTGTGTGTGTGTGTGTGTGTGTGTGTGAGTGTGAGTGTATGTCTGTAAGTATGTGCGTGTGTGTGTTTGTGTGTGTGTGTGTGTGTATGCCTGGAAGTATGTGCGTGTGTGTGTGTGTGTGTGAGTGTGAGTGTATGCCTGTAAGTACACTCTTTCCTTGCACAGCTATCAGCACTTGATAGAATGCTGATAGCTTGGTATTTGGACATCATTAAAAAAAAAAACACCCAGAAACCCACAGAAGATAAACAGACAAAACAGCAAGGTTTGTGTAAACAGGACACTGTATTTCGATCGGTTGATAATCAGTCATAGACATTACAGAATTCTCCAGCAAGGAGTAACTCTCCCGCTGTAAATAAATTAAATACGCAATAATACAATACTTTTCCAGTTTTGCAGTGTTGCAAAAAGTCTGCTCCCTGAGTGGAATAAATAAGTTTTTAAGTTAAATAAATAGTGCCGTGGGGATGGCGTGAGGGTCACGGCCCCCTCTTCTGCTGCAGAACGCTCCCCAGCCGGGAGGCGGCTCTGAACATCGGCAGCAGCTCCCGCAAGGCCTTCCGCTGCGTGGTCGCGTCGTCCGTCTGCAAGCAAAAAGGAAGGTTCTGGAATATCTGCCGGGTACGGGGTACGGGGCACGGGGGGGGGGGGGGCATTTCACGCAACAGGGACCCAGGAGTTAGCTAGGATAACTGCGCTGGGTAAAAACCGGAACGGCTCTCCTTCCTGCGGTCCGTGTTCCGTGTTACTCGGTGTCTGTCCGGAGTTTATCCTGCTAAACTCAGGATTCACGGCTGATAAAAACGCAGTTGACGTGGTTTTCAGGACATAAACAGACTGAGATACCCCCCCCCCCCCTGCAATTACAGAGCAACCCCAAACACAGATAGAGTGTGTGGACTATAAAGTACCCTTTAAATTCATTCAGGGGCCCTGTGCTTGGTGACACAGGGGAATAAACCCAGGGAAAGTTATTTGCTCGGTCATTGCATGCGAAGCATTCAGAGTTTGTGCTGGAATAGCCCACCTGCTTTCAACATTGTTTTGTTGTTCAGAATTTAATGAACTCGCTGGAAATCATCATCACTTCTTTTGTAGATTTTTCACCATTTTTAGGGGGGGGGAGAGGGGGGCGAGGTGTTGACACATATCTCACAATTGAACAAATAAATTAGCTGGTAATAATACTACATTGGAATGCAATAAATACCGGACAACATTTTTTCTTGTTGTTTGTTGACCTACATTGAGGTAGGCTCACGAATGCCACTCAATGAAACTGCACTGGAGACTTAGCCCAAGACTTGAGGAAGTACTTTTAACCATTTCTTGTGATTTGTATTTCTAATTTACATTCCTTAGATTATTATTTAGTTTACCTGCTGAAATAGTATATGAACTATACACTCAGTTCCCACTCTGTGTTATTCGGTAGACCTTCACACCATTAGGTAGACCTGTACACCAGCTTGTTAATGCAAATATTTAAATGCATAAAAGCATGCAGACGCAGTCAAGAGGTTCAGCTGTTTTTCAGAATAGGTAAGAAATGTGATCTAACTGACTTTGACCATGGAATGATTGTTGGTGCCAGACAGGGTGGTTTGAGTATCTCAGAAAATGCTGATCTCCTGGGTTCCCCCCCCCTTAATATTGCGTCTAACATCCTCGAGGAGAACTTCCTCACCGCCTCGCCCCATCCCCCCGTACCTCAAACGGGTTGTTCTTCATCCTTCATGCCCATATGACTGAAAACGGTTAAATGTCGATACTAGCGATGGCCCGCCAGCCTGAGAAGATAGCATCTTTAAGGAGCTGGCACACGGACCGGTACAGAGCTTCCTCATCGCCCACGTGCCTCGCCCCGTCCCGTAAACTCAAACAGGTTTTAAAAAAAGACTTTTTAATCCTTACATCCTAATGTCAACAATAGAGACGGCCTGCCGTAGGTTTCCCTGGCAACAGAAGCGAAGGAGCTGGTCCGTGATCTACAGAACAGGGGCCGGGCCGTTTAATAAAGAGGCTACATTCCGGTTCACCTCACACCCCTCGCACTGAAAGTCCCCTTTGGGGCATTTACTTTTCTATTCTTTATTTATTTATTTCTTTATTTTACAGTGCACATGAATCAACATTTTCAGTCTCCTCATCAGTGTAAATGTGAGTTAGCTAATGAGCTCATTTTCAAAGGCCATCTCAGCCCAGTGAATCAGTGAATCAGTGAATCAGTGAATCAGTGACTCAGTGAGTCTCTGGCTTTAAGGTGAGATGGCCTCCATCGGGAGCATGGCAGCGACTTACCTTCAGAGCCCACAGTGTCTGCAGTCGCTCCCTCAGGCCATGTCTGCTGGGGAAATAGCTCTTCCTCAGGACCTCCATTTCGGATCTGACCGCCGCGATGCTGCGCTTTATCTCCTGGCCCTGCGTGTGCCTGAACATGTCGGACAGGATCCTGTCGTACACAGCCAGGCTCTCCTGCAGCAGCAGCTTCTGTTCCGTCTCCTGCCGGAGAGAGAGAGAGAGAAGATTCCGGAAAAAACGGGTCAGTCACTCGGCCTGAGGTTTTGACACGGTGCAGCACGACGAAAAAGGCCGGGTTAACGTTTACCTCAAAGCCATGCAGGTCTTGAGGGAAAAGGGCGCCTCCGCTGAACAGGGCGATGTCGTTGGTTTTCTGGAGTAAAGGCGAACAGGAGAGCGTTATTCACTGCTTCGGTGACACCGTTCCTGTTGCCCTCGGCGGAGCAATTCCCGGCTGTCTGTGAACCTATGATTTTATCGTTAATATCGATCATGTTGGAATACGGTCTATCTTCGATTTCAGTCTGCCGTGACTCGAATGGCGGTGAGGGACGATTCACACTCCCCATGTTCTTCATGGACACGGCCATTTGCCAAGACCCCTACGGCCTGACGTACGATGAAATATGGGATTAAAATTTACATTACATCACATGTCATTTGGCAGACGCTCTCATCCAGAGCGACGTACAGTCGATAAGACTAAGCGGGAGACAACCCTCCCCTGGAGCAACGCAGGGTTAAGGGCCTCGCTCAAGGGCCCGACGGCTGTGCGGATCTTATCGCGGCTACACCGGGGATCGAACCGCCGACCTTGCGGGTCCCATTCATGTACCTTAGCCGCTACGCTGCAGGCCGCCCTCCAGTAGTTGTTGTTTTAAACGTGCCAAAACACCTGCGAAACAAGCGGAGCGAGTGTAGCAGCAGCTGTGTTTTTCACACCTCCAGCCTCCACCAGAGCAGAGATGAACAAGAAGGAAAAACAATGTAATGTGTTTTCATTCATTGAGGGGAAAAAAAAAAAAAAGCACACGTTTGTGTGCGGTATCAATGTCGGGTATAGAGTTGGCTCACTGCAACAGCGGTGTCTATGGAGGTCTGGAGGCCTACGCGTATTCGAGCGACGGCCGGTCTCTCCTCGAAGACTCACACCAATGAAGTCAGGGTGTGAGTGAGAGACAGCCCGTAGCCATGTGGCGGAGGTTGACTGGCACGTGGAACGTTGGGGGTTCAATCCCCCGGTGTAGCCTACGACTCGATCCGCACAGCCGTTGGGCCCTTGAGCGAGGCCCTAAACCCGGCGGATTCGATTATTATCGAATTTTCTGACTCCCGTCACTTCTGGACGATCACTTCCTGCCCTTACAATGCTCTCACTGACGGCAGTAGTACACACATACTCACATAATGCGTTTTCAGCTTCTTCACTTCGTTCCACATGTTCCCAGAGGAGGCCGGGACCCAGATGGCCACCCAGCACAGTGTGAACACTAAACTCCAAAGCGGGCTCGTTCGCGCCATCCTGATTTCTGTAGACGAAGAAGAAGTTTGACTGAAGTTCGACTGAAGCCCCACGGTGCTGAAGTGTCAGGTCGACCTCAGAGATGCTGCTCGGTCTTCAACTCAGGTCGTCCTCTGCTGAGAGTGATGCTCCACAGCGAGGTGCAATGTATTTATAGAGTGTGAAACGATGCCCCAATCCTCGGGTGTGAGATTTGTGGCTTGTCATAACTTCCACGGGTTGTTTCCTTTAAATGGCTAACCTGCAGAATTATGCTGGTTATGCTATTTAGCAGCATCATGTTCTGGCCCCCTCCCCCCCTCTCCCCTTCCTTGCATACCTTGGAAAAGTCCTTGGTCAGTTTGGGGGTGGGGGCTGAGATTTGGAGGTACCCTTTGACGTGTGCCATGGGTGTCGAGAACAATGAGTTTTACTCAGAAATGGTAAGTCACACCTTGACGTGCATCAGTTGTTCGCGGTGATATGACTGAAGGAGTATCGGGGGGCGGGGGGCGGGGGGGGGGGATTCTTGCGTAACGAGAGGGGCAGGACTGCGGCCATTTTGGACTTTTTTTCCCAGTTTCGTTGGCGTGGCACACGTGGTAGCGGCTGAGAATTCATCCTTTGCAAAGAAATCACGTGTTCAAAAACCACGTGAACACCCAACACTTGAAGAGCGCACATGTGAACGATAGAAGTATTACAATAATATAATATAATATATTATATGTGGGAAAGGGTAACCTATGCTATTTCAAGTCAAGAATTTCATGTGATTTCATTTCATGTTTTGCCTTTCGCGCGTGGACATTTTTACCAAAAAAAGTCATAAGAAAACAATTCAAAGTTTATTCGAAACGTCGATTCGGCATGCGAAACGCCGATCTTCGTATCAGAAGACGCGAAGTTGAGGTGCGGGATGTTCCTGCACTGAGGCCTCCACACTGCACGCTGGAGACTTTTTCAGGGTCTCACCTCTCCTCTGAGGTTTTCACACCCTCCAGATCTGAGCTGCCTGTGCGCGGCCCAGCCTCTTGTTACGTGACTTCAAAACCGTTTCGCCCCGTCAACGTGAGTCACCCCAGGAGAGCAGCGCTCCGCACAGACGGCTATGAGCCATTTCGCCAGAAGATGCTTTTCGCGTTTGCTGTCAGCGCCGCGCTTCGGAACTCTCAGATCGCCCCGGGGATTTCTTTTCTCTATTTTCATATTATTGGGCCTAAAAATAAAATACAAAGAAAGAAAAAAGAAAAAAAAACTGTGAGCTAAGATCTCGGGAGAACACGTCATTTAAAAGCACGTGCGTAAGACTCTTTCCTTCCTTTGAGAGATTTGAGAGACGTCATCGGAGATTCGTCTCCGGGGCGTTCCCGGGCTCATGTCTTCCTGGGCTGCGGCTGGGGGTGACAGAAACCTTCTTGAGACTTCACCTGTGAAGGTTGTGTCCCGAACAGCCCGCTCTGTGGAAACGCGTTTCCATCTGTGCCGTGGATTACACCGACTTTAGTCAGCACCGGAGACCAGAAAAACTGAGGGTTGCTCCTCCTCTGCGTGTCTGTGGACTGTGAGGAACAGGGAAGTCCTGTCTGATGATGAGCTTCTGAGTGCTCATGGGGGCATTACATTACATTACATTACATTACATTATGTGGCATTTGCAGACGCTCTTATCCAGAGCGACGTACAACAAAGTGCAGATGAAACACAAGTGCAAAGGTGGACCTGAGAGGATAGTACAGTTCCGAGTCCTAGTGTAAACATACAGAAATTCAGAACCCTTGAAGAGTACAATCAACTTTCAAACTAGCATGCCGCAGTTGGCAGCTAGAATACAACAATACAACAGCCAATAAAAACAACAATACCTATACAAGTAACGATATCTATACATAAGTGCCATTACGGTCTAAGGCTAATCACAGTGATTGTGAGTTGGGGAGGGAAAGGTGTAGCCTGAAGAGATGGGTCTTCAGTCTGCGCTTGAAGGAGGTCAGAGACTCTGGCGTTCTAACATCCACCGGGAGGTCATTCCACCACCGTGGGACCAGGACAGACAGCAGTCGTGAGCGTGAAGTGCAGGTGTGGCGAGGGGGAGGCGCCAGACGGCACGAAGTGGCAGAACAGAGGGGTCTTGTTGGTGTATAGGTCTTGATAAGGGATTGAATATACACAGGGGCTGATCCTTTAACTGCCTGGTATGCGAGCACCAAAGTTTTAAATTAGATGCGAGCCATAACAGGCAGCCAGTGGAGGTTGCTGAGCAGGGGGGTGACATGTGAATGTCTGGGAACATTGAATACCAGACGGGCTGCAGCATTCTGGATGAGTTGTAGGGGTCTGATGGCAGATGCTGGAAGGCCAGCCAGCAGAGAATTGCAACAGTCCAGGCGGGACAGGACCATTGCTTGAACAAGGAGCTGAGTGGAGTAGGTGGTGAGAAAGGGTTGGATTCTCCGGATGTTGTACAGGAAGAACCTGCACGCCCGGGTCACCGTAGCGATGTTCTTGGAGAAGGATAGCCTGTTGTCCATTACCACTCCAAGGTTTCTTGCACTAGGGGATGAGGTCACTGTGGTGGGCGACATGGCTCAGGCAGTAAGCAGTCTGGCAGTCGGAGGGTTGCCGGTTCTATCCCCCGCCCGGGCTGTGTCGAAGTGTCCCTGAGCAAGACACCTAACCCCAAATGCTCCTGACGAGCTGGTCGGCGCCTTGCATGGCAGCCAATCGCCGTCGGTGTGTGAGTGTGTGTATGAATGGGTGAATGAGAAGCATCAATCGTACAGCGCTTTGGATAAAGGCGCTTTATAAATGCCAACCATTTACCCTTTATGCTCCAGCTTTCCTTATTCCGGGTTAGTTATCTGTTACTCTATAGACCTCACCAGCAGATATCACCTGTACTGCTATCAGAGTGAAATGCTGACAATCCACTTCAAGCTAAGGCCTTCTTCT